>NW_028327176.1:169651617-169962771 GCF_987537825.1 Furipterus horrens
TTAGCTTTTGGCAAAAAAGTGTATGGAATAGTGTAATGATATTTCAGAAGCTATAAGTGTATTTTCAATCAGCTTCATTGAACACAGAACTAAGAGAGATTAATATTTATTCAATATACATTTATTGAGCAACAACTATGCCCCTCACATTGGTTAGATCTAGGGCTAGAGGAGTAAATAAACAAAGGTTTCTTAGTACTTATATTCTAGCAGGAAGAGCAGAAAATAAAGAAAAAGCTAATATCTAGTATTGTTCCCATATCAAATGTCACATTAGAAGATAAGAACTATGACAAATGGTTTATTCTACATCTACAATGCTGAGGTATAAATTCTGAAAACTGCAAAACTAGAAACCAATTCTCTTAATCACATATATGTATGGTCACCTTTAGAGTGCAGTCAGCCTACGTGGTTATGACTGACCTCCTTTTTCCCTGAGGCACAGCCCTGTCTTCTTGTCATTTCTGACCTTCCCTCACAACTGCACCCTAGGTAATGATGCTCAGAAAAGCAGCCAATCAAGAGGTTTGTTTTCTGTTCCCTTTTAGCACTTCTAACTCAGGCAGTCAAACCAGTTTGAACCAGATAGAGCATCAGAGCCTTCTCTAGATTCCACTAGAGTCTATGGATATTCAGTTAGCTTCAAGACTGCAAACTAATACCCATGTGTACCAGCCAAAACAACATTTTTTTTTTCTCTGCTGTGTTATTCCTATTCAGACTTGTAATATGACCCCATCTGAAAACTCCGTCACATAAATTACTTGGAAGAGAACATAAAGCTTATCTGTGCCTATGAAGTCCCTGTTAGTTTGGTGGAGGGGATGGTGGTGAATAAAAGAAAACCAAAATAACCACCAACACCTATATTTTTTTTTTATGACTTGTCATTATTTCACACCAAAGTGAGGAGCCATGTTCGTTTTTTTTTTTGTTTGTTTGTTTGTTTGTTTATTTGTTCGAGAAATATGTAAGCAGCAGAGAGGATGTTGGTATTTTGACCAGAATTAGATTAGTGGGTGTGTTTTTGGTTTGATTTAATTTCTCATAGTTGACTTTCTGTTTATAAAAATGTTTTCTCTGGGGGAAAATACATGCAAAAGTTAAACTTTACATGGATCACCTAATTACCTACAAATTTCAGCCTTTAGCAGTTTTTAATAAAAGAACACCATTTGTTTCATGCTAAACTGTAAAAACTGATCCCGTTTTAGTAATATTAATGTTATTCCACTGAACAGTGCTATTAGAAGAAACCCCAGAAGCAAACACAGTATAAATTGTAGGGCAGCCATGTAGAGGTGGCTTCTAATCATAATTGAAAATGAACAAGAAAAATAAATCAAGGCAGAAACTCCTCACTTCTGCTTACCTAGAGATGTCAGTTTTAAAGCCAGATAAGTATCAAGTGACCTCCAAGAGAAGTTACACAGCAGCTAAGAGAGAGACAGTAAAGCCACCCCCACCCCCACCCCACTCCCCCGTCTCTTGGATGTACCAGAAGTGCGGGAATGCATTTGGAAATCCAGATTACATATTTGAGACTGCTGGCGTTCCAGCCTTTAACTCCTTGGCAAGGATGCGAGCTGAGTGTGCACATCGTGGAGCCGGATGGCAGTGAACAGCCTCCGGGCAGGTAACTCACCTCCCAGCTGCAGGCACGGGGCAGCTTCGAGAGAGCATATAATAGGGATGGTGCCAGGGCCGGCGCAGGTGTGACGTTTACAGAGAGACATGGCTGGAGTATTAGATTTTTGTCATTGTCGCATGTTTATAAACATAAAAGTAAATTTTTGGAAATTGATTGGAGTTGGATTTTCATTTGAGGTCTCATTATTAGGAAATGGCATGCTGGCGATAATGTCTATTGCTTGTCACCCTCGGGAAGCTAAAGGGTGAAAGTTGTCACTTGGCAAAAGTTCCCTGTGCCGCCCTCTTCTGCGCCCTTATTTTGTCCTGAAGCTGCTTTGCCAAACACTCCATCTTCAAAGACTGCTTTTAGGGGAGAAGAGGTGCTTCACCTTGAAGAAGGAACAGCTAAAGGAAAAGACAGCTCAGAGGGCAGCTGGCCTTCAAGCTGCTTTGGAGCCATGCCTCGGGACCTTCAATATGCAGCTTTTAGGGGTAGAACAGAGGAGACTCTGCTTTAAACATAACCACCCATTCCTTGTTACTTCATTATTATAGTGCCAAAAAAAAAAAAAAAAAAAAAAAAAAAACAAAGAAAAAAACAACAACAGCAACAACCCAGCGCTTTCATCAGCCATTTAGTTTTAACTAGTTGAAAGATAAGACAGTGCCCTGGGCCTGTGGCTATTTCTAATATGGATTTTGTTTAACACACATGCAGAAGGCTCAAGAATTTCAGAATCAGGACAGTTGGTCTGCCTCTCACATACAATATATCTTCCATCCGTGAATATATTTACGCATATTTCTGTTATACTTCCATTAAACAAGGAGTCTTACCCAGTCTGAAATGCTAAGCATGTGCCACACTGGGAGAAATTGTTTACCATCATCTTTTACTGACTATCATTTAAAAGAACACAGTTTTCATTTTTTAAAGAGAAAAACCAGGAAACAAACAAAAAATTTTTTTTCATACTGAGCCATGGCCTTTTTTCCAATATACTTTGCATCTCAGATTCAGAAGTGATGCAAGTTTCTTCACCCTACTGTTTATTGCCCTGGCTTGTGCCCTAGATGTTTTTATCCCATCATCCAAACAGTACAAATCAGGAACGAGGTGCATTCGAGCTGGGCTTCTACTCTGCCAGGAAAGTAATCCCCTAATGACCCGTCAGCATTTTCATCCTAGCTAGTTTGACCTTTCAGAATCGGAGGTGGCTTTAAGTTTGCACAAAATAACCTTGGGGACACATAAAACCCAAGTCTGGGTGTCATCACTGCTTTCAGTTCCTAGCTTTCCTTTCCTAATGTGGACATTGCAAACATAGCAACTCTTCAAAGCAGCATTTAGTTCTGAAAACATTCATAGTTAAAGCATAATTTGCATAATTCTATTACAAGGCTTATTCCTCAGCTTTGAAAAAGATTTGAGCAAATGTGTACTGGGGGGAAAGAAAGTCTTATCTTTTGGCCCAGAAGGTGCCTCATGGAACTAAGCTTGTTAATGTGATGAGTAAATGGTAAGCACCAAAAGTGAAAAATAGAGAGACTTAAAGGACTCCTTTGATCTGTCTCCAAGTCCCCAGGGGTCTGAAGTTTAAGATAGAAATGGATTTTCTCTTTCTTGCACTGTATTGCAAACTTAAAAAATTGGAATCCTAGTGTAGTGGTGGGAAACACAGGTGTGTCTCTCCATAGAATTTTAAATGAAATTTATTGGCTCCTTTCAGTTGAGGACAGTTCATTTTGTTGACATTACAGACTTGAGAAGATCTTTTGTAGATCAGATGACTCTGTCATCATGCCTATTTTGATCATATGATGCTGCCATCATTCACAGGTTGACAGCAGTCTGATGCACATTTTTCATATTCAGCTTCTAAGACAGTGCTTAGGGGACCAACACCTTCAACAGTGTAAATGGTACAAAACCAAGTACAATTAAAATACCTCCTAGTGTATGTGGCCAAGATCTCCATTAAATCAGCTGCTGCTTAGGAGCTGAGGGCTGTTCCTCCAGATGATGACATGCCATTAAGAAAGGTCTATGAAGACTACACTGCTACTGTGGCTAAGGAGTGCACACTGCCCTCAGGAGCCACCATTCTAGAACTTCCCAGATCCTTAAGCAAGTCTGTCCTCCTCTATCAGAAACCATATGTCAGCCAGAACATATGGGAAACATATGGGAAACAACCCTGACATGTGTCTTCATTTTTATTCCTTATTCACCTGAATTGTTGTCAAGACCAAATAAGACTTTTAGAGTCCCTAGCCCTTAAACACAAAAAACAAAAACACAACTTTATTTTTTGAAGTTACATAAAATTTATAAATAGGATGATAGCAGAACAGATTTGTTTTTCTAGATGGTTACTTGATTATAAAATTTTGGGTGAGTGCATTACAGTGGAAATTTCCTAGTGTTTATATATGCCTATAGGGTAATTCAGCAGTGACTGGGGTCCCTTTTGTCCCCCACACTCTCTTGGGCCCACCAGCATAGCAGGATGACTCATATTTCCTTTTTAGTATTGAAGGTTTTACTGAGTTATAATTGTATTTTACATCTAATATAAAGCCTTTTCCAGATGGTTTTGTGATTTTCCTTATCTAACTGACCTTAGTTTGCATTCCTCTTTGCTGACAAGTGACCTTCTTTACCATGTTTTCTCCCATTTAGTTGTGTGGTTCTAGACTACATTTAACCAACCTTTAAATTCTTTAGACAAAAAACATTTAGGAAAGTTTATATCTCGTTAAAAAAAGAACATATATTTAACTAGTAATGGCTCTGGGAAATTATATACATCTGGCTATCTACACATAAAAGTATATATAGTGCTTTGGTGCATATGTATATTATAAATGAAATTCATATGTTGAAAATTATTTGGGCTGTAGTGGAACTTTGTTATCTAGAGTTTCCTTTTTAGGATTCATGTCTGAGAATTGTGTTTGTATTATGTAATATACAGGCAAAGTTCTGTTACTCTACTTGCCATGGGACAAAAATTTATAATGTCCAGCCAAAATTATCACCTGAGAACAAACAAACAAACAAAAAAAGTCCTAATCAGATGAAAGCTTAATGAATCTGTCTCCAGTTGTGAACTCAATAATGCTAAGCCAGTCTGATGAATAAACAGGGGAACAAAACTTTGAGAACAAAAAATCTTCTCAATTATTTGCATTATTTTGGTAATTACAGGATATTTTCCATCATCTGTTGCAGCTTGTCCCCATGTTGGTTGTTTGTAGGTTGTGATTTGTTCTCTTGCAAGGTAGTAATGGTAACCATTAAAATGGGCTAAATTTCCTTCTGAAATATATAAAGGATAATAGATATATAATTTTTTAACAACTAGAATTTGTAGAAGAGTGGCTGTTACAGGTTAGTTTTTATATAATTTAATACAATCATTACTATAGTTAAAACACACCACACACAATATACCACATTATATATTATATAGTTAGAATAAAAAATATCAGAAAATCTCATGGTTAATACATTTATATATTTGTCCTTTATTTTCAAATACTAATATTTAAGATAACATTCATTTCTGATGACTAAAACAGTATGTATTTTAGAATAGATGGAAACATACAAAAATAAAAGGAAGTCAATAAACATTGCCCATAATTCTACAACATGAAGATATCCATTCTGTGAACTAAGAGTAGATAGTTAACTCTGTTAACTAGGTATATGTACCCTACTTCTAAACTTTTTTCTACTCACTCTATTTCACAAATTGTATCATGCTATAATTTTTTCATAATTAAAAAATATACATGTATGCTTTTTTGCCAGTTACTGTTCTTCCAAATCACATTTTAAATGTCTGTACAGTATTTTGTCATGTGTATACTAACATTTTAAAAATGACTCTTTGATCTGATGAGAGTTACAGTGAGCATTTAGAGTTTATGCTATAGCTGTTATGGCAGGTTGATATTTGGGACTTCAGCTTCCTGTTTAAGCCAGAGTTATTTTTTTAAGTTATACTTTGAATACCTTCAGCCGCTCAGCCTCTTTCCTATTTGATCTGTTCCATGTGCAATGCCCAGCATTGCCCTTTGTTTTATATCTGCCTACTACATGCATCTTAGTTTCTCACTTGAGTTTGCCACATTTGGTATAGAAGGCACAAGAGTCAGGGGAAACATTAAAGAAATTAAAAATAATTGGAAATTACTTTTCTGAACTCTTGATCACAGTTTAAGTGGAAGCTTTTTTTTTTTTCACTGTTAAGCATAGCTATTTTATCTTATGTAACTACCACAATTTATCCTCTGTGGTGTCAAATGTTTTTATGCTCATTATTTGGAAGAGAAAGAGAAGAAGGAAGTATGAAAGCAGATCATATGATGGCTTGGGCTTAGTTCTCTTGGCAGCACTTTTTCTAAGAGTGGCTGTTTCTGTTTAGTCCTGGCCACGCTGTGTAATAAATTAATTCTGAAATCTCTGTGGCTAAGAAAGAAAGAAGTTTATTAACTACTCACATAGAGACTGATGGAGACTGGCAGGGATTTCCTTTTATCCGTGACTAAGAGACACAGGCTCCCTCTATTCTGTGACAATGCCCTCTCAAGATGCGACTTCCAACGTTGCCGCTTCAGAGGAGAGAGGGATATAAAGTCACACCAGCTCTTAATGGCCTCAGCCCACAAATCACATGTGTCTCTACTGCCCTCAATCCCTTGGACAAAACTAGTGACGTGATGTGGGGAGGGATGCCTAAGAAAGGCCGAGAGTGCATGGATATTCGGTGAGTGCGATCTCTGTCACCTTATCCTGTATCAAACCACAGAAACAAGATTAATCCCTCTTCTCATTGAATGAGAACTAGAACAGTGTGAATCAAAAGGATTATTGGGACTGAAAATCTGGAGTAACCAAAAACTTCATTAAGAACTGGAAATCAAAACTGTCTGAAGAGTAATAATGGCCAAAGTGGGAACAAACTGACCAACATGGCTACTGGATAACTTCATGCTGCTGTGTTGGTTTCTTTGCTCCCAAACCCAGTTACTCAGGTGTAGAACGCTTTAGAAAGAACTTTAGAAAATGTACACATAGATATTCTGGGTCATGGACGAAGGGGAGCCCGTGCAGGTCTCCATCAGTTTCTATGTGAGCAGTTAATACACTTTTTTATTTTTTGCTGAGCCACAGAGATTTCAGGATTAATTTGTTACTAAAGCATGGCTAAGATTAAATAGAGGTATTCCTGATTATTCTGATATAGACAGGGTTCGAAAATTATGCTTAGAGGAGAAAGAGGATGCTCTTTGGGGGCAGGGGCAATATTAAAATGGTCTTTAGAAGGATAGTAGGCAGAGCCACACCAGAAGGAGCCCAGTTATGGTCCTATGGTCCAGTGACGGTTAGCGTCACAAAGGGAAGTGAATTTAGCTCGAGTCATGCTACCTTGAGTAGAATCACCTCAACTAACTATCTGGTCAGACACTTAGTGCCCAGAAAGAGACCATCCTTCACAGACTGGCCAGGCTGAAGTGGTCTGACTTGATTAGTCAGCTGCCTCTTGGCCAACAAATTCCTAGGTTGCAGCACTGTTTAATATTCAGAGTTTCTAGAAAAAGCAATGCAGATAAATCTCCAGTTCTACACAGAGTCCAAGAGGAAAATCTCACCTTTGCCTAATGGCTGGAGTTTTTAACCTATAGTTACTGTTTTACATAATGTGCTCTCCAGATATGTCAGAATATAGCAAGGCCAAAACCCGAGGTGAGCACTGAAGAAATTGTACGTAAATTTTGGATCCAAAATGAAGAGTGAAGGGCAGAGTTTGGGCTGATGTCAAGGTCAATTAATGGGTGTCCAAATGTAGGATCACATAGCTGAGTAACAAAGGCACTAAATCAGAGTTGTGGAATGGGAATCAAAACTATGACTGGGCAAAGACAGATGAATTGGCTGGAGTCATGAATTCCAGCTGCTTTGTAGTTGTTTTTAGGTTGTGGGAGCATGCCCTCCCACTCCATAATTTTAAAGCTGTTGGAAGCACACCTGACTATGGAATGTGTCCCCTTAGCCTTATGGTTCTTTCTAAAAGACCATTGTCCTGTTTTATACAATTGGTCTGTTAGTTATAGCAACAGTCATAATTCATTCAGACCACAGCATTGATTTTGAAAGTATTTCATCTGTTTTCCTTTCACTCCATCTCACTCTGTATTTGCTTAGGAGTCCTGCAGGTGGCTTGCTCATCTAGCTGGGAAAGATTTGGGTGATGTTTGCTTCTGAACCATTTTCCAGGACATAGGGTTATTTTTAGGTTAAAGAAGGAAAGTCTAATAGAAAACATACAGGGAGCCTTCCTCATCTGCTTGAAGGAACAGGCTTGTCTGTGTTGGTCCAAAAAGGCCAATGTATAAAATTCCCAAAAGGAAGGCTCAAAGTAGAACATTCTAGACATGTCCAACATTGACATTGGTTTCCTGAGGTATTATTGAGTTACTTATGCTCCACCAAGTTCTGAATGTTGGGACTCCTTAGATTTCAGTTCAGGGCTATCTTTTCTTTCTACAAATTTTTTCTTCAGCATTTCATGCATTTTCATTATTTTAAATGCAATATTTGTACAATAATGAATGGATTTTTTTTTCTAGCTAAATATCATCTCTAGCCTTAAATATCCATTTATCTCTATGACCTTTCATTTGAATGCTTCATGAGCATCTTAAACTTAATATGTGAAAAATAGAACTCTTGGTCCCTCTTCGTAATCCCCTGTCTTAAAGTCTTGTTATTGTCTTTGCCTGCCCCAGCTCAATCAATGGCACCATCATCTACCTGTTACTTTGCCCCAAACTCCTGTCCTCTCTCTGGCTGTCATACTCAGACCACATCAAACCAGTTGCCTCCAATCTTTGGATAGATAACGTTTAAGTATATCCTTCACTGGGTTCCCCCAAACCACTGGTACACAGTAATAAATATTTGATGAATGAATAAATGATACAAAATGATAATCTAGAAGAAATAATAGTGACCCTTGTAATTTATAACATATCGACCATGTGTTAGGTGCTTTAAATATTATAAATTTATTCCTAATAACAACTCTTCAAAATAGGTAGGCAATAGAAAAAGGTTCAGAGAACTATGAGTTTTGTATGGTTTTGCTTTTATTAAGTTATACTGAGCACTTACTGTGGCTAAGTGTTTTATATGACATTTATCAAGGCACACATAGGAAGAGTGGTGAGTGCTTTATGTCATTTAATATTTATTAATACCTCCAGGGTATGTTTTATTATTTTATTATTTAAAATTCTTTATTGAATTTATTGAGGTGACATTGGTTAATGAAATTACATATGTTTCAGGTGTACGATTCTATAATACATCATATGTATATTGCATTGTGTGTTCACAACCCAAAACCAACTCTCCTGCTCTAGAGTAGGCTTTATACACCATTCTATAAATGAGGAAACTGAAGCTAATAGAATTAATTACTTTGATGTGGGTCAAATAACCAGGAAGTGATGGTATTTAAGCCCTGGTCCATTCGGCTTCTAAGGCTTCATACTTCCCTTCTATATCATAAAGCAATATCCAACAAGGATACAATTGAAGAGGTGCCAACATTTTATGAAATGTTGCAGTAGATGATCTTTTAAGTTTCTTCTAATTAGAATTTTCATAATTCTACTATTTAATAAGTCCTTTTCTCTACATCTTTGGATTGCACTTAATTACCTTACCATTTTCAAGAAAATAAAAATAGCTTCTTAAATTTTTAAAAAGCTAGAAATTTTCTAAATCCACACAAATTACACCTGATATGATGATATTTTTTGTAAGTTTTGGCACATTTTAAAATAGAATTCTTATCTTTTTAATATCTAGACCGAATTAATCAGCCTGTCAATGACTCTTAAAGTCACACTAGCAGATACACAGTACAGGATGCCACACCAGGACTGACTCACCACATCGAATATCTAGTGATTCAAGGACTATTGTTTTCAGTGACCCAAATTTACTGAGAGCTATTCTAAGTATCACTGAACAACAACAACAAAAAGTACTTATTACAATTAGCATATCTTTAAAAATAGTATACCAATGCTCAAATTCTCTGCCTATCTGCATATAGATCATTTGATTCCTTAATTCTATTCCTTATAGTTATACAATTATATGGAAATTATTTTATGGCAACTTCTCAATTCTACCATCATTTTAAAGAAGGAAATGAACAACAATGCCCTGCTTGACAACGTTGCAATAGGAAAAGAGCATGAAATAGTCAAATGAAATAATAGGGAGAATTGAAACTGGAAAACCAGTGTCAATTTTCTGAGCAGGTACAGATGCATAGACGCAATAAGCCTATATGTGAATTCAAGAGACAGATGTTGAGGAAGGAGCACCAAGAAATCTTTACTTTTCTTCTTGTCCAGCACACATGGTCTTAAAGCTCTGAAGCATAAATGGTACTTTTCCTACCTATAAACCAGCATCAGGTTTTAAGTTAACTACTATAAACTGCTCTTCAAATTTAGGCAAGAGTATTCTGAAACATTTTCAGAAATTATTTGCACTTAACCAGTGCTCAATAGGTGCTGTTCTATCTAGAGCTGGGGTTAAAAATCCAGAAAGACTAGATCCACTCTGGGCTTTTATCCATCCTATTGAACTACCTCCTCCATGACAAGCTATTTTAACAAGGCCCCTAGTTAGAGGACCCATCTGTTTGCAGCTCACATTGGTGGGAAAGTGGAGCTGCAAATTGGAGCAGAAAGCACCATCTTCACCACCAGCAAGGGGAACTAGAGTCACTTCCTTGTCAGCTGAAACCTGCGACTTCATAAACTTGGCTCATTGCAAAGGTGAAGGGAGGATGGTATAAGGAGTAAGACCCTCTCAGTGAATGAGGGGAGTTCCACCCTTTGTCCTGGAGGGTGGATGGAATTGTAAAGGAGGAATCTTGAGAGGGATGCAGTTCAAGAGAGTGTGAGTTTCAACTATCTCTCTTCTCTTTTAGGTGGTGCTTCTAACATAGCCTTTGATTTTCAAAATAAAGATGCTCGCTTTGAACTGCTCGCTGGTGTTTTTGCTTTGTGTCAACTAAGTGGACAGGATGGAAAGGCAGGGAGGTCTATCCCATGCCACCACTTCAGTGGTGTTCACGCAGGGACACACACCTACTGAATGGACTACGACCTCAAGCCTGGGAGGTGTCTACAGTACAAGAGAAGTGGGGCTGAAAGGAGAGCTCAGGTGTGAGTGAGATGCCGTTCTGCCCACACCTGTAAATCAGAGCAACATTTCTGGAGCTTTAATGTGTATGTGATTTACCTGAGGATCTTGTTAAAATGCAGGTTATGATTCAGTTGATCTGGAAAGCGCATTTCTAATAAGCTCCCTGGTGATGCCAATGCAGCTGGTCTATAGACCACACTTCCAGTAGCGCAGAGTTAGAGCACACACTGAATGGGAGGCAGAGGAACCCCATACACCTGGGTTACACATGCGTGCATTTTCATTGCCCTTCCCTGCTTATTGTCTCAGTCATATCCAATTGCTCAGAGAAGAACCTCCATTCCTGTGGTCATATGTTCTGAGGGAACATTCATAAAAATAGTACTCTGGCCTCTCTCTGCCTGTCACACTCAAATCCCTTTAAACCAATGGCCTCCAGACTTGCACAGGGAACATAAGTAAATTATTCATGGTTCCCTGGAGCCGTTGGCACATAGAGAGGAGGGAAAGAAGATAGTCTTTCTTTGGAGTCCCTCTTCTCCCTGATGCACAATTCGAGTACAGGAAGGGGGCACATTTATCTTTCTCCAGGGGCATCTGCTTTCTATCCCTGGGACAGTTAGCTGGACATCTTGTCAACACCAATGCTGTTCTCTACTGCTGTGAGTAACGGAGCACATGGTCTATGGAAAGGTGACCGGTGGCCAGAGCTGAAGCACTAGTGATTCTTCTGTCCTGCCCAAGCAAGTGGCACAGGCGATCCCTCTGTCTGAGGTTACTGAGGGAAATGCTTGAGGTTGTGCATCCATACCCAGCTTTAGTTCTGGTTAGAGGAATCACTTAAGAATCTTTGCCTTTTGGAAATACCAGCAACGAAAATGATTATTTGCATTTCCAAACTATTTTCATTTGAAATGCAATGGAATTAATAAACCTAAATTTAGATTAGGTGCCATGGAGTTATCATCCTGAGTGAGAAAAGGTAATTATAGAAAGGCCTGTCAAAGAAAATTAATGGAAAAACTTGCTAACATTTCCCTGAGACTTCACAGAGCCATGTTTCTGGGAGAGGAAGCTCATCTGGTTAACCTATTACTTCTTTTCCCAAGATAACTGCATGACCCAAGTAATCACCATAGAGAGCCAAGGCAATGAGTGGGATCAGGCTATGTGTGGGGCCAAGATAAACTGGGCTAATGCCCAGACTGTTCTGAAATGCTTGATGCCCGGCCACCCATGTGAATATGGGCCTTCCAGACCCTGCCCCAACTTCCTGACAAGCGAGATTTCCTCCACCTACCACCTCACAGAACCACATGTGGCAGGACGGGAGACTGTGTATATTACTAGATCACAGCATTTTTTGTAGTATTTCCCTGGATCTTCTTGAGTTTATTTTCTTTGAACATTTTTTTCAACATGGTTCAGAATCAAAACTACACAAAAAGGTACAAAGAACAGTATTACACTCCTCTGTCCCCATTTACTACATCCACCCCTTACTCATGTTCATTTATTACCTATCATCTGTTTATTTTATATTATTTTATTTTACATATATGAACAAATTTTCTTATATCTCTATTTCTTATACAAAAATAAAGTTTACTGTTCTACACTTTGCTTTTTTAAAACTTAATGATAGATTTCCTCCTCATTTTATATAGTTGCATAGTATTCTAATAAATAAATGTATTAGATTTTACTCAACCAGCCTCCTAGTTCCTGGACTCCTGAGTAGTTTTCAGCCTCCCCTATTGAAAACAATGTTGCAAGAAGTATCCTTTTGTATATGCTATTTTGTTTGTATACAGTTGTAACAGAAGGTTAGATTTTGTGACTAGATTTTGCTGGCTTAAAGGATAAATGCAACTGTAACATGAATAGATATCACCTGTCCCCCTTCCTTAAGCATGGTAATGTTTTAGTCTCCCTTCAGTAATGTACAAAAGTAAGTTTCTCTACAGCTTTATCAAGGGAATGCATTTCGAACTCCCATATTTGGCCAATCCAATAGAGGACAACTGTTATCTTAGCGTAGTTTTAATATGTAATCTCTTACCATGAGTGTGATGACATATTGTCATACCTTAAAAAAAAAAAAAAATTGGGGAACTTCCAGTCAAGATGGTGGCATAGGTAAACATGGCTTGCCTCCTCGCACAACCACATCAAAATTACAACTAAACCATAGAACAAGCATCATTCAGAGCCACCAGAAATTGAGCTGAATGGAAGTCCTACAACTACAGAATAAAAGAAGAAACCACATCGAGATTGGTGGGAGGAGTAGAGATTGGAATGGGCTAATTCCACACCCCTGTGAGTTGGATAAAAATCAGGAGTGATATCTCAGGATTGAGGGTTCCCAGCCTCACACCAGGCCCCCCAACCCAGGATTCCAGTGCCAGGAAGATAAATTTCCATAATTTTCGGCTGTAAAAACCAACAAGGATTGAGGTTATAGAAGACAGAAACTTCTGGAATCCCAAGCAGTTTCTCTTAAAGGGCCCATGCACAGACCTATTCAGACTCATTCCCTCTGAGATCCCATGCTGGTGCAGCAGATGGAAAGGCATCAGTAATATACAGGGAGGAACTGAAATGTCCAGCTTCAGGGAGAGAGCTGGGGGACAGCTTACTCCCAGACAAAAGTGTTAACAGAGGTCATTGTTCCTTTTCTGAGTCTTCCCCACACAGAGTTGACAAGCAGGTGCTATATCTGAGTCTCCAGCAACCTGGCTAACACTGTTTAGACCACCATGGTGATTCCCTGAGGCCCTGTCCACACAACTTTCAGGACCATACAAGCTGTTTCCAGTGGTTTTTCCATTTGAATGGTATGTCTTGGTTTACCCTAGCTGGTTTGGCTCAGTGGATTGAGCGTCGGCCTGCGAGCTAAGTGTCGCTGGTTCGATCTTCCAGTCAGGGCACATCAGAGAAGGAAAACTCTGACTCCAAAAAACCTCCGCTGCCTTACGGCATACCTCTTCAGGGGAAAGGCTAAGGGAGTAAACCCCGACAGAAAATCCGGAGCTAGAGTCCCTAAGGCGGTTCGACGTTGTAGTCAACACCGGCAACTCCTGCGGCGCACCTGAAGCCAAGCTGTATTGACTCCGCTTTTCCCTTGGACCCTTCAGCTGCGAAGAGAGGGGGGGTCTGCTGCATGGGCAACAGCAGACCCTCCATATCACCCTGCCCAGGCTCTGTAGCTTCAGCTTCACTGGAGAGGGCACTCCAGCGCCATCGCAAGATGTCGATTCAACACGGGAGGAGACAGATACTGTGTCACTCCCGAGTCGGACTGCACAGCCATTCTTGGCGGTGCAGATAGACTCTTAAGAAGCTACACCATCGTCTCTCGAGACGGACGGCTGCCGACGATGGTATGTCTTGGTCCATGCTTCAGATTTTCTGAAATTGTTTCAAACAAGTAGCATTTGGCTTCAGTGAGTTTTGGGCCCTATATCTCTCATTAAGTTGCTCCAGGCCTAGTGCTAGCAGCAGCCAGCCTTGGTTCACAGCTTGGCCTCTCCTGGGCACATCCAAGCCCAGAACAAGAAACAGCCACCTGCAGATTGCTTTGTAGCTAATGCTGTGTGACTCCAGACAGACACAGCTGGTGACTGACCTTGGACATGCCAACTTCAATCAAGGCTTAACTACAAGAGGAGGATGTACACAACCCACACAGTATACATACCTTGAGTACCCAGCTTGGATATTAAGGGGGGTTGTGCCACTGTACCCTACAGGACATCTACTATATTAGGTCACTATATCAAACCTGGGAGATGTACTAGCTCTACCTAATACATAGACACAAATGCAAGGAGGCTGCCAAAAAGAGGAGACAAAGAAGCATGGCCCAATAGTGTAAGAAGCCTCTTGGACAACTTCAAGTATACTAACATTTGCATCATATGGCTGCTGGAAGAAGAGAAAGAGCAAGAAATTGAAAATCTATTTGAAAAAAATAATGAAAGAAAACTTCCCTGACTTGGTGAAGGAAATAGGCATATAAGTCCAGGAAGCATAGAGAGTCCCAAATAAGATAGACCCAAAGATGTCCAAGACACACCATAATTAAAATGGCAAAGTTTAAATACAAAAAGAGAATCTTAAAGGCAGCAAGAGAAAAACAGTTAGTTTCCTACAAGGGAGCTCCCATAAGACTGTCAACTGATTTCTCAAAAGAAACTTTGCAGGCTAGAAGAGATTGGCAAAAAATATTCAAAGTGATTAAAAGCATGGACCTATAACCAAGATTGTTTTACCCACCAAAGCTATCATTTACAATCAAAGGACAGATAAAATTTCCAAAATAAGAAAAAGCTAAAGGAGTTCATCATCACAAGATCAGCATTATATGAAATTTTAAAGGGTCTTCTAGAGGAAGAAGAAAGAAGAAGAACAATAAAATGGCCATAATAACATATCTATCAACAACTGAATCTAAAAAACAAAATAAATAACAAGCAGAACAAAAACAGAATCATAGATACAATGAACATTTTGATGGTTGCCACATCAGAGGGGGATCAGGGAGATGGGTGAAAAAAAAGGGATTAAGAAATACAAATTGGTAGTCACAGAATAGTCATGGGGATGTAAAGTAGAACATATGGAATAGAGTAGCCAAAGAACATATATGCAGGACCCATGGACATGGACAATGGTGTGGGGATTGCCTGAGAAAGTTGGGGGTACGATTGGGTGGAGGAGGAAAAAGGGGGACTATTTATGATAACTGTAATAGCATAAACATTAAAATATAATTTTAAAAAATTTTGAATTTATTTTCCTGTGAACTTTTTGTTCATGTTTTTTTGCCCATTTCTACTGAGTTGGCCAAGAAGTTTGTTCATTTTTTTTTCTGTATGATGACGCTTAGTAGTGCTTAGTTGTCTTTAACTTTATACAAAACAATTTTGTTAGATTGTATTGTGACAGCTGTCATATCAGCATGCATATAAAAAACTTATCCTTGAATTGGTGAATTTTGTGTAGCCATTTGTAACTATTAAAGATGGAGGAAAATATGCAACATTTTTGGCATATTATGCTTTATTACTTCAAGAAATGTAAAAACACAACTGAAATGAAAAAAAAAAAAAGAGTTGTGCAGTGTATGGAGAAGGTTCTGTGACTGCTCAAACATGTCAAAAGTGGTTTGTGAAGTTTCATACCAGATTTTTCACTGAAAGATGCTCCACTATCAGGTAGACCAGTTGAAGTGACAACAATCAAATTGAGACATCAATTGAGAACAAGTAACATTTTACCATGTGGGAGACAGCTAACATTATACCATTTGGATACCATATCAAATAAATAAAGTTACTAATGAAAAATTTTAAATGTGTCTTTTATTTTACAGAAACTAAATGAACTTTTTGACTAACCCATATTATTGGTGGTTTTTAAATTTTTATTTCTAGGAGCTATTATGTGTTAAGGAGATCAGCCTTTGTTTATGAATTATAATATTTTAGCCAGTTTTTCTTTTTCTTGTTCTCTCCCCCACTCCTCTCTCTCTCTTATTTTTGGTGAGTTTATTTGAGCCAGACTGATGACAATTGCTGGGAAGCAAAATCTCAATGTACTGAAAAATGCTCTGGAGAATGGCATTTTAGCACCTTATTTTATACATTACAGGCAAAGGAGGAGATGTAAGGGGGCTACATGAAATCCATTGGTTAATAGATTAGGGAGGTAGGAGAAAGCAAATGAGGGGAACTTCTGAGATTGTATAAAAGGTAAAATGGTAAACACATAACTTCTTTTCCATGGGTGGGTATAATTAACAGTCATCAAATTAACATTGAGGGATTTGTAGTCTCAGCTCTGGTTGTGTCCAATTGGTTCAGAAGAAGGCAAGTTACCTTGACATTCCAAAGGTATGTTACCACAGATGCAAAAAGACAATAGACACAGTTAAGATAAAGGTTGACCTTTGTTATGGAAATATGCCAGCCTAGGACATGACTACCACCATGAACTACTTTTAGTTAATGTGTTAATTTCAGACAATCCTTTGTGGTTACTTTAGGTCTCTGAGTTTGTAAGTGTGCCTCACAGGCCTCCCTTGAGTGTGTCAGGTAAATATGTGGCCTTTTTTCTTCCACACACACCCTCCTTTTAGTTGTAAATCAATCCAAAGGTTGTATGCATTGATGACCAACTGTTTGGTTGGATAACAAGGTCACACAGTGATAGAATGGCTCATTCCTAGGAAGTCTCAGAGTCAGTGTTTGTCTTGCTGAACAGGGCACGCTCCTTGGAATAGAGCAAGACCATAAACTTGGATAGCATTTAAGGTCAAATTGTTATTATTAAAAAAGGCAGGTGAATGGCAGGCAGTCAGATCTTATATGTCCTTGTTAAAAAATATTCTGGATCATTTCTAAGACTTTTGAGCTACCACAATCTAAGTCTTTTTGCTACTTGTCTTAAGTTTTCTTTTTCTACATCTAGTATAGCATTTACACATTAGGAACAGGAGTAACAGTATTAAACGAGCAGCACTGATTAGGAGCAGAAAGCGTCTACTACTAGACAAAGAAGAGTCTTAGGGAAACAAGCATCCCAGCCAACCAAAAAACCCTTACATGTATCATCATAAATTTTTATTAAGCTAATATGTTTTCCTCCTTCATTCACTGTTATTTATACCTTAAGTTATGTTGGGCCAGATGAATTAAGAATTCTTACTATTTCATTATCCAGAAGCTCTATTTTTTCTTCTGGCCAGTTTGTTTTCATAGAAATGATTTCATGGGGAGGATTAAGTTCAATTTCCCAACATACTGGATCTCCAGTGTCAATATTACCATAGACTTTATTAACCTCAGGCAAAGTTATTTTGTCTATAATTTTAGTATTACACCATATTCTAGTAGTATTTAACACAAACTTGGTATTGTTATAATGAAAGTCACTTAGTATGACAGAAGAATACTCTAATCCTTCCCAACAGAAATACCCCTTTCCCATATACCATGTATTATTATTTGTTGGGGTAGATACAGTAGGCCAGGATTGGGTGAATTCAGTGTTTTATGTAGATTGGGGGCATAACCATTCACCTTTTTGATTGTCACAATTAGATAGATGGGTCCCTCTTGTTTATTATTTTTAATATGTGGTCCAGTTTTTCTTTTATCTTTAAATTTTGCTTGTAGTTTTATTTATTTTGTTCTTTTTGGGTTTTGACAATACTTAAATATTTTATTTTTATTTATTTCTATTATTATTTTTTTAGGTTCTTGAATTTGAATAACCAGTAGAAGGGTCTTCCCCACTACAGTATTATAAATAAATTCACCCATATCTTCTTGTAGTACTTTCTTAATTTTTTTTATTTTACATTTAAACTTTCAACCATAATTTGAGTTGCCATCTTTACTAATTCAAATTGCTACATGTGTTTGTGCCTGTTTGAAGAATTTCTACTCTGTCCCACTAGTCTGTCTATTCACAAGTCAATACTATAGTGTTTTAAACAATGAAGTATTATATTGTTTTAATATCTGGAAGTTTCCAAGTTTTCCTGGCTATTTTTGCTTGGTGCTTGTTAAATCTATTAGCAAGAACAAATGTTTTAATGTTTTTGTGTCCTTTTATCAAGGAACACGATATATTTTCATTTAAGTGTACTTTTTTATTCTGTCAAGAGTTTTAAAATTTTCCTCATGCAGGTTTTGCCCATTTCATGTTGTTTATTCCTAGGGTTTTTTGTTTTGTTTTGTTTTACTATTGAAACAACAGTAAATACAATACAAATTTTTTTCTGGATATTGTGTGCAAATGTGAAAGCCATTGATCTCCATATATGAATTTAAATCCTGCTATCTTACTAATATTGTCTTAACTTGTGGTCATTTTAAAAATGAATTCTCTTATGTGTTTAACAAGAGAAAAATCACCTATAATCATATCATTTGCAAACAGATATAGTTTTTAGCTCTTTATTTTCAATTTGTATACTGCTGCTTTTCTTCTCTTATCTAATAACATAAGTTAATACCCCCAATGAAATATTGAATAGCAGTGATATGATAGACATTCTTTTGTTGTTCTTGGCTTTATATATAAACATATTTACTCATGTTAAAAATATTTATCAAGATTCATTTTATTAAATTTCAAAAATCAAGAAGGGGTACTATATTATATCAATATCTTTTAAATTTGCAGAGATGATTTGTGAACTTTTTTATTAAATCCCATTCCATTTGACACATCACAGTAATTGATTTTCTGATGTTCAATGTTCTTAAATTAATGGCGTAAACCTCACTTGGTTATGTTGTGTGTTGCTGGATTCTATTTATATTCATCTGTAAAATTAATCTGTAGTTTTTTCTTTAAAATTTTTTTTATTGAGTTATAATGACATATAACATTATAACAGTTTCAGGTGTATACCATAATAATGCAATATTTGTATATGTTGCAAAACAATCACTGTAAGTCTAATTAACCTCCATAGGTTTTTTTAATGTAAATTTTTAATCAAATTTTGTACCAGTATTACATTTGCTTTATACAAAGAATTTTGGTTTGGATAGTCTCAGTAGCATTTAAATTATCTTCTCTTTAAATGTTTAATAAAATTCTCCTTTGAAACTTGACTCCATACTCTGTTTTGTTTCTTGCCACTAAAGAAATCATTAATTTAGCATAAAATTTTGTTTTTTGACAAAGCCAGTCTTGTAGAAACAGGCATCATCAAAGTGTTGAAAGCCAAAAATAAAGAACAAATCTACAAAGTGGCAAGAGAAAAATACATTTCATGTGAGAGAACAACAATTCAACTAATAGCTGTTATCTATGAAAAACCAGCAGAGTAGCACAACATCTTTAAAGTTCTGAAAGAAAAAAGAAAATTGCCAATGTCAGAATTCTCTATTCTTCAAAAATGAGAAGAAATAAAGACATTCTCAGATGAAAGAAAACTAAGAGAATTTAGTGTGAACAAATTTATGCTACAAGAAATGTTATTGTTGGTTCTTGAGGCTGAAGAGAAATGATAAGAAATGGAAACACACCCACAATTAAGACTGAAGAGCATCAGAAAGGGTAACACAGGAATGGAAAAGACTTATTTTTGCTTTTCATTTCAATTTCTTTATAATCAATATGACTGTTTAAAGAAAAATATATTATTTTGAGGGACTTGTAATATATTCAGCTGTAATACATATAACAACTATAGGATAAAGAATTGGAAAAAGTCAATATGGACTTATGCAGTTGCAAATTTTCTGCATTTTATATGAAGCCATAATGCATAGATGTAAGTGGTCTCTGACAACTTATATGTATGTATCAATCCTCTGAGCCTCTACCAACATAAATAATGCAAAAACAGTACAGCCAAAGAGCCAAAAAATGTAATTCTAAAAAATATCTAGGGATAATCAGGAAAGGAAAAGAGGAATAAAGTATAGAAAGGATCAATAAAAAATAAATAATAAAATGGCAGAACCAATCACAAGCACATCAAATACACTAATGGTCTAAACACTTCAATTAAAATATATAGTTTGAATGGATAAAGAAACATGACCCAAATATACAAAGGTTGGCAAGAGTAGGTTTACAGTTGTGAGTACACAAAATACAGTTTATCCTTGTGCTACTACTTATTAAATATTGTATTATTTATTTGTATTACAATTGTAAACCTTCTTTTGCCCATCCCTGTATTTTATCTATAAGAGAGACACTTTAAATATAAAGACAGAAATGGACTGAAAGTGCATGGATTAAAAATGATGCACCATGAAAATAAAACATAAGGCCAATAAACCAAATCAACTGTATTTTTATAAAATAACAGTGAACAAATAGAACACTTTAAAACTTTTATTTATAATAGCATAAGAATACTTGGGGATAAATTTAGTAAAAGGTGGGTAAGACCTCTATTCTGAAAATTACAAATTCTTGCTAAGAGGAATAAAAGTAAATGTAAATATTAGAGGAGAAATATACATGCCAATGGATTAGAAGATTCAATATTGTTAGGATGGCAATTCTCCCTAAATTGGTCTATGCATTCAATGTAGCACCAATCAAAATCCTGATATGCTTGCTTGAAGAAATTAATAGTTTGCTTCTGAAATTTACAAGGAGGAGCAGAGACACTAAGTAGCAATAATAATTTTGAAAATAAAGAACTGGGTTGGAGGACTTACACTACCAAATTTTAAAATTTACTATAAAACTACAGTACTCAAGTTAAATGGTGTACACAGGTACAACTAGATCAATGAAACGGCTTCCAGAAATAATGCAATACTTATATAATCAATTAATTTTCAACAAAGGTGTTTGTGGCTTAAAAAATTTTACCTTGAACTTACCTCAGACTATAAGCAAAAATAAACTCAAAGTGGATCATAGATCTCAATATAAGAGTAATAAAAGTCATAGATAAAGGCACAGGAAAAAATGAATGCGATATCGAGTTAATCAGAGATTTAAATAGGACACTGAAAGCACTTATTATAAAAGACAACACTGATAAAATGGACTTGCATGTAAATTTTATCTCTATAAAATATAATAAACTAAATTTTTGCAGGATGAAGAGAAATAAGAAGCAGTGCAGGGTCAAACTTAGGCTAGAACCCAATTCTCTTGGACTCCTTTGGTTACCATGTTGTTTGTTAGTTCATTAATTCTTAAATCACTAAACAAGGATTTACTGTATTGCACAATTATCTGTGCCAGAAATGTGTTAGGTGCCTGCTGAGAAAGAGTTCAAAGTCTAGTACAGAGACAGAATAGTAAACAAATTCTGATGCGTACCATGGACAAAGGAAAGTACAGTGTGAGACAGGAGTGAGCCTCCAGAGGGATATCTGAAACCAATTAAGGGACCAGGAATCAGGCTGGGGCAGGCAAGACTGCTTGAAAGAGATGAGGCTCCCCAAGCCAGCCAGGTGATAATAATGGGGAGGATGGTCCCCCAGGAGCAGCCCATGCAGAGAGAGACATGGCATCTTGACTGATTGGCTTTTTCTGGAACTGCCTATAATTTTGTTCAACAGGCAGATCCAGTTCCAGTGGTGAAGACATGAAAAAGGGAGACTGAAAAATTAAGCAGAGGTTGACTCATAAAATCCTGTATGCTTGAGTAAGGTCTTTGAATTTTATCCTAAGGCAAAGGCAGGGCATTCAAGGATTTTAAGCTCCTTGAGCAAAAGAACTGTAACATACTTGTGTTTTGAAAAGGCCATGGCAGCAGGATTAGGGAGAAACGAAGAGTCAAGCTGCTGTTGTGATTATACTGGTAAAACATAATGAGTGCCTGAAGTAAGACGGCTGCAGTGAAGGAAGATGAGAGAGATGGAGTGGACGGAGCTGGCACACCCACCCGCCTTCCAGTTAGTCAGAATGAGATTTCTTTTTTTTTATCTCCTTTGCTGGTGCTAAGAGAAGAAAGTGTGAGGCACTGATGGGTCCTGGGCTTGGACCAGAGTAAGCTGGTGGCCAGAGGGCGGGCTGTGTGTACTCCCTCCCTGCACTGGATAGACCCTAAACCACGGGCACGCCAGCTGCTCCCAGCTGGATGCTGCTCGATGGTTACCCGCATTGCTCTTTCACGTTAATTTTATTGTTTTTCCACAGGAGTATATTACACTTTTGTCTAGTTCTTTGATCACACCACTATTCGTCCATCAATAACCTCTGATATGAATTTGTAAATTCAGGCCACTGGCCAGATGACATTTATTGATTCTCCAACCAAAACCATTTTACTGGCCAAATGAATTAAATTACTTCAGACTTTTTCTTTTTCTTTCTTTCTTTTTTTTTTTTTTTTTTTTTTGAAGAACAGGAAACATGAATGCACAAAAATCTCTGTCTCCTTTTTTGTTTCTCTTTTCCTTTTTCTCCTTATCTTTTTCTCTTTTCCCCTTCCCTTCCTCCCTGTCTTTTATTCTTCTCCATTTCTCCATATATATCCCCCCCCCCCCTCTTTCTCTCATTCCTTCCTTCTTTGTTAATCCGGGGGACCTTTTTCTCTAGACTTAAATTGATCCCACTGATTGGTTCTAGCACAAACCTTATCAACTACTCTAATATCTGGAGTCACATAGACATATGACATTGAGTCTGACATTTCCATGTAGAGCTGCATTACATATCTTCTTCTTACCACCCCTAGCTCTTCACATGACCCATGGTTTAACTTCTGCAGGATGGATTACATTCTCTTTCCCAGCTGGTATGCAGAAACCACCTCATGGAAAGAAGTTTAAAAATAATTGTATGCTTATTAGACATGGCAGTTATCCGGGTGAGAGGGAGGATGCTGGATGAGGCGAGAGTGGACACAGGAGATGAGAGAGGGCACATGTTTCCACTTATAAGCAAGGGCTTTAAAACAGTGCCAAACAAAGCTGCTGGTGGCCCAATGGAGAGAAAGCACGTGAACACAAATCACCACATTTGACTGTGACAAAATACGTTGGCTGAAGCAATAAAGCAGTTTTAAAGGTAACCTTTTGGGGGACTTTGAATCATTGCTCCATTGCAATCAACACAGGATATACAAGGCTGATGAAAAGAATAATGTACTGGGAAACCAGCCATGAACTCAGATTATGAGTTTTTTCATTAACTTGTTATAAGAATTTAAAAGTCTTTTAAATTTGTCTCTCCTCTAATATTCTGACCCATCAAAAAATAAAAGAATAATTGCTACCATATAAGATTTTATGAGAATATACTGAGATAGCCTTTGTGGGAAATACCCCAATATAAATGTATTTCATTATTACCATTTATAATATTTATTGAGAAACAATTTTTAGAGTCAGGGAGTTTTTAATTGTAAAAGCAAGGAGCAAGGAAAATTAATTTGTGGCAAAAAATGTGTTTGTATAAAACGCTTATTTTCTCATACAACTTTACATAAAATAGCAAGCATTTAATCCTTAGTGGAGACCATGACTATTACAACAATATCTTCCTGCACAAAAAAATGTTTATTTGGCCCTTGCAGAATAATCATCATGTAGGGCAGTTAATGGAATAAAAGTTGGAACTATGTAAATAAATCTCAGTTTCATAAAAGTATCACAAAAGTCATTTCTTGCAATGGAAGAAACAGATACAATGCTGTTAGACATTTGCTGGGATGGAATGATATCAAACATTTAAAATTTTTTGGTTTTGGAATTTGGTTTTTCTTTTATAGCATGTATTCAATTACTGAAAGCCATATTACCTAATTTTGTTTCATTTTCTATAACTCATGATAAAGATTATGGTGCATATGCAAACTTACATAAATCAAGATACAGAAGGTGATTGGGAATTCAGACCTTTTATCACCAAATTGGACGTTTTGCTACATTTTGTTAGTGGATTTGGACAACTTTCAAGTTTCAGGTTTTGCTAACAAGGGCTATTAAAATAAACAAACCAAAAACCTCTGAATAAATGCAGTACCTCCTTGAACATTGCCTCTAGGCAGGCGAATTTAGTTCACTGATAATAATGACTTGATCAGTGATAAGTGAATCGGTATATACAGTCCATATAACTAGACTCCGAATATAATTGTATTTAAGTATTAATGGGGTAAATATTAAAGCGTTTCCTTCTAATAATGATGACTAAATCTCAGAAACATATTAGTAATAAATAGTCAGGGTTTAATTTTAAAAAGTTCATATGCAGAGATATAGGTTATTTTTTTTCCATAAGACATACTAACATACCCAATGTTCAACTCTCTAGAGAGATTTAGTGTCCAACTTGGCAATTAAAGCACAGACACACAAGAACACACACAAAGAAAGTATTGCAGCTGTTGCCCTTTATCATTTAGTCAGCTAGTTGGAGCAGAAGACAGTTAACTGCAGACCACTTTGCTGGATTTAATTAACTTTCTGCAGGAGAAACCCCATAGCGTGATCTTTACTTTGAAGAGCTCAGAGGCAGGGAAACAAATTGTTCATCTACTTCATATTGCCATCTATACACCAAACAGCAGTTCTCTTTTAATAACAGGAGGATACTTGCTGTTATGTTATGGGTAAACAGTTTCACCATCATAAAAAGACATATGATCAAAGCCTGGAAAAAAGAACATGGGAAAAGGCAAAACAGTTGGTGTTGGAGTACTGGAATTGCGAGTGAATTTCTTTTTTATATTTCTTACTATTTTTAAATGTTATTTGTGTTTTTAAAGTCCTGATAGAGTAACAAATGCTTACTAACCTAGAATATACTCATGGAAAATCTTTAGTTATATGAACATAAACTAACCTGTGAAAGAGAAGTGACCAAAATTATACATAAAAAAGAAGTTTTGTATGAGAGTACATGGTTTGCTTAATCTGTGAACAAATTATTTTTAAGCATTACCTCCATCCATTTCTATAAAAGCCTGAGGGGAGGAACACACAACCTAAATTGTTTGCTACAGTCAATTTGTTAGAACCGAAGGTGACAATTATGGTTTAATCCTGAGATCACATTATTCTAAATACATAGAAATTACATACTTAATTTTCCTTTAAAATCTTCTATCACTGAGGATTGTCTTAATGTCCCAGAACTTGTGTTTCCAGTTCTGGGCTCTCACTCTCCTGCTCCATTCCTGTGGCTTCTCAATCTAGCATTACTAGATCAGTTTTCCTAAAGCCTTGTTTCCTCATGACACTCTCCTGCCTAACACTTCAATGGCTCCCCAGTGCCTAATAAACACTTTTGATTTTCTTTTTCCCAAGGCTTTCTATAATTTGTTCCCACACAAACTACACAACTTTCTGGTTTAAATCCCTAACAAAGAACTCCAGCTTTTCCCACTTAAAAACCTTCTTATTCCTTTCAACTTAATCTAAATCTTACCTTGTCTTCCAGTTTCTGTATCATACAACATAAGCCTTCTTCACGAATCATAGCTCAACTTGATCGTTCTTATTTCTGCCTGCCTATGAGAATTTATTGCATATACTTTTATTACTCACAAGCATAAGTAACCTTGGATTATTTTAAAATACTTAATATATATCTATTTATTATTTTTTATCACATTGATGTCCCTTAAAACAGCTACCTTTGTAATATTTATTTCATATCTATCTAGCACCTATTATATACCCAGGACCTGTTAAATTGTAATAATGTGTCCTCAAGTAGGCACTCAGTGAATGCTTGTTGAATAAATGAACGTAAAAAATACCATATTCACACAGGAAGCAAGTTTCTGGTTCCAACTCTGCTCTTTTTTAACCGGAGTGATACTGACCAAGGCAGTGAATATTTTTGGTTCTCTGTTTTCTCATCTATGACAGGAGCCAGATTAAAAAAAAATGATCTTTTAATTCAGGCTTATCTTACTTTCAGTGAATATTTATCTCACTCTATCACCAAGCATCATGCTCCCATAAGAATACTTGTCAGTAGTGATGCGAGAGCTTCCTTTCAGCAATCCCTCAGCCAGCATTCACAGGGGAAGTGTGTTGAGACGATTTGCTCTCTGTTACTCTCTTTCCCTTGTTTCAACTTTTGTCCTAAATCTGAGATTTCTTGGAACCTGGAAACACACAGATAGCTACAGCAAACTTGGGAAATAGGCATGAAGAGACTGACTACAGGGACTCCGCCAGCTTGGCTGTGTGGCCCAGGTGCCAGGCAGGCTGGGGCAGAGCTAGAGCGCAGAGCTGGAGGGTAAGTTCATAAAACACATGTCACAACATTAAGCCTGAGGAGGGAACAAGGTCTAATCCTTGGGTACAGGAGGCCAAAGCTCAGACTTCATGCTGTGTGGCTACCCTAAGAGCACCAGAGGTCAAGATCCATTGGGGCAAAGTTGGGGGTGCGGTCATGGGGTGGAATGGGGGTGGAGGGGTTGTGCAGGAGGAGGTGCTTTAAGATCCAGAGATCCCAGCTACCCTGACTCATGCACACCTGCAAGAATCAAGGCTGACGGCCTGGGTGTGTCAGGACTCGGGCAAGCTGGCCTAAGGAGCCAGGGAAAGAATGGAGCCCAGTGTGGGAGCTGCGGATCCGTACGGAAACACCCAGGAGACCAGCTCTAGAAGTATGGCTCTGACTCTGGTGAGGCCCGCTGGCCACAGCCATGTGGGGCCTGACATCATGCCAGGAGTTCTTCGCAGATAAGGATCAGTGGGGTGCCCAGCAGGATCCTGCTTGTGCAGGGGGAAGGCATCGCCCTCCACATCCTCAGGGAGTTTTATTAGTTTTAGAGAGTCTTGGAAGGCACAGTTTCTCCCCAAAGTCCTCACAGAGCTGTCAACTGATAACAATTCCAAAAGAGGTGGGGCATGGGCCGTGCCAGGCGCTTGCTGTGTGCAGCCCTAATTATTGCAAGAGCTTCCCAGGCTCTGCTCTGGATCAGCATTCCTCAGCAGGCGAGACGTCTCTGGTTCTGATGGGATCAAGTCCTCAGACACCCAAGGGTGCCCCATAGCCTTCCTCTTCTGGTGCCTCTTGCCTGCTTCCTGTGGAAAACTCCAGAATGGAGGAAGTAGAGACTGTGAGGGGGTGGAGAAGGTGGCATTGATCCCAACTTTCTTGCTTAAGGAAGCTCTTAGCAAGTACCCATCTGCCTTCAGGAAAGAAAACAGTTCACTTTAGTCTTTCAAATTCAGTGTTCATGACCAGATGCTGTCATCAGCAATCTGTGCCCCACTGCCTTCCTCAGCAACAGCATTTTCCCATAACTTACTTTCAAATGCTCTTTCCCAAATAATCCACTGAAGATGACAAAGAACCCACATACTTGCCCACCACATTTTATTTCCTTTGTAACTAGGATATTTCTTCTGTGAGTCAGGTAAAGGAGATTATCATGGTTAACCAACAAGTAATTCCTGGATACTTACCAATATTCTAAGCACTTAATCATACTTAACATTGACTATTAATGAAGCTTATAAACCGTTTTTGCAGCTCTGAAAGTGAATTTCTGTGCAGGCTTAGAGAGTATTAACCCATTTAGGTTTTACCAAACAAATATTACTCATGCCTTAATTCCTGGGAAAAGAGATTCAGAAAATGAAGTTAATGCTTAGTTGCTCTTTGCTGAGTTTAACAATTACTGCATCTGGGAAACCCTGAACTCAGGTTAAACATTCTTCTAGTTATCTCCAAACTTAGTGACTATTAATGGCCTACTTTATAAATTATTATTATTAAAGAAAAGAATGAGAATGCAAAATGAAGGCATTAAGGAATATCTTGCTTTAATGTTGGCATTCCAGTTAAATGGATTGTGTTTTTCTCAAAAATTATGGAATCACTGAAAAATAAATTTTAAAAAGTATTTTATATTAATGTTTTTTAATAGTAGAATTAATATAACTTGCCTTTTCACATGCTTTTAAAATAAAAAAACTGAATGATAAAACATATTTAACAAATATAACAATATATTAAATACCTTTAATTTGATAACATGTGAAAGTTAAATCAAAGAATAGGAGAGGAGCAAGGAGAAAGAAGAGGGGAGACTATAAATGCTATTGACCCCTCCTCCAAGACATGACTAATATTGCTTTCCAAGAATACATATATTTTAAAACTGTGACAGTCTTTACTTGATTCAAATTAGATGACTTATTTTTCACTTTAATGATTAAACATGTTTAGGCAATTATTCTCTTGGTTTAAATATAACCTAATAGCTGACTTTGCATTCACCTGCTGTGCTGGGTTGCTAGTTAACATAATAACAGTATGCCAGAAAGTATTTTGAATATTTGGGTCTCTGTCTGTTTTAATTTTCATACCTGTAACTTAGAACTTTGGTTTTAACTTTAAAACAAAAATTTCCTTTGTGAATTTCTGAATTTTCTGTATCTTATTTTTTTTTCTTTTCAAACGAAAACCTAAATGTGGTCCCTCTTTAGAGTTGTCTACCTTTTTCAAGGATAAACAAGGATAAAAGCAGTAGCTCATCTTTTGGTTTCAGGCTAACTTTATACTTTTAAAAATCATTGAGAAACTCAAAGAGCTTTTGTTTACTATGGATTTTTAATTGTGAATTTTATAGATTATGTCAATTGTTACTTATTATATTAGAAACTAAAAGTGAAAAAAATTAAATATTTATTAATGCATTAAAATAATAATAAACTATTACCTGTTGACAAAAATAACATATTCTCTGAACAGTGATTATTTTGTAAAGGAAATAATTAGGGAGAAGCATAGATTTATTTTGTATTTTTGCAGATCTCTTTACTCTCTGGTTTAACAAAAAATAGCTGAATTTTCATATGTGCTTCTGCATTTGATTTGTTTCATTTGTTGTTTTGGGTGAAGTATATGAAGAAAATCCTGCCTTATACAGACATGTGTCTTTGGGAAAGGGAACAGTATTTTAATAGCCTTTTTTAAAAAGTATATTTTATTGATTATGCTATTACAGTTGTCCCAATTTCCCTTCCCTCTGCTCCCCTCCACCTGGTGGCCCTCCTCCCTCCAGTTGACCCCCCTTTTAGTCCATGCCCATTGGTTGTGCGTATAGTTCTTCTCAACCTCTTCCTGTCTATTCCATTCCCTCCTACTATGCTTCCTAATTCCTATATCATCTCTCTCTCTTTCCCCCCTTCCCCCTCCCTGCTGACCTCCCCCAGTATGTTTTCCATCCCTATAGTTCTTTTTCCACTCTCGTTGCCTACTTAGTTTGCCTTTGTTTTGATTCCCTAGCTTCTGTTGTTGGTCCTTGTGATGCAGTTTTCATTTTAATGTTCATAGTTTTGATCCTCCTTCTTCTAAACCAGTCCCTTTAACATCTCATATAACAGTGGTTTGGATCTAATCGACTCCTTCAGTATTATTTTGTCCTGGAAACACTTCTCTGCCCTTCTATTCTGAATGACAGTTTCACTGGATAGAGAATTCGTGGTTGTAGGTTTTAGATTTTCATTACTTTGAATAGTTCTTGCCAGTCCCTTCTTGCCTGAAGGGTCTCCCTTGAGAAGTCCACTGATAGTCTAATTGGGACCCTTTGTACATGATTCTTTTCTTCTCTCTTGCTGCTTTTAAGATTCTCTCCTTATCTTTAATTTTTGAAAATTTGATTATAATGTGTCTTGGAGTGGTTCTCCCTGGGTCCAGTTTTTCTGGAACTCTCTGTGCTTTCTGGACCTGTAAGTCTATTTCCTTCCCCAAGTTTAGGAAGTTCTGCTTCATTATTTTTTCACATAATTTTTCAATTTCTAGTTCTTCTTCTTCGCCCTCTGGCAATCCTATAATCCAAATGTTCGATCTCTTATAGCTGTCCCAGAAGTTTCTGATCCTCTCCTCACTTTCTTTTCTTTTTGTTTCCTCTTTCTGCACTGGTTGACTGTTTGTTCCTTCTCTATGTTCTGGTTTGTTGATTTGATCTCTGGATTTTATTTCCTTACCACCTGTCTCGTATGTGTTTTCATACTTTTCAATATGTCTGGTTTTCTTTCCTTCCCTGTCCTGTTCCAAATCTTTTGTTAATTCTGTGAGCCACCTTATAACAATAGCTCTGAACTGAGCCTCTGACAGGTTTCTTATTTGTTCGTCTGCCAGGTTCTTCTTCTGCTGCCTGGTGAGCTGTGTCACTGGGATTTCAATCGTTGTCACCTTCATTTTGACAGATTTGTGTTTTGCTTTGCTTCCTGGGAAGGCTGTGGGAGGCGGAGCCCTGTGTACTCATCACTACCGAGCTACCAGTAGTGATCCTGACCTTTTCCCACAACGCTGCGGTGCTTTGTGTGGGGGCGGGGGTCCAAGATGGATTTCTGCCATTATTCTCTGCTGGGAGACCGGGATCCATCCTCCTGCCCTCTGGGCCTCACCGTCTGATGCTATGGGGGGCTGCCTTTTCCTGTGTTGGGTCGCGAGTTGCCAGGGCTCGACTGCAGCCAGGATTGCTCCCACTGCTGTTCTCCCCGCTGCTACAGCAAACAGCCCCACCAGACCTTTCCATTTGGGTTCCAATTTCTCCCCTACTACCCATCCAGGTGAGCACTGCTGGTTTATAACTTCGTACGTTGAGCTTCCATGTAGTTTTATTTTCTGGAATTTCTGGTTACCTTTTGTTTTGAGGTAGTTGTATCCCTTTCTAGTTGTAGAGGGAGACCGAGCGTGTCCGTCTAAGCCTCCATCTTGTCCAGAAGTCCTTAATAGCCTTTTAAGATTATTATAGATATGCCTCTTTGATACTATACCAAAAGTCAACAAGTAGTAGTTTCCTAAAGATAAATTGCAATACAAACTTTAAAATATCAATGAAAACTGTGTAATTGATTATATTAAAGTTCGCTATCTAAAAACTTTTACTGATCTATCTTGCACTTTAAATGAACATTTTACTCATGGTTTTTGTAATGTTAAATACTGGTCATCTGGAATATTTGGTTCAATAAGATAGATAGATCTTGTGAATGTTGACACATGCCATTATGCTGTATCAAAAAAATTTAAATCTTTTGATAGCATCACCAACTTCATTAGAACAAAAAATATGTGTTTAAGATTTGATAAGCTGTCAAACTCAAAGGCAGCTACAGGTTTTCCAAAATTCAAATTTTCACTTGAAATTTCAAATATTATTATTCACAACGAATACTGCCACATCTTTTTTTTGAAATGACAGACACACTTTGTTTATTTTCGAGAAGATACCTACCAAATACAAAAGTCTGAAAAACAATTGTTGTCTCTCAGTTGTTCTTTTAAGTGAAAATGGTGGTGTTCCATTTAAAAAGTGGCTAATTCAGCTCACAATTCATCCCCCTAGCAATTCTCCTTGACACACTCGTAAGTAGGTGGCATTAGTGCTTTTTATGTACTCCCACGGCATCACACAGCACAACTCAAAGGTTGAGATGTAACAGAATTACTAACGTTAATTGCTTTACCTAGGACATTCTCAAATAAAACTAGCTTTTTTTTTCTGTTTTGACTATGAGTGGAAGGCAGTGAGTAGATGGTGCAATGGCCCCTAGTAGAGTGTGTTGCTACAGCTTTGCATCAGCAAAGCATTGCCCACCATTGCCTGTGTACCAACATCAGCAAATGTAGAACAGAGAAAAAAGAAAATCCTACTGTATGAAAATAAATCTGACCTCCTGGACCTTCTGATAGAATATTAGTGATTTTAAGGGCTCTGTAGGCCACACTTTGAGAACTGCTCTTTTTTACTATAAAAATTAAAAATTAGGAAGGAGAAGAAATAAAAAGTGGAAACTATGAAAATGCTGAGAACTCTTGAAATTTCTTTTTTCCTGGATATTTCTGCATAAACTTGAAATTTTGTTCTTTCCAGGTATTTTATTAATTCATTCATGCCACAGACATTAACTGAGCACTACCTGTGTCCTGGCTTGGAACGATGTGTTTGGAACACAGAGATAGATCAGATCAATGAGAGTTCTCTGACTTGAAGTAACTTACAGTTTCAAAGGGAAAAAAGGTTAGGCAGGCACCCTGGTCCAATTGTCTGTGGAGAGCAGGCAATATAGAGCAAAAGATGGCCACCTGTGCCTCAGGAACTTCCTAGCATGCCTTCCCCAGCGCGTATTGTGGACTTCCCTTGCTGAAGAGGACTGTAGGCATGGCAGCCTTCCTAAGGTGTATTGTGTCTTGTGGACTGATCCTTGTAGCAAACAGAGACTTCAGGGGACTTGAGAGAGAGGACGAGGAAGCCCTCTACCTCCTCTTTGGGGAATCGTTTCTCTTTTAATGCTTTCCTTCTTATCCTTCTCTCTTCATTCCACTCTACCCTCCTTCTCGTGTTCAGGGCCTGAACAGATTCCAGATGCCAGTCACTCCCCTCTCACCATCCTAACTTTGCTTTAGAGCATGCCTCTTACCTTCTGCTTCATTTGCCTACAATCCTGCCTTCTGTGAGGATAGCTAACAAATGGCTCACTGACCCATGGAAGTGTTACTGACAAGAACTAGTAGGGGAATGAGCTTCCCCTGCCCTCTACATAGTGGATCTTCCTGTAATTGGTGGCAGGCCAGTGTAGAAGTTGAAGACAAGAAAATCTTGAATGGATGTATGGTGCTAGACAGTGAGAAGGAGAGATTCAGATAATAACATAAGAACAGGCCCTTAGGCTACCTGAGTGTTATGGTAGGCCCAGTTTGGGCCCAGTGGAACCTAAGAAAATGTTAACAAAAACTAGACCATTATTTGTGTCATTATACTTGAATCAACTAAATAACAAGTATCTTTTCATGGTTCATTATAACCCTTAAGTCAATTACTTATTCCTGTATATTATTACCCATATGAAACAATCCAATGGGATCTCACTTGTAGATTCATTATAGTCTCCTCTCACCTGTTAAAAATCACATGTAATTAAGATAAAGAATTGCTTCATTCTTCTAACATTTAATAGCAACATTCAATAAAAATGTTAAAGCTTTAATATAAAGATGACCAAGTACTTAACCATAGATGATTATTTTTCAGATGTATATCTTGCACCTGTGCAGTAGATAACCTGGTACTTATGTTTAGAATTAGTATGATGGTTATTGTTAATTTAGATCTTTAATCTACACACTTGAATCCAAGAGTTAAAGTTTCTGTAAGCTGAATAAGAGTTCATCCTATGCGTCATTTGCTGTTTGAGAGTGACTGAGGGGGAATAATTACATATATGACAAAGGTGGCTGTTATGCTATTACTTACAACATTTAGCAAGTTTTCTTCAGGTTGCCATTGCCTCTGTAGTATTCAGAGAAAGTCAAAAGAAATAGAATATATTTCAAACAATTAACAAAGCTCTCAGTGAAGCCTTGTTCTCTCTGTAAGGAGATTATAGAGTCATTCATTAAAAACTATAATTTTTTCATTTATTTTTTAATTTCAAAAAAAGGTAGTTAAGAACATGGGCATACCTAATATAATAAGTGCATTATACAAGTTTGTGTTTGAATTCCACATTAACCAGCCATGGAGAGGTTATTATAATCTCTCTGGCTTCAGTTTCTTCAGATCTCAAATCGGGATAATACTTAGCTGGTACCATGGTTATGGGATTAGAGACAAAGATATAGAAAGCACCACATAATATTGTATGTCAAGTGCCTGGCACATGGCAAGCACCCCTGGTATTGTTATTTGGAGAAGTGCTATGCTAAGCTGTTTACATTGAAAAGACATTCACATTCTCTGAGTATGATGCTGCTTGAAAGCCTTCTTTCCTGCCTGGTGGCCGACTTTCCCTTTTCTTATTGTTCTAAGAATACTTCCCCATTTGACCCATTGTAAATAGTAGCAATTGTTTAGTTGTTCCATCAGAAGACAGAAGCCTTCCTGGAGCCTGGCTAACAGAGCTGCCTGTCTGATCTAACAGCATTAGAGCTGGAGACAAAGCACAGTCTCTCACTTCCTCCTGGAGGAAGAGAACAGTGTCTCCAACCAAAATAGATTCTCGTTGTCTTGCAAAAACCACCCAGAATACATACAAAGGAAATGAGGGCAAAAATTCCCTGTAGTGAATAAGGAGACAGAATTCCTCTCCAAATAAAAAGTTTTTCAAAGTCTGTAGGAAGTAGTAATGGGTATTACAATACATGAATCATTGTTACGCCAAATCCAGGTGACATATTAGTAAAATACTGTGTGCAGAGTGGTTCTATTTGGATTACTTGAACATGGATAGATACTATATCTAGAGAAATATGCCTATATAGTTACATTTACAAACAAAGATAGCCTAGTCAAAGTCACAAAAACCAACCCATCTATGGAATTTAGTGGAAAATTGGTTAAAATCTTGACAGGAAAAAAATAATAAACTTCAGCTCTCTCACATCTATATAATAAAGCTTGGAATAAAAACCATGTGATACTTTCTATATCTTTATACCTTTTAAAATTAAAGCTGGATGCCAATTAGTGGTAAAGATGGGGTGTGGGAGATATCAAAGATCCATTGCCCTACAAGAGTAATAAGTAGTTAACTTCTCAGTTAAATTATTGCTAAACTCAATTATTTTTATTCAGACAAGATAGTGATATTTATCAGTCATGACACTTGCTAGGTTTTTTTCCCCTCATTGGCTAATTTTCCTCTTGTCTGGACTTCAGACAATGTCTAAAGCTGAAAAAAATGGCAATTCTAATTTAAATTGAAGATCAATTTATTGGTAACATTATTTGAAAAAATTTGAAGGATGTCAAATAATGTAACTTTTCAGACAAAAGAGCTCCTTCTTTTGCCTAAATATGTCCTCCCTCATTTAAGAGAAAACCAATTTGTAAGAAAGTAGCATCTTCACCTAATATCTAGAGAAGAAAAGTGTCTGATGAACTTTATAGTTCCATTTCAGAAGTAAGGGGAATACTTCATTTATCAGATATTAACACTCACAATAAAGTTACTACAATCAAAGCAGAATAGTATTGATATTATAACAGATAGATAAATGGAAAAGATTAGCTCAAAAGGTTATTCAAGTTATTCAAGTATATCTGGGAGAAGAAGTCATTGAAAAAAGATACATAATATTTGCTATAGAGTATTGCCCCTTGTCTGCGGCTTTGCTTTTTGCAATTCCAGTTACCCTTGGTGAACTGCAGTGTGAAAGTATTAAATGAAAATTTTCAGATAAATAATTCATAAGTTTTAAATGGCATGTTTTTCTGAGTAGCATGATGAAATCTTGCACCATCCCACTCCTTCCCACCTGAGGACATGAATCATCCCTTTGTCCAATGTATCCACACTGTATACACCACCCACTGTTAGCCACTCAGGAGCGACGCCTTGGTTTTTAGATTCACTGCCATGGCATAGCAGCACTTGCGTTCAGGTAACCCTTATTTTGCTTAATAATGTCTCATTCACCTCACTTCATCTCATTACGTAGCCATTTTATTATCTCATATCATCACAAGGAGAAGGGTGACTATAGTACAATAAGATATTTTTGAGAGAGAGACCACATTCCCTATATTGTCATAATTATCCTATTTTATTATTGTCTTTGTTAATCTTTTATGTGCCTAATTTATAAATTTTACTTGAGGTGTGCTTGTATAGAAAAAATATAATATAAATGAGATTTGTACTACTCACAACTTCTATCTTATAACATATCCAAAAGTACATTCCAGATAAATTAAGGAAATACATATAAAACAAGTAAAATTACAAAGGTATTAGAAGAAAAATTAGGAAAGCATTTGTATAGCTATGGAATGAGGAAAGCTTTCTTTAGCAAAATAAGAAACTTAAGGTGAATAACTGATTATATATATTTTAAATGTTACTCATACTACAGAGTACCATGTTGCTAATTTGGAAACAAAAAATGAAAAGAGTAGATTAAATAAACATGCATAACTTCTTTGTAGTATAAAGCAGATTACAAATGATCTTCCAAGAGAAAATATTTACAACTCATATAACACAATGGCTTAATATCTTTAATATACAAAGAGCTCTTACAAATTAATTAGAAAACAGCATATGTGAACAGGCAATTCACAGTAGAGAAAATGCAAAGAACCAATAAATGTAAGGAAAAATGTTTGACATTTATATTAGTAATTAAGGAAGTGAACATTGAAGTAGCGAAACATCATTTGGGGTGCAAGGCAGTGTTCCTACCAGCATAATATAATTTCAAACAAGTCCTGGCAGCCGGTGGTGGGAACACTTCGGGGTAATGGTTACCCTTGGACACTAGGATGGCTCTGTAAATTGCTTCAGTCCAAAAGTAATCTGTCTGCATTTGTTAAAATATAAAAAATGCACAAAAACTTTACCTACAATCTCAGTTCTGGGTAGTTATCTGACATAAATAAAAATAAAGTATGTAAGCATGTGCTCAACTATAGTTATTGAAGGAATGAGGCAAGGCCTTGTAACGGATAAAAGCATGGCAGACTCATCTGAGTTCAAATCCATAACTAACTGTGACCTCAAGTAAGTTATCTCATTCTTATGTGCCTCAATTTTCTCATCTGTATAAAAACAGCAACAAGTCCTATCTCATGAAATTTTTATGATGATTCAGTGCATGTAAAGTGTTTAGAACATTGTCCTGTATGTTTTAAGACCATAATAAATTGGTTTTTATTATTATTATTTATAATAACAAAAGCAACTTGGATATCATTTGAGAAGGAAAACAATCTAACTGCACTATAGACCATTAAAAATAATGAGGTATATCAGTATGAATGTATTTGCCCAACGTATAGTAAGTGAAAATGTACAAGTTACAGTTTGATGTATTGTATAACTCCAATTTTGGAATAAAAGCAAAACTAAATGCTTCCCCTACACATATGTCTATTTTTGTGGTGGGACAACAATTTGATATATTAACTATTTTTTTTTCCTTTCAGTAGTTCACCTTTTACCTCCTTGCCTACATTTGCCCCCTGGCTACTCTGGGCTACTTGTTGCCAGGAAGGTACAAACAGACAAAAGAATCATCCTAGTAACTCGTTTCTAAAAGGTCAAACTTGCAAATGTTTGAGGGTTTGAGAAGGGAGGGGTTTCCCCACTGCCTGATTGGAAAAGGGACCTGACAGAATTAAAAATGCAAATATATAAAACACATGTATAAGGATGTCCATTAAAGGTTGCAGAGGAGATGCTTCCAGCTTGGGGAGGGATGAGAGGGTACTGGAAGGAAAGCAGCAAGCGTGTGAGGTAAGCTTAGCAGGAAGCGGCCTGATGCCGAGTGCCACAGATAAAGCCTGGGCAAGTGGAAAACCCAGTTAGGCTGGTGGGGTCTAAGGCCAGAGGAAACCCGGGCCTCAATTTCCAGGTGGAAGCAGGCAAGAGCCCACAGAGGACATGACTATAGTGAATCAGGACAGGTAGGGCCTCAGGCGGCCTGGCAGAGATTAGAAGGCTCAGGCATGGCGCAGAAACCACCGCACCTGACAGCATCTGACAGTAAGGGCTAACGCATCTATGGGTACCAGTGGCCAAGGCCCAGATAGGGTGAATAGTGTCTCAGTATCATCATAGTTACCAAGGATCAGATGCTGTACGGACTCTACCTCCCACTCAACTCCCTGGTGCTACATAACTTCCCACCCCCTGAAATGTAGGCACAACCACAGGAAAAGGGAGGGTAGTCCAAATTAATTGAGGTTGAGTGGTCAACCAACACATGTGAATGGAACCTCAAACTAGAAATTAGTTTGAGTTACAGAGAAGTGAAGTTATATTTCTTCCTCATGCAAGTTATGGGCTCATGTTATTTATATATATGGGAGAGTCTATGCAGTATATAGCTGAAAGGAGGAGAAAAAACTTGTTTTAGTTTAGATACTTCTGTAATGTTTAAATGGTTAAAATGTATAGGTAGCACTTTTGTAATTTAATTGACTAAAACGGTAACAAATACAAAAACAAAAATAGCAAGTTTGAAATCATTTTGTAATACATGGTAAAAGTCCAGACTCAAAATGTCTATTTTGGGCAAAGTATTAGTATCTCTATAACTCAATTTGCTAATTTATAAAATGAGGGGATTGGGTTGAGTGATTTATATAATCCTTTCCTTCTATAAAATTCTATTAAAGTAGTAAGTTTCCTGTTCTTGAAAATCTACACCCAGATACGGTAGAAAAGATTCATGTTTATGAAAGATCTTGGATAAGTAAAGACCCTTCTATTTTAATATCCTAAAGATAATGACTACAGGAACTAGAGTGGAAAAACAGAACTGTTCCAAGAAACGGGTTTTGGTTGTCAATCTCAGCTCTGCCAGTTATTTTTATCACGACCTTGGTCAAGACAGTTTAAACACTTTGGATTTAAATTCTCTAAACATCTGTAAAGCAAAAGTTTCCAGGCCTGTCTGAACATCAGAATCAGTTTGAGATTAAAATACATATGTATGCACGTGCATGCGCATGTATATATATATATATTCAATAGAAATGTGTACATATGTCACTAAAAGACACGTGCCAGAATATTCACAGCTGCGCTACTTGTAATAATACAAAACTAGAAACAATGCAAATGTCCATCAATAGTAGAATAAATGGAATGTTGCTATACTTGTGATTGGATACTGGAGAGTAGGGATCAGAAATTTTTTTTCTTTAGAATGCTAGATAGTAAATATTTTTCAGCTTTGGCAGCTATACCGTCTCTGCTGTGACTAATCTCTGCCACAGTAGTGTGAAAGCACTATAGAGGACACAGAAACAAATTAGACTGGTGGTGCTCCGGTAAAACTTATTCACAAAACAGAAGGTGGACTCCCTCCTATATAGCAAGGAAAATGAATTAACTATGACTACATACAATAACATGCATGAATTTCACAAACATACTGTTGAGTAAGAGAAACCAGATGCAAAGAGCACACTTTGAATGGTTCCATTTATATAAATTGCAAAAATAGCAAAAGTAAGCGAGGATGTTAGAAGTCAGAATACAGTGGTTCTCTTGGGAGAGCGGTGGGTGCAAAGAAGTGTCTTCTGGACTGGATTGCTCTATGACCAGATCAGAGATGGTGTTCATTTGGTAAAAATTAATTGAACTATATACTTGCACAACTTGTACTTCTTTTTTTTATGATGTAATCTTTACTTCCCTGAAAAGTTTACATAAAGAATAGATCTTTCAGGGCCTCATTCTGTAAGAATCTGCATTAGTTGGTCAGGGCTGTGCCCTGAAGGTCTGTCCTAATCTGGAGTTGAAGAGGTGACTTGCTCAAGGTCACGTTGCTGGCAGAGCCCACAGAGAGTGAGCTCTTACAGTGTTGGGCATGGGGTGAGCCAGTTCTGCAAAGAGAGAGGACACAGCACCTGTCCTTGAGAACAAACTGGTGATTAGCTCATGGGAGTCAAGTTTATGTTCCAGACTTCAGCCTCAAGTGATATTTGCACTATCACCTGAATATTCTCAGAGCTTCACAGATTTTTTAGAATAGCCAGCAAGCTGCCAGAAGGCTTTCAGAAGCCAGCTTGAGCACAGCAGCCAGCTCTCCAAAGTGGATGAATGGTCTCGATGTGCTTCCTACCTCCTGCTCCTCTTACAAGAAGGCATTGTGGTGGAGCAGACACAACCTGAATTTGGGGTTCACACAGAAACAACTTCACATTCTGATTTTGTAACTTGTTGGCAAATACTGAATTTTACTGACCCCTCATTTTTCTCACTTGTGAAATAGGCCCAAAATTTACTCCCACTTCATCCTCCTCACTGCTACAACATGCAAAGTTTGTTTTCTTCTCTTTCTTCATTCAATATTTCTTGAACCAGTCTTTATGTGCCAACTACTGTTAGGCCTTTTGCAAGGATTACTTCATTTAATCCTTCACAGTAAAGAAGGTTTATTGATGATCTTCACTTTATACATGAAGAGACTAGTAATCAGAGAACTTAAGTGACCTGTCTGAGGTCATACAGGTAAATAAGAGGTGGAGTCAATTTCCCATGAGGAAGTCAGATTGGGAGCCTAGGTAGCCCTCAACCATTGCTGAGACAATGGTAGTGCCTGGCAGCTCTCACCCTGTCTGGCCCATGGATGACATTCAGTGGATGTTATTCTGCATTTCCTCTTTCCTCAAAGAGCTATGAATCACAGCAGAGGCCTGACAGTCAGAAAATCTGGATTCTAGTGGCTTGATGAATCCCTTTATTTCCTGACCAGTATAATGAAGACATTGGACTAGGTAAATCTGAAAATTTTTTCCTAGGGTAACTGAATACGTGCTCATATTCTCTATGAATACTTGCTCAAAACAGAAAATAACTTTAAAATATTTTTGTCCTAAAATTTTATAAATATTTTGCCTTTGCTTCCATAATCTGAGTTTGTTTTAATATTTAAAAAATAGAAATTAAATTATTTACCAGCTAAACCTCTCTCCATCCCCCACACACTCACCTTCGCCCACTCCTGCAGCTCCTGCACATCCCTTTACTCTGGGCATGCCTCGCCCACAGCTGCACAAACCTCAAAGCGGAGCTCTTGATTTGACTTGAAAAGCAGAGGTTTTTTGTTGATTTTTTTTTTTCAGGCCTCTGTACCTATACCATTCTCTTTATCTATACAATGTGGAAGCTTGTAACACAGAAGCTCTCCCCAGACCTGATGTGAGTCCTTCAAACTCATCTACGAATGAACAAATTCTTCTCATTGAAACACTTCATGCACTTTTGACTTTTTGCCAACTTGGCAGAGAATGCTGGATTTCCTGTAAATTGAAAAGTGGTGATGGTGAAGCTGCTGATAGTGTAAATGCTGATAAAATATAACTACATCTCTCTATGGAGGGTTTCTTGTAAAGGCAAAATGGAAACACATTACCAGATTTGGAAACCCTTGGACCAACAAGTACATGTAGAGGGCAAGAAGATAAATTTAGAGAATAAACTAAGGATCGTTTTTCTATTATTTCCCCAACATTTGCCTACATCTAAAACCCCATTAGTATTTGGAGGAGAATGAGTTTTGTTAAAGCTATTTACAGAAGTAAACACAAAAGTTAATTTGAAAATAAGCCAGTAGTTTTCTCTTGATGCAATGATTAGCAGAATTTCAGAATAACATTTAAAATAAATTGTTATAATAATGGGAGATATATATATATATATATATATATATATATATATATATATATATGGCATTACATTTTAAAAACAAACCATGAAAAATGACACCGTAAATCTTGAAAGACACAAAAGCCAGTAGAGTTGAAAGATTTAACATTCCAGTAATAAGAGTTTGGAATTCCAAAATGCACACAAAAATGTCATCTTCATTGTTTTTGCTTAGTTTGGTTTTATTCCAGGAAGTTAGGAGACACTAGGCTAGACAGTAGACCTGACAGGTCATGATGTAAATTCTTCCTATGAGACAGGAAATGCTCTCAGACCCTGCACATGACCCCACAAAATTTGCTCTTTGTTTTTAGTTTATTCATTTACTTCTTTGTGCTTAATTTTGTATATTTTGTTCAGATGAGACAGAGAGAAAACTGCAATCATAGGACAATATGCCTACTAAACAAATTGCTCTTATAGCACCAAGGAATAAATAAAGATGCTTATCACTGATTTATAAAGAGATATTCAGTATAAACAAAAAGACTTCTTATAGCAGCTTTACAAAGAACCTCAATAAAAATTTTCAGTTTCTAAATGCTACACACACAGAGGCACACAGACAGGCATGTGTGACATATATACACATATATGATTGATTTTCAGGTGATTTTAGATTCTTAAAGAAGCAATCACTCAAAATAGTTTTTAACAATCAACAGATTTTGAATTTGTGTTTTGGGCTATTACCATTTTGATCATGAAGAACTTGGGAATGACTAACCCAGAATATTTTCTTCACTGATTATCAATGATACATCTAGTAATTGAATCTGCCCACCTGGAAGTATCATGAAAATTTCTCCTTAAAAACTGAGGTTGGCTTCAGTTCAACTTTCAGATTTCATCCAGTGCTCCAAAGGTATGTTCCTATGGTTGAAAAAAGGAAAACAATATATTATAATGCATTTAAAAAATTTAAACAATACAAGCTGAAACAAATTTATAGTAACAATGAGCACACAATAATAGCAAAAATCTTTCTTCCTATAAGTATTTCTGATGAAATTATAACAATATTATTTCAAGCCATACTACAGAACTGCGATAGAATGATATGTTTCAAGCCATATGCTATGGGGGATTTTATTGCAAAAATCTTATTTTTCTTCAGTTTCATTTTTAAGGCATATATTTGACTGCTGGTTGAGGGAGTGAAATGTCAGCTCTTAGTATTTGAAAAGAAAACTCAGGGGTTAGCAGGGCGATGCTCCTTCCAGCCATTTGGGAGAGGATCCTTCCTTGCCTCTTCCAGCTTCTGGTGGCCCAGAGCATTCGTCAGTTTGTAGCACACCTCCGCCCCTGACTCTGTCTTTACATAACCGTCTTCTCCATGTGTCAGTGTCTTCACATCGTGTTCTCTCTGTGTGTGTTTCTCTCTTCTTATAGGACAGATGTCTTTTTGGATTAGGGACCCATGCTACTTTATATTATCTCATCTTAACTCTATCTATAGAACTACATTCCCATAGAGTCATTCTGAGGTGTCAGGGGTTAGGATGTCAACATAGTCTTTGGGGGGGGCACATTTCAACCCATAACACCTGCCCTAGTAGGTGTTCTAGATGCTGGAATTACAGCATAAATAAGACAAAGTTCATATTCTCCAAGGGCAAGGAGATTTACATTAAATAAACAAAACCCAAGAATATCAGTTAGTGACAAGGGCTACATAGGCAGTTATATAACAGGGCGCCTGCTTGGCTTGGGTGGTCAGAAAGATTACTTTAGAATGACCTTTAAGTTAAGATTATAAGATAAGAAGGAGGCTGGAGAAAAGAGAATTCCAGGCAAAGGAAACCAAGACTTCCAGGGAGAAAGAGTCTATTCCACTGCCCACGTTCTGTCAGAACAAAGGGTTCCCTTTTGTCCATGAATTTATGTATTAACTTCATAAATTATCTACTTAAGTTTGGGCTTCTGTTAGGTAAGTCTCAGAAAAATTATGAACAGATAGAATAGCAACCTAAGCAATGGGGCTTTTCATGCTCTAAAGAAAGAGTATTTATCTTTAGTTTGTGGATGCTATATCGTTTTTTGAACTCTGGGGAAATTTTTAAAATTTAAAAGTTGATTGTAAAATATAATTGAAATATTGCAAAGAAATGTAAAAAATAGAGAAATTACTAGTGATTATATAAGTCCTATCCATATCCCTGTAAAAGCTATCAGACTTGATTTATATCTATGCATTCATAAAAGATATTAGTATCATTTATTAAAAAATTACCCTGAACTGTATCACTAAATTGCACAGAAATTATAGCAATTTTGTTCAAATATAGCTATGTTTCACAGAAGCTACATTTTTCTAAGAGCCTTCTCCCCCTATTTAATTCTACAAGTTCCATATAATAAGATATAGTGTTCTAAAGCTGGACTCTATGTAGTTTCATCTCAAGGAATATGAAAACATTATATTGTTGGTGGTGAAATGGTACCAGGTGTTAGGCCGCTGGAGTCAGACCAGACTTTGGTTCAACAACTTCTGTACTTGAGTTCAGGCTAAGACAGAATTCAGAGCCAAGACTCAAATTATAAAATAAAGTTTATTTAGATAGTCACAGAAGTAGAAGAAGTGAGCCTTAGCATAAATGGGCTCAGGAAACAAATTATAGAGACAAAAGGAGGGCCTTGAAGCTTAGGAGAGAGAAGCAAGGAAAACATCCTGGGTGGAGGTGTGTCCTCTCAGGGTTGTGGTCTCTTATTAGTGGGTCCCAGAGCAGGGTTCATTAATCAATGCAGCCTGTCTTGATGTCAGCCCTGGTGTCACTTGTCTGGTTTTGCTACTTTTCTGGCCCAGAGCTGAAATACAATTGAGACCCAGATGTATTTGATGTGGATCAGAACCTCATTGTCCTGGAGGCTTAATGCTTAAGGGTTATTCTCCAGCCCACTTATTCTGTTCCCCCTCTAAGGGAGTCTAACCTGCATGACTAGCAATATGCCAGGCAAGGAAAGGTCAGGGGAGGGTCCAAGCTACATGACCAGTGATATGAAAGGTCAAGGAGTCTAAACCACATGACCAGTTAGATGTTAGGGGAGGAAAGATTACCCTAGGGGCTAGGTCCTTGTTTTCCCAGTTTTGTCTGTTGCTAGGCACCCAGGGCTTTTACTCTGGTGACCTTTTGTTTCTGGCCCATCATCTTCGTCCTGCTCATATCTGTCTAACTGCATACTACAGAATGACAGTGAAAAACTTCTGAGAAGATATCAGGGCCAACATCTTTTGTACATTTCCTATATCAAATTTGGTTTTACATATTTAATACTCATAAGAAGATTCATGGTAAATATAGGGCATCTTTTTTTATCTCTATTGCTTGCAGACATAGGCATTTTACTCACTGAATTAACAACTTTTCCATATGCCTACCGATGTTTAGAAGAAGACCAAGAATTTGTAAAATAATATGTGGGAACCTGTAATTCAGTGAAAGAACAAACTCACCCATTCCCAGAATAACCTCAGAACTGACCCAATTGTTTTGAATAAAAAATTTTCTAAGAATATGGTTACTTCATAGAAACTTTCTATGAATTTCTCCAACAAAATTTAACAAGGGTCAAGACCTCTCTTAAGATATCCAAAATTTTAAACTGTTCATCTTTGGGGATGTAAAGTACAGCATAGGTGTGGAGAGCAGGACCAATAAAATGGCATTGGTCTTGTCAAGATAGCATAAAGTATGTAAAACAAAGTGGAGTCACTCATGTCAAACAAGATGGCTGCCAGTCAGCCTAAGTCACACTAGACACATCTGGCAAGGAGACACACCTAAAATATCTGCACATGTGACCAGAACAGCCGTGTCTGCAGAGCAGGACCATCCATAGATAGGCTCCTGGGGAAAGTTCCCACTTGCCTTCAGGGGTGCCAAGACATTTATCAAGAGACCCAGCTCCAGATCAATGCTGAGACAACTGAGCCCCCCATACCAGAGTGTTCCTTCATGCTACATTAATCTTCCTTAACATTGGCCACTGGAGGTTCTACCTGACTGGACTGAGGACTTCGTCTGCCCTGCTGCCTACCTGGCTCTGGAGATACTTCCTTGTAAGACACCGACAATCCCCTTGCCCACCATACTGTCTTCTGGACCTGCAGACTGAGATTCTGGGACTCAGGTTCATTATCCCCCATTGATTGCTGTGTGTTTGTGGTTATAATTCCCTTAGATTGATAGAGTATGAGTAGGATATTAATGTATGTTGTTGTTCTACTTTGAGTGAATCTGCATTCAATGAAAGCTGAGTGAATAGCATAGTTGTCTTGTATAACTCTTGTCTATTCCTTGGTGCCAGGTTACTCAGTAGGCAGCTAGCCAAGCAGTTACCTGGCTGACTTATAGGAAAGGCTATATCACAAACATAGGCTCATGACAATAGGGAATAGAGTCAATAATATTGTAATAATTATGTATGGTGTCAGATGGTTACTAGACTTAGTGGGGAGATCACTTCATAAGTTATATAAATGTCTAATCACTATATTGTACACCTGAAACTAAAATAATATTGTATGTCAATTGTAACTAAAATTTTAAAAAAATATTTTAATAAATGATCATCTTTTTATGCATTGGAGGTATATCATGCTATAAATTCTTAAAAATTAATCAAATAAGCAAAAATGTTTCTATGAAATAAACACTTCGAGAAACATATAGGAGAGTTACTCTTTTCTATTGATTCTATATCAAATAACTACATTAGAAGAAAAGCTTTAGGAGATTAAACAAAATCAATTTTACCCCATCCCTTTGGGTCATCTAGACTAGTGTAAGCAAATGAGATCAGCATTCATTCATTTATGGGAGGCTGAAAGTCAGTCCTCACTCTCTCCTCATCCTCCACCATCCCCACCTGTGGTCCCTGAAGGCATTAGATTCAGGCATGGGGCATCTGGTGTCCTAGCTCAGGGGATAGGCACCATAAAGTCTGCAACTACTAAGCACCATCTACCAGGGTGCCAGAAAAGAGGTTTGTTTTTGTTTTTGTTTTTTAATTCAGTTGAGTTTTTGTTACTTCTTAAAGGTCCACAATGATAATTTTTAGAAGTCTGAGTAAAATGCTGGTTCCCTGAAAGAGATAACAGATGAGCTATAAATACTTGATTAATATGAGCTCACCAGATAATTAATGGAGGCTGGTAGAATCAAAGCTCACATATAAATAAGCCATCAGAGTCCATTGTCAGTGGTTGCTGAGAATAAACATCTATTCTGTAGCCTACTGCAGTGAAAAGATATGTGTATCAATATGATTTCAGATATAGGAAGGTGGCAGGAGGCTTTGAACCTCTTTCTAAACCAAATGTAGGAAAGCTGTTGCTTTTATCTTCTTCCTTTTAAATCACAGTCAAAACACACCTCATTCCCTTGGTTCTAGAAGTGTGTTACAAGAACAGGCACAAGAATCTGTTGGTGTTTTGCTTGATATTGGTGGTCCCTGTGTGCCTCCCAAGTTTTGCACATAAGTAACTGAAGACTGAGAGTGTGTAGAAAGAAGAACTTGCCCTTGTGGTAGTTTGCAGCTTCAAAAAACAAAACAAATGTCAGCATGGAAAGAGAAGCAGCAGCTTGCTAATTGTCAAACAAATGCAATCTGCTATCTACTGTTCTCGGGCCTCAACTTGTTGATACAAGTGAAGAGTGCTTTCTTTGCCGGAGAACTGCGCCCTCCTGGCAAGGCGTTGGAGCAAACCAGGCTGCTGTGGGGTGTTTTCCTCCTCAAACCTTTTATTAAGCCACTCTGACTTGTTACCAAGGCTGCCTGGGCGTGTTGATTCCAGTGAGTTCTATGCATCAGTAGGGACTGAGAATACGTTTTTTAAAGAGAAGAAACTTTACAGGTGTGGGTTATTTCAGAAAAGTGGAGAACAGAAGGGAGGTTGCAGTTCCTGGAAAAACATTAATATTATGAGTCAGACATACCTGAAATTTCCATACTCTTTACAGATTCAAGTAACGTGGCGAAGCACACACCTTTCTTGGTTTCCTCTTCTAGGTTCTCCTGTTGAGTCTTCCTCCCACTTGGGAATTTCTTCTGCTAGATTTTAAAGCTATGATTTTAAAGCAACCTGCTCTGGCTTAGCCAGATTGGTTTAGATCACGATGATTTCCTAGACAAACTAGAGTAACCAAATAGGATATTTCTAGTGTAAGCACTGTTTTAGTACAGAAGGCTAATTGGGGTGAAGAGATCCCAAGTTGAAATTAGAATTCTATTTGAAAATGGAATTTGAATTAGTTCAAATTCACCAAATAGTTGTTTCTCTCTTTACTGCATTGGATCACAGAAGGTCCGATAGCTACAGTTCAGAAAAAGTTAAACACAGTAAGAAGTATAGTTCCATCAGAATCCAAGTGAGTCAGTTGCAGAGATAGGGGTGGGGGATGAGAAAAGGGGGGAGGGAAAGTCTACTTTCCATAGACATTCTGAAATCCAAGGTCTTCCCACCTTGTAGAGCAGTGAGCAAATCACAATACAAAGGTCAAATCCAGCTCAATTCTGGGAGCTAAGAAAGGTTTTCATATTTTAAAATGGTGTAGAAGCAGCATCAGCAACCACAGAGTCATTATGTACCTGCAAAGCCCTAAAATATTTATTAACTGACGTTTACAGAAAAAGTTTGCTAACCCCTGATAGGAGTCAGCAATTGCCTGGAGATTTGATGTGCTTCAGCAGGGCCCCTTATAAGCAACCTCTGATGAGAGAAGAAAGAGGGTATGAGGATTTTGTGGGAGGTACTAGAACCAGGCCTGGAGAAGATATAGTCATAGTTGTCTGGTGCCTGTATTCCTTTGGGTAGAACACAATCACATGTTCTGCAGGTACCTGCAAGAAAGGATAGGAAATACAGTCCAGCTCTGTGCCTAGGAGGAAAAGGAATCTGGTTGGCAAAGATAAAGGTGGTAGAAGGCACACGAGGTTAGCTGCTAGAAGAATGACATAGGCAATTGCTAAAGAGTTCAGGAAAAGGCCAGAGCACCACAGACTGAGTTACGAGGTTATCACGGTGGTTTCCCAGAAGAGGTCAAACTATGATGGTCAGTCATCAAGAGGGTGAGAAATGTAGGTCGCTGGAATGAGATAATGAAGCATCAAAGTGGAAAATGTAAGGCTTGCTCAGGGGATCATGTTTAACTAGGTAAGAGGCTCCAAAGGGAAGTTCTGGGAAATAAGTGTAGAAAGATTGAGTTTAGCTGGTAAAAGGCCCTGAGTGTCAGGCCATTGTAGCTAATATGTGGATACCAACTTTTAACAATCATTCAACCAGGGATTTTTTTTTTCCATGATTTTTATTTTATTTGTTTACTTTTTGCTCTATGGCAGCATTGACTGTAATTTTGGAAATTCTGCACCTTTAGCTGTATAGGTATCTCTGGGTGAAGGTTAACTTCAGAATATAGGAATTAGGATTTCAATACATGAAATGAAATGATAAAAATTGATCCAACTTTTTTTTTTTTAATTTATTAATTTGAGAGTGAGTGAGAAAGAGAGAAGACATTGATTTATTGTTCCACTTATTGATGCAGTCATCGGTTGCTTCTTGTGTGTTCCCAGAGTGGAGATCAAAACAGCAATCCTGGTGTATCAGAACAATGCTCCACCCAACTGAACTACCTGGCCAGGGCCTAGATACAACTCTTTAAAAAAAAAAATCAAATTGGAGAGTCATACCTTTACAAGAGTATATGATAACATTTATAAGCAACTTAGAGAATGAGAAGAAGATGAACATCCAGGTACTCACTACCAGATAAGAAATAATAGAACATTGCCATTATGTGTGATGCCTTCACCCTCACCAAGACCCCCTTTACCCCCCTTTCTTACTGCTTCATTCCACGAAACAATAATCCAAAATTTTGTTAGTAGTTCCTTGCTATTTTTTATAGTTTTACCACTTACATATGGATTTATTTAAATATGTTATTTATTTTTACCTACTTTTGACCTTTGTATAGATAGAATCATATTATATACATATTCTTTTGTGATTTGTTTTTGTTCACTATTATGTTTTTGAGAGTCATGTAAATTGTTACTGCTCATAACTAGTAGTAAATTCATTTATAAAACATTCTGCTCTATCTTAACCATTGTACACTTGAATGCCATTTCTCTTTCTTTTTAAATTGGAGAAAACATTTCTTTCAAAGGAGACATTTGAGTGAACACTAAAAAAAACACAACAAACACAGGAAATAAGATGCCAGTGAGGGATGCATTGCTCTTTTAGAGCATTTGAAAAGCCCAGCATATCTCTCCTTGGAACACCTTGTTCTTACAGGAGGGGAAATGTTGGTTTAGGTTTATCATGTTCAACTTGATTTGCTGTGACAGTTATCTGTACTTTATTTGGTGGTTTGTTTTTACAAATCACCAGTTCCCACATGTGATTGAAGGGCTCTAGTTACTTTAGAGATAGCCCCTCTTTCCCTGTCCTCTTCTTGCCAATTAAGAGTATTTGAGGCACTTTTGTAAATAATAATGAGTCTCAGATTCCATTTCAGAACATTTTTTTGCAAGGGCCTGACTTCATGGGAGAATTTCCTTGCATACCTCAGGCTGTTGGCAACACATGACTTGGTTTTAATAATCCAGTTCTTCTGGACATAACATAAGTCTGACAGTGATAATTCTGTATTATAAATCTTTAATGTTAGGCTTTTGGTCTTGAGTCTATTTTGGCTCAATTTCATAAATGAGATAAGCCACTGTCCCCTTCATGTGTTGAGCCTGGCTGAGAGGATGTTTCTCAACTCTGGTTGAGACACTCATTCATCCATCCACACAGCAAAGCTTGGAGATATGGCTTCAGCACTGCAGAAATGCCCAGCCCAGTTCCTGAGAGAACCTCACTGCTCAAGCCTTAACAACCATCTGATCTCTTTTAACAGAAGGAGGCAAGTTAAGTATCTCTGAGTGGTGTAATATTTTACTTCTTAAACATTTTTTAAGTTTCTTTTCCTTTTGTTGTATATTTTATGGTCAGGACTCAATTCTGAATAATTAGCATATGTTTGCCTCATGAAAACAAACTGAGTTGCAAACACTCATTTTTAAACCTTTGTGCCCTAAGCAATCACTTCCATAAATTATGTATCTCTAACTTGACATGCATTTTTCAGTAGGCGTCTAAAGCCATCCCTCATCATGAATACTCATTTTCACATTAAAAGTAGAAGAGCCTGGAAGCCTGTTGTTTTTTTAATTTGTTTTGTTTTGTTGTTTCTTTTTTTCTGAAAGGCAGACAATCTTCTTTTGCAAGTCCTATTTATTTCTGATGGGAAGTTTTATTTCTATCTTTTGAAACATCATTTTAGATTTGTATGATCAGTTCAGTAAACTGCTTCTTAAATATATAAATAAATATCAAATTAAACTTGCAATTAAAGTTTACTAAAAAAATAGGTTGCTATAATTTTGTTGGTGACAGAAGTACAGAAGTAGAAATCATTAATGATGATTGCTAATCGTGCAGCTGTGCCTACAGACCATGGGTTTAGCTAAATAAAGTCTTCATCCCAGGGAAAACCTTTGTAGACAGGATTTAAATACAGCTCATTTCTTTTCAGTATACTGACATCTTTTAGCTTGACAAATAAAACCAGAAAAATAGTTCTAGAATGCCCATCTCATCTTTTCTTCCTTTGCTGTTGCTTTATTGATTGTTAGATTTCAGTTTAAAATAATGATATTAATGTGAGAAATTAGGTAGTAATGGTGAAGAGAGGGTCATCTTAAAATTATAACTTGTTTTCTTCCTAAATTTTAAATAACTTGTCTTGGCATTTCACATTACAAATGGCTTATTGGTGCAGCTGATAGAAACCACTATAAAAACAAAATCACTAAATATTTGACTTAAAGGCATAAGAAAGATCTGGGTTTGAGCACCACATCTGTAACTTAAAATAAAAAAAACCTATAAATTAGGTAGCTCTCAACTTTTTTTAACCATATACATGTTTTGATTAGCACAAAGATCACATTTGCCTTTTTCTATTCTTCTTGCAGAAAAAATGTCTGTTCTAGGGAAAAATTTGCAAATAAAAAACCAGAGATATATAGAGGTTATAAGAAATTGTAGTAATTCAAGCTTGGTTCTTTTATATTCCAGTCATGTGTTATTTCAGTACCCAACCAAAGAGAGGTTGGGACAGGGAGAGGGAGAAATGGTAAGAGAAAAAGGAGAAGGAGAGGAAAGATAGAAGAGGCTTCTTTTACTTTTACGAATGTTAAATAGGGGATGCTGAGTAGGGAAAATATGGTAATAGCGGTAGAGAAGAGAATATGGGACTATGGAAAAAGTTGTCGCTTACTGAGACCAGCAAACTGTGGCTATAATTTTGTAACTATTCAACCTGAATGTTCAATTAGAAAGATGTATGCATCTTTGCTTCATAAAGATGGCTTGATGTGATGAAATAGATTGGAAAAAAAAAGCCTCTGGATAGATGTCTGTGTTGTAATCTAGTTCCACCACTGAAGTACAGAGTGACCTTGGCCATGTTACATAACTTACTGAGTCTTCTTTCCCCTTATGAGAAATGTTGGTAGAGTATCCATCAACCCTGCCCACTCAACGCGATTTAGTGTAAAATCTCTGTGAAAGCTGGAAGGTACCAAAGTAACATATAACATAGGACCACAAATAAACGGCATGCTGTTCCTGGGCCTGCCAGTTGAAAGTAAAATATTTAAAAAAAAAAAAAGGGGGGGTGGGGCGGGGAGAGACAGGTTATACCATTTTTAGGAAAAAGGCAGCTTATCCCTAGCCAGAATTTTTAAGATCATATTTGACATATTCAAGGGCTTAGTATTAAGCAACAGAACTTAAGCTATTTTATTTTGTTATCATGATCATAAAAATCTGCAGATCTTTTTCCCCCTTTGGACAAAGTGGTTCAAAAAGGTGTTGGGGGAAGAAGCAGGGTATTCGTGACCAGGCGGTGTTCTCAGGGGACCTCGGTCGGTCGTTTGGCTCCTATTACAGAGCACTGGGGGATGAAGGAGATAAGCTGACGAGGGGCTTTGCCTTTGCTGCCCTCCGACTTCTCCTGAGTGATGCAGATCAAACTGCAGAGCTGGAGACAGCAACTGCCAGAGAAACATGCCAGACAGCTCCTCCAGTGACAACCCAGCCAAGAGGCTCCTGTCAGACCCAGCCAGTTAGTGGTGGCCCAGAATGTGGTCAGAACACGGGCGGATGCAGGATCAGCGCTGCTGACACACGGCCCCTCACTTTTGACAGGAGCTCACACTTCTGGGGCTCAGGAGAGGAAATAGACATTTGGAAACAGATATGACCAAAGGATTTTCCCTTCAACAGGTCAGCATGCAGATTTTGGAGGGGAAAAAACAAAAGAAAACAAAAAAAACATTGCTTGTCCTCTCAGGGCTTATCAAGTATTTTATCACATTTTTATAAAATAAAGCCTTAGCTCAAGTTTTGTTTGCATGAGGGTGTGTCCAGTCCATGAAGGGAAAATTTCCACGCTTTTTCCATTATGTTCTGTGTTCCTCCGTCCTTTGTTCAGTTGTTCAGGGTCTCTGTGCATTGTGATCCTCACACGTTCTAGGCTTAAGATCAACTTTATTTGAGATTTTAAAGCTCCAAGGGCAAAAATGGTGGGGAAATAAATCAAAATGCTTTTGGGATAAGACCAAATATAAGCCAAATGTCTGTATAAAGAGCAAATGTGACTCTTCTTAGTCAATCATCCAGTGATATAGGTTAAATGATTACTCAGACAATACCATGTTAAAGACACCATATATACCTTTATCGTAGTCCTTCAACAAATTAACTAAGAGGACCAATTTTGTCACTAACGTGGTAACATTGTGCACGTCAGTCTCTTTCCCACTTGTGGTCTTTCCCGACTCCTGAGTCTGAGGCAGGTGCTGATAGCTTTTATCCTGTGACGGGAATTTTTAGAAACACCAGGCCTGTTGGGTGGACAAATGTCTTCATCAGGAAGTCACGAACTGGTTGGCGATAAGGAAGGGTCCATCTGGAAACCATTTGCCCCTTGGTCTCATTTGTACTTTCTCTTCCTTTAGCTGTCCTCTGTTGTGAATTGTCCTTTCAATCATCGCAGAGCTTATCATGCTGGCATACTCAACACATGCACCCTCCATCCTTGAACAGCAGTCATCTCACCGTTTTCTAAGAGAAACGGATAGACTCATAATGTAGAAGACAGAAGCTGGTGTCAGTTCTCTGTTAGAAGATAGACTTTAGAAACATAAGAAAAAGAGTGCCGTCTGCACAGATCGGGGCACTTTTGCCTTCTGGAATGCCAATTCTGAAACCACAATGGTCCTTCCTCCTTTGGCAGCCTGGAGAGCGAATGCTAAGGCCTTCTCTTCATCACAGTGCTGAAGCATATCACACTGCCTGCCTTTGTCCTGCAGCACATGTTTTACCTTAAAGGCAAATTAGAATTCTGTGAAGGCTAAGCATTAAGAAAAGAAAACTCAGACAAATTTTAGTCTCTCTGGAAAAGTGATTGATAAATACACTCAAACGATGAAAATATTTTCACACTGTTAAGCATATATTGAAAAATAATAGACGTTTCTGGAAACAGCTTTCTTTTGATAATTTTCCCAGGGCCAGAACACACACATATATTCTATGGACTCAAGACCAAGTAGGTAAGAGATGTCATTTTGTCAGGTAGATTCTTCAGGAAAGAAGATCATGCCATGCATGATCATTTAAAATAAATAAATAAATTCTCTGCCTTATAATAACATATCGTAAATTGTATTTGTGGTGGCTTTGTAATGTGTTGGCTTGGCTAGGATGAGCCTCATGGCCCAGAATTCCTGTTCTTGGGTGTCTCTGGTTAAGGTGGGTTATAAGAAAGGTGCTCGTGGGAGATGTGATAGGTAGTGATGCAGCAGCGGTAGTTGAGCTCACTGACTTTGTTGCTTCTCTGCTGGTCTCCTCATGGGTGTGAGGCAGGGGCTGGGCTTCTACCCGCTTTGTCTTTCTCTGGGTTCTGCTTCAGTTTCTCAGATTCCTGCACCTGATAAACAGAAAGTAGCAACTTTTCTTGACACAGTGATAAGATATTTGCATACCAGAGGGTGGGGAATAAACCCCATAATAATCAGGGACCCCAAACCTCAGTAAAATGTCTAGGGGGTCCAGTATGAGAAAGATCGAGGTATCCTTTCTGACCCATTTACCGAGTGACCAAAAAAGCTAGCAATTATGAATAGGGCCCAGAATGAGAGAAAGCCCGTCAAGGACTCCAGGCTGCTGGGAAAGCGTCTGTGCCACCACGTAATCCAGGAGATCCAACAGTACGTGAAAGGTCAGCGACAGGGGTACTGTTGGGAGCCTTTTTTAGGCTCCTATAAGTGGATCACAGTGTAGGTCCTTAGGATTTTGGAATAAAGTTCCGACACCCTCTGCAGATAACTATTCTTTTAAGAAAAAGCTTTTGTTTTGCTACTGGGTGTGAATAGAAATTGAATGCATGGCCATGGGTCACCAAGTTACCATGTGACTTGAGCTGCCTAATAGTAGGTATTGTTTGGGCCACAGAGTTGACAGTTGAGCATGCGAAGAAGTACTTCATTCTGAAGGACAGTGATGAAGGGAAATTCTCCCAGTGGACACAACTTAAGCACTGCACCTGGGTGTCTTCTGGACAGATGTCTAGGAGAATAAGTCTACGTTAATTCATGGGCCATGGCTAATATTTGCCTAGAAGTTTAGAAATTTATAAAGAAGATGACTGAACAATTGGTGACAAAGAGATGTGGTAGACCTTTCTAAATGGGCGTGACATGTGAAGATATTTGGGTTCTATATGAATGATCACCAAGGATTGAACTCAACGGAGGAATATTTTAATAATCAGGTGGACATCAGACAGTCTCCTCGAGCAACTCCTATTCTTTTACAATTGGCTCAAGAATAATGTGGCCATGGTGGCAGAGATGGAAGTTTGGCATGAGCTCAGCGACATAGACTTCTACTTACCAAGGCCCGTCTGGCTATAACCACTGCAAAGTGCCCAATTGTTAACAGCAGAGATCAAAACTGAGTCTCTGACATGGCACCATGCCTAGCTACTGGTTAGCTAGGTTGATTACATTGACCAGCTCTCTGCCCCCATGGAAGGGGCAGCGCTTTGTTCTTACTGGCATAGACACACTGGATATATATTTACTTTCCCTGTACACAATGCTTCTGCCAGAATCACCACAAGGAGAAGTTATGGGAAAAGATCCTCTCATTATTATCCAGAGTGATCTGCTAAACCTTTGCTTTACATTCTTATGAGTATTAGGCTTTGCTGGTCTAGAGATCTTAGTTTTAAAGGGAAGCATGCTTTTACCAGAGGGGCCCAATAATGATTCTGTTAAACTGGTACATTCCTGAGCACTTTGACTCATCCCACTGAATCAATAGGCAAAGAAGAGAGTGATTGAAACTGGATGCTGCTACACAAAGGTGTAAAAAGGTAGGATATTTCTAATGTTTAAGATCTTCTAGGTTGCCTCTTAGTCAGTAGAGTATTCCCTCACTTATCATGGGTATTACATTCTAGACCTCCCCGCGAAGTAGGAACCTTACATTTATTCTACACTCTTAAGCCTACATAACTTTAACAACATATGTATACAGTACCACAAAATCCCATGATATAGTGAAAAATCTGTGATAAATTATTAAATATAATATTTTTTAAAATCCTGCAATACAGTGAGGCCATGATAAGTGAACCACGACATAGAGAGGGACTGCTATATTCCCAATCCTGTGATTAAACTACGTCAACTCAATTAGTAGGACTGCTAATAACCCAGGCCCTTTAGAAATAAAGATTTGGTTCACTCCACCAGGCAAGGATCCACAACTAGCTGAAGTGGTTCCTGAAGACAAAGTAAACATGAAATTGGTAGTGAAAGGAAGAGTTATAAATACCAGCTATGACTACATAACCAGTTGCACAAATATTGTGATATTTGTGAGCATTTCTCATTATGGTATGACTATAGGTATAGTTATATATACATATATATATATATATATATATATGCATCTAAATATATTTATATATGTTTAACCAATTATTTCAACATTTGTCTTCTTTCTCATTCCCTTATCATCTTCACATAAGGTGTGTTAATAGTAGTTAACTTACTATCCAATATATAAGTTATAGGGTAGCAAAGAGAAATCGGCTTAGTGTGAATCAGCTACAGTCACACTAAGAACTCACATCACCAAAGAGAAGAACTTTGGATCCTCTTCTGGGGAAAGGTTAATGTGTATTGGGTTGTACTTGGAATAAATGTATCATGTTAGCTGGAGACATGACTCTTATTACCTTTATTTGGAGATTAAGTTTGATTTATAGAGATGTGGATGAGTACCATGTTGTCAAGAGTGACTTTGTAATGAGTGAACTTGAATAGGCTGAACTCTGTTTCCCAGAGTTCCCTTTCCTGATGTTTCTGGTTAGGGTGGGCCAGTGGAGCATGGCATCTCCTAAGGTTGTCTAGGAGACTAGGGAGGGAATGGAACAGCACCCACTGACTTTTGAATATAACATATTCTGAGAGAAACATGGAATGACATCAGCCTAAATAAAGATGAGTCATTCTTGTTCTTACCTTTCTTCAGCACCACCCACATGGGAATTCAGTAGCCCCAAAGTGTGGCTCCTTTCCCCTCATTTTGCTCTAGTTCCATTTTCTCTCACATTGCTCGGATAAGTCAGGAGTGACAGATTGCTCCACAAGGTCGTTCAAAGCCTCCAAATATGGAGTCATGGAAAGAAATATAACATAGTGGGTATTTGACTGAAGAGCAAGAGATCTGGATTTTGACTCCGATCTGGCACTTACTTACAAGCTATGGGACTATGGATAAGTCAGATTCTCTCTCTGAGTCTCATTTTTTTCAATTGTAAATTAAAAGGGTTAGAATATGTGATTTTGAAAATATTTTCATTCTATGCACCTACAAGTGGGCTAATAAAGGCCTGGAAGATTAACAGGTATAGTCATGTCAAAATCCAGGGAGACAATCAGAATCAAGTGTCCATTTGTAACTGTGGGTACTGCAACATAGTCAAGCAACCATCTACTCACCCATCCATTCACCTGTCCATCTGTCCATCCATCCATCCATCCATCCATCCATCCATCCATTCATCCAATAAATATTTAGTAAACACTAATATATACAAAACATTGTGCTTGGCAGTGGAGACAGGAAATCAACATAATTCAGTTTCTTTCCTCAAGATGCTTACAATTCACTGAGAGAAATCACATTTACACATAACTAATTACAATATTTTAGAATTTCAATAATAAATATGTTAAGAACAGAGATGGTGTTTTGGTAAATCTTGATCCTCAAAACCTTGTTTTATGATGAAATAACTGAGTATGTGTACATTTGGGCAAAGGGCATTTCAGAAAGCACTACATAGAAATACAGAAGGGAAGGATTAAAAATGTTGATTCAAGCATTGTCCTTCTGGAACTCATAGCCACCTTTTTTTCTTGGCATGTCTTACTGACAGTTATATATTTCTTATATGTACTATTATTGCAGCAAACCTTTAGGAAAAAGAGGAAAGAGAAGAAATCCTAATCTACTCTCCATATAGATGAACAGGTAACCATTAATTTTACTTTTAGAAAAGACCCAAACTGAGAAGCCATGGACTTCCTAAGCAAAAGAGACATTATTTAGAATTGGCCACATTTAATTAATCTGATACTATTATCTTACTCTTAAATATAAATACGATGATTTTAAACATGAAGTTCATCCTCATAAAACAAGTATATGTTTTTTAGGTTTATCTCATAAATGTTAAAATTTTATTTATTAGCATCTAAATTCTCTAGAGATGGTTTTAAATTTTTAAAAATTCTGCTTTTAAAACAATTCTCCTTTATCCTTTTTAATTTTATCAGAAAAAGCTTTGAGTGAATTGATTCCAAGAGAAGAGCTTATACTGACAGAGAAACCCTGATTATCCCTGCTATCTTTTATTCTTAATTTGTACAGTTGAAGATACTAGTAAATAAACAGCATATATGTATTTTAATAGTTTAACTTTGAATGTTCAGCTCTCCAGCAGACCTGGGTGAAGTTCGCTCCTTGTCTGGCTTCCCTGAAGCCAGCAAGCTGGGTCACGTGGCTGGCTGACCTCCCAGCACCACCTACCTCCACTCCATTGGATGCCATCAGAACCCACCCAAAGGAGCCAGTCATCCCCATGAAACAATGAGCAATTCTTACAAGACACAACTGGAGCTCTGTTACTGTGGCACAGGAAGGCTTGATAAGATCTCCCAGCCACAGCATTCTTTTGTGTCAGCAGACGCAAGTGGGATGTTCCTTCTTCAGCTCTTACAGAGCAAGAGGAAGCAGGCTTTGAAACACAATGTTCATTGAAATTGGCTTTCATCTGAGGAATCCCGTGTGGCTCCTGCTTCAAGATGTGCGTTCTATCTGCAGCTGAGCTTTTCTGATGCATTTCCGTTGTTTGTTCTGGGGGGAAGGCAGTACCTTAACGAGACTCACTCTTGTACTAGGTAAAGGGCATCCCATTGTGCTGGGCAAAGCAGTCTGTCTCAAGTGTCTCCAGTGAGTCTGGAGCCTAGAAGGAACATTAAAAATAAAAAACAATCAAAGCCTCTGCCATCCTGGCTCACTGATGTAGCTCTTGCTATGTTAGGGGAGGAACACATGGCAGCTCTGATGACCCATAGGTAGCATATGCATAATTGGTGACTGCAGGATCAGGAAGTATTTGTTGCTTTAGCTATCACAATGGGCACAAAGCCACAGCCACCAACGGTGGTACTGAAATATAGATCTGAGTGCTGTGGGCCTAATAGAACTTGCCCAGAAGCAATTATCCATTGTGGGCTAATTCTGGCTCTTAAAGGACAAAACTGGGGGAGAAGTGATCCACAGTGTCAAAAGCTAAGTTAGAAGTCTCTTTATCCCATTGTCCTAGTTTTAAATTTAGCAATCAATCTTCTTTACAGGGAAAATCATTCTGGTTCCAATGAAGGGTTTCTCTGCCTGAAGAGAGGTCTAAATCAGTACCTGGAGGAACAACTCAACACTGTTTAGTCCATCTTTTTTTCTTCCTAGACACCTCCTCCCATCTATCACGAGGTTAACCATATTTTAATGCAAATGGACATAACTAACTCAGTAAGAAAAGAAGAGTGAACACAATACTTTTTCTACTTTCCTGACTGTTTTACTCTGCATATCTTTTCCCCTCTGATTCTGAAAATAAGCTGGAAAAGTAAGGTAGGCATTGTCTATTTCAGCAGTAGAGGGAATCAGTAGAGAGACAGAACAAGGTTGAGACCCTTGAACCTCATAAAGCGCTAGGAGCAGTACATGAGGGAAAACTCATGTGCCTGGTTCTTGGCCCAACCATGTATTAGATTCCCTAGGCATGTGGGCAAACAGTCAGTCTCTAATCTGACCATCGAAGGTGGCTTTCATGACCACCAGAAGGCTAAAGTCCTACAAGTCCTACGTATGGCTCTGTGTTTATACGAAGGTAGATATAACAGTAGACAGGAAGATACTGATATGGAAAACTTGAAAAACCTGGAAGTTGTTTCTTGGAATCCAGTGTACTTGTTCTAGTCTACAAAGGACGTCAATCATAGAACTGACGCAAGACATTGATGAAAACAACAACCCACATAGTTTACTTTCCCAAGAAGAAAATAATCAAAAGAGCACCAAGAAATCAAGATTCTAGCTAAACCCCATTAAGAGGACCAAAAACTGCTCTCTAAAAGGCTTGTTTTAAACTGACCTAGTAACAGAACTCTTGAATACCTGAAAATTTTGTGGAGTCCTTTCTGAGATATTCTGGGGAAAGGATTTGTCCAAAACTAAGCATAACAAAAGTTTCTGATAACTTTTCTCCTACCTCTGACTTGAGTAGCTCAACCTTGATTGCAATGGGCTTCTGGAAAAGAGAATTTAAATTAGTGACTGGCTTTGGGTAGAAAGGAGATGTGTGCAACTATTTCTTCTTCTATCATACCCTTCCCTCACTCCTAGTTAAAAGAGTAAAATAAAATTAAATGATAAAGTAAAATGGATATCTAGTAGCCAGAACATTGTAAAGCAGATTCCTGAATTGAATTGTACTCGGATATTCTGGGGTTCTTTCCAATTCTAAGATTATATGACTTTAAAAATCTTAGGAGAATAATGCTGGTGCATATAATTTATATACATATATTGGTGTTCTCTGGGTTAGGACCACATAAATAATGTCAAGAAGAGTATCACATATTAGATCAAAGCACATCTCATCCAGTTCATTTTAATTTAGGCAAAAAGTATGCTGTTTGCCCAGGACTATATAACTTGCAGTCAATAAAAGGATATGTTCCTGCCCTCAAGAACAACACAATGATACAGTTAACTTTGATATAACATAGTATGTGCTGACTGAATGGCCCCCATGATAGCATGAGTCCTAACTAGAACCCTAACTCACTTTGTGAAGGAAGAGGAAAGGCTTCCAAAAGGGTAATGTCTGAGATAATACTTTAAGCTTGAAAAACAGTTGTCTAGCTGAAGAAAATAGAGATGAGATTCTAGACAGAAGAGAAAAGTAAGGGGGCCTGAAACACAACTCACATTTGAAGAACTGAGGGTAACTTGGTATTTCTGGAAGGTTGAGAGTATGGTTAAAATGGGTCAGGGCACATCTTCAGGGGCCAGGCATGAAAACTGTCCTGATTTTAAAGCTTCTATTAGGATATAGGATAAGGGAATGAGACAAGATTTAGGTATTAGCACTTAGTATTAAGACTCCAGGAATTAGATAAAGTGAGATTAAATATCAAAGAAACTGAAAGAAACAAGGCTGAGGTTATGTTAAAATCAAAAGATTTATTTAAAGGTGAGGAAGGACAATTAGAATTGAGGGCAGGGGTAAACCGTTATTGATATCTTGGTCAATTGGTTATGGCTTTTTTAGGAGAACTTAAAGAGCATTAACAATGTGACTCATTTTTTTTTTCTTAGAAGCAACCAACAGGACATCTACAAAGACTTGAGTCCTGACTACAATTCTGTGCACCTAAGAATAAATGAGAAAGAAATCAGAACACAAGAAAAAAAGGGAGAGAGAGAGGATTAAACTCTGCAGGATATGTGTAAAATATTTTTAGTGACTTCAAATTATGGGATTTAAAATGGAATGAAAAGGACATGGTTTTGAAGATAGATGACTGAATATAAACTCTTGAACTTGCTCTATAGGAAGTAACAATAGTGACTTGGGTTCAACCAAAAGTCATGTGTATTTAGAAAGTCAGAAAAGAGGAATATTGGAACTATTCTTTGGCTAGGAAAGTGATAGAAACTGCTATTATTAAAATAATTTCAGAGTAAGGCAAGAAAGACCTGTATTAAAGCAATAAAGAGGAGAATTCACAGGGCTTGAGGAGGGAAGGGGCTTGAGGAGATCTTTAGTGCCTCACTTCCTCTTGCATTCTTCCAATCCCCATCTGTTAATGATTTAGCAAGGTCAAGAAGCAGACAGAACTGGAGCAACCAGAGCCTGCTATATAATTTGTAGGGCCCAGAACAAAACTGAAATGCAGAAGCTCCTATTCAAACAACAAAAAATAACATGCTATTAGAGGTACTAAAATATAAAGCCTTCTCCTTTCTCCCAACAATCTTTCTCTTGAATCATCATTTTAAAAAATTTTTTAATATTATTATAAATAAGGAAACAATAAAACTTTAAGTTATTATCATACCATTCATCTTTATGTGGTGCATATCTATCTTAAATACAAATATAAAAGCACTTAACTCATATATTGAATTATTAAAATTATGCAATTCATATTTTGTAGCTCATACATGCATATACATTTTGTTCTTACCAGAAGAATGGAAATGCTGCGGAATACCAACTTAACCGTTTTCATTTCACTTTTGAGTATAGATTTATTCTATCAACATTCTCTACCTTCAACATACAGATGGGTAAGGAAGTATTAAGAGGAAAAGTAACCACAGATCAGTGTATCTTTCTTTTTCCTTTAAGTCATAATTTTTAGCATATGCACTTGGCTAATATAGGGAAGTAACATGATTAAGAAAGAATATGATAGAGTTTATGTCCTAGAATTTCATTGTCTTTTATCTGCACCTGAAGCAAGGTCTCGTTCAAAAGGAAAGCATGGTTTCTCACGTTTGTCAGACTGCCACTCCCACTCCTCATTCAGCCATAGACCTAACACACATGCCTTGTATTTGCTTTGAGTCTCAGTGATCTCCTGTGCATTGTGGGTCTACCTGAATGTCGTGCTATGGGCCATAGTGAACACTATATAAGAATGGGGCAATAAGGAATCACAACAGTCAAGCATATTGTATGTATGTTCTCTGCTCTTGCATATTTTCCATTGTCTTATTTGATTTCACTTAAAAAAAAAAAAAACCCACAAGTTCAAGGATAACATTATTAGGAATCTTCATATGCCAATAATAGAGTATTAATCCAAGCCCTAGGCTCTCTTGAATACCTGTATGACTTCACAGTTTGCTTGCTCTTGAAGCCAGCTGTGGGAACAATGGATTAGGATTAATATTTCCAACTCTTTCTTAACCATTGTCTAAAGAAATTACTTCTTCCCAATAATCATTTCTTATTATGACCACAGAGCTATTTCAGAAAACCTTCTGGGATCAGCAAAATCCCCTCCAATTTATAACCCCACCTCATAGAAACAAGGCAATAAGACTAACAACATGTAATTTATAACAACCTCATTGAAACTAGGAAACAATACAGGGAAATACAACTGGAAGAATAATTTAGCTGCCTGAGTCTGACTTTTTATTAAGTTAGAGACGAAGATTGAAATGATTTGAGCTTACATCTTAATGACTCTTTCCAAGTTTAACCTCACTCATTCAAGGTCCTACGGCAATGACCCACATAGCTAGTCCATTGTCTACTTTTCATTTTGGGAGGAGGGAGTTCAAGCCCAGAGGGCTATCTTGTCAACCAGGAAGCAAGATGAAAGGAGCAAGGCAAGAGGGAAGAAGCTAAATGTTCCCTAGTATCTTCAATAGCAGGTGTAAGACACTGGGACTCTGCAGGGCTTTTAATAGGACAGTGTAGATGTTCTTAAAGATTGCTTCTTTGCCTCCTTTGAGTGACAAGGGCACCATTTTGAGAAATACTGTTTATGAATGTGATTCACTTTAAAGAAATTTCTTGGTGATAATATCAATATCTTCCATAGCTTTTTAGTATGTCAGCTAGCATCTATGACTTTGCAGGTGCTAAACTAGAATGTCCTGAGGAAAGAGTTCGTATTGAAATAACCGGCATAAGGCATGCTGGGCACATTTCCTTACGAGAAAAAAATGAGACGGCACTCATCCAGGAACTCATAAAACGCTGCAGAGAATGTTGATTGGCAGTTTTAGCTCCTGCATCTGGAGAGAGAGTTACAGCCAAATCTTGATAATAAGTTGTAAAGGAGAAAAAGGAAAGAATAGATTATTAAAAACCATGCATCATTCACACACTTTAGTTTAAACAGATGTTTTGAACTGCCACTTTCTATCAAAATTTCTACCAGACTTATTAACAAAGAATCAATTTACAACTTGATGTTTAATTTCCTTTTATGTCATTTGCTGACCATCAAGAATAAATGTCAAAGACTTGATCAGAGCATTGTTGGGTAGCCATAAACAAACAAAGGATAATAAATGAATGAACTATTGCTATGAAAAAAATGGCTAATCTACTCTGACCCTACATGACTACATCATGCAACTCTAGGAGCTCACAAAGAACAAAACTGAAGCATTGAGCCTCATAATTTGAGGAATACTCACATCATTTAACATACACCTTTTAAATTCCAAGTTATACTTTATTATAAAAATGTGAGTTCACTCAAAAGTAGCAAGGAGTCCTGACTGGTGTGGTTTAGTCGGTTGGGAATCATCGTGTAAAGGTTCCCAGTTCAATTCCCAGTCAGGGCACGTGCTTGGGTTGCAGGTCTGGTCTCTGGTCTGGCTGTGTATGAGATGCAACTGATTGATGCTTTTCTCCCATACCAATATTTCTTTTACTCTTTTTCTTCCTCCCTTCCCCTCTCTCTGAATATAAATAAAGAAAATATATTTTTTTAATTAGCAAAAAATAATTGGCCAGAAAATACTGATTCTTCTAAATTTTTTTATAAAATATTTTATTGTTATTCTATTACAGTTGTCCCAATTTTCCCCCCTTTGCTCTCCTCTGCCCAGCCCACCCTGAACACACACAGTCAATCCCCACTCTATTGTCCATGTCCATGGGTCATTCATACATGTTCCTTGACTTCCCCTTCTTTTCTTTTTATCGTCACCCGAGGATATGTTTATTGATTTTTAGGGAGAAGCAAAGGGAGAGATAAAGAGAGAAACATGGATCAGTTTTCTCCCATACACATCCCAACCAAGAATCAAACCTGCAACCTAGGTACATGCCCTGACCAGAATCGAACCCTCAACATTGTGGTGTATGGGAGGATGCTCCAACCAACTGAACCACCCAGTCAGGGTATAATTATGGATTCTTTAGCTTTTCCTTCTTTTTCCTGAATCATGATGTGTAGCCAAAAGGCCAAGTCTCAATGATTCTATAAGGGAAGTTTCCTGCAAGATCTATTATATTATGTCAGCCTATAAGAAACAGGTTCATAAAATGGATCAACTGTTTTTGGAATGTGTTTGAAGAAAGCCTTAGGACCTTACTTGAGTGGCAGGAACTATTTCTGGCATGAAACCCAACTCTAATATTTAAATTAATTAATAATGACAGATGCTAAGAATACCACAAGTTTATCTGACACCCTGGGCCGAATGGATTATGTTTAGGCTCTATCACTTATCAGAATCAAAGCTGGCTACCATTCTATGCTCTCTAATTTGCGGCTTGAATTCTAAAAGCTGTACACTCAGCCCAAAAGTTTTAAGATGCCTTAAACTCCTCACCAAATTCCCAAAGAATCATTTAAAACAAAGTATGAATACTGTATTCAATTTCTTTCCAGTTAGAGTAGATTTGCAATGCCATTTGCTCAGTCTTCTTTGTATGGTGACATTCATTGTCTGTTATATTCCATGCTCTATGCTGAGCACTATTTAGGGAGGAACTCATTTAATATTGACTCAAAACTCATGAAGCAACTTCTATTACTGTACTCGCTTTCCAAGGAGAGAACAAGGACTCAGAATACAAGTACTTTGCTGAGAACACTCATTTATAAAGTAGTAGAGATGGGACATAACCCTACACCTTCTCACATTGAAACTCGAGTTCTTACTCATTATTCTACATTGGACCCTATTTCCTTGCATCAGAAGATGGTGTGTTTAATAACATTGAACAGGCTAGGAATAATACATTTTCAAATAATAGATTAGTGAACTACATAGACTTCGTTAGGTCCAAATTGTGGCAGTATGCCACTATTGGATTGCTAAAAAAGCAAGTCAATAAAAAGAAGTCCAAGGAAACAAAATATTAATTATGAATCATGCCATATACTTGGAGGAGCTAACTTATAGTCATATTGATAAGGAAAAAGATAGAGGGCGACGAGTCTCCAAAAAGAGTTGGTGGCCTACTACTTATGTGCTTCACAGGGCACCAGCATAAGTTTTACTGGTACATGGGTTACTTGTGGCTACAAGTACTTTCTAACTATTGCATCTGATATATAACATGCACTTCTCTTTGCTCATTCCTTGTCATTTTCTATCCTTGTTCCTAGTCTTCTCACAATAAAATGAATCTCTGATCCAGCCCACAGATAAAGAGTTAACATTTCACACATTGAAAGTAGTTAATCTCCAGTCTATAAATCCACTAGATATTAGTCCCTGAATCATCATGGAATTGACTAGATCCTCATTAGCAAGACTTCTTGTCAAAAACCTTAGGGTTAGCATTCATTTGGCAGGACTATTCATCCAAATGACACCATTATTCCTGGCATTGTTTCTCTCATAATTAAAAAAAAAAAAAAAATCTAACTTTTTAGGATTGAGAGCTTTCTCTGGAATGATGTTTTCAATCCAAACCAAGAAAAAAAAAGAAGACACATAAATTATAGTTTTGATGAGATAAAGATTGAAGCATAACATCTAATAACATGAGAACCTTTTGAGAAACTTCTTTTTGACTGGAGAAAATATAAGAGGACAAGGATAATTTCTAGTGATTGAATGTAGAAAATATTTTAACTATTGTTGCCTATTTGGACATGGGAAAAAATTCCTCTAATATTAGGATGCTGGTTTAAAAAGTGAGTTGTAAAGTGGGTGATTTCAGTACATTCTCCTATTCGGAAACTGTTAAAACAGAAACAAAGGGATTAGTAAACTTTCATTTTGGTAGTTAAATTTACTTTAATTGGCTGTATAATCTCTTTTTAAAAAATAATCTATATTTACTTCAAATCCTTAGATCCTGAAATTGCTTTTAGTAGAAGATAGTGTCTAAAAGAAGTGGCTCAGTATCTAGGTTTTAATTTTTGTTGGATGATGCCTTAAACTGCAAGATAGATATACTTCTTTGGCCAGAGAGGGTTGAACCTGAATTAATTTTTAAAGATAACAAATATTAGACAGTTTTCAACATTGCTTATAGGAATAGTATCATGTAAATGTGGAAATAACTTCTTCAGTTTGTCCCAACCTCAACATCTAGTGTGACTTATTTTTTCTTCCTCCGTATCATTAAATAATAACGTTATTTAAGTCACATTTCATCATGGCTGACAATATCTTATGAGCACAGAGCTTAACAAAGCAAAGCAGCAATGTTTTCAGGATAACACTTTCAGTGAAGTAAAACAATGGCTGAAGAGTTGAATTCAGCAGAAAGAGTATTGGTTTCCTAGGATTTTGCCATTTGCTGGCTAACAACTCATTTACAGGACTTTGAAATACATTTCCATTTACAGAAAAAGCATTCATGGAAAAATAGCATTCATTTGGGAAAAGAGAAAATCTACTCATTGCTGCTTCATCATCTCTACACAGAAGGATAGATAAGGGAAAAGCACTCATAACTTTCCTGGCAATAATCAAGGAAACTGAGAGAAATTCTAATGGAGAATATTTGTTTTAAAAAAGAAAAAAAGAGGCAGGGTTTGAAACTATTAGGGATTACTTCCTGTGTGCTACATGCACACAATGGCTGAGTTGTGCTCCCTCCTGGAACCAGGCCAAGGTCAGAAATTTAAATTTTGATTTATTAACTTATGGAAAATTCTGGTACATTTTATGTGTGCAACTTGAGGTACATGCAAACCTACCAATTTCTTAGCAAAACCAGTGTTCTTACCTGTTACTTCTTTTTTTAACCAAGAAAGAGCAAAACTGGAGGAATTCTTAACTATTATACATTACAACACAATCCATTTCCCCCGCACTTGCTCCTTCTTTAGGTCAAACTAATGAGTCCCTTCAGAAATCAAAATAGACAACTACCACCATTATAATAAAATTTAATAAGATATGTAAATGCATAACAAAAGTACATTTGCATTGTGAAATATTATTTTGGAGACTTCAGTATCTACTTTCTTAAGGTATGCCTCACAGTCTTGAGGTCAAATACTAGCAAGTGTAAATGCCAAGATATTTAAAAATAACTGTATCTAAGTTATTGATACATTAATAACATAATATAAATTATTGAAATTGGGAATGTAAGTTGGTCAAAAACTTTTTAAAGCAACTTACCAATATCTATTACAGTATCTCCTCTGCTATGAGACTGCTAGTTTTAGCAGTGACATGTAAAGCCGTTGGAAGTTGTCATACCCTTTTTTACAATAAAATAAAGCTAAACAAACTAAAAATGAATACATTTTCTTGAATTCATCAGAGAACTGAGGTCACGGGAAAAATTGCCCCCCCGCCCTAAATTTGAAATCTAGAGAGTCACAACTGAGATAGGCTTACCAGGACCAGTGGCCTCTGGAGCCATAAACTGGTAGGAACACTTAAATGACAATTTTGACATATTGAGGCTGAGTGTGGTCTAGCCTAAGAGAGATAAACTCTTCCTGGGCACAACCTTAAAGCTGAAAGGTGCAAAGTCTCTCTGAGGGGAAGTATTTAGGGGGCCAAGACACAAGCGGGGCATCAAAGACAAGGATAGATATTCAAAGCCCTGGCACCTACTGCTAATTCAAACATTAAACATCACCCAACTCCTAGCAAATTAACATAAAACCTCACACTAGGGGCCAAACTTACCTCAGTTTTTATTACCCAATATAACATATCTGGCTTTCAACAAAAAATTACAAGGCAAGCCAAATGCAAGAAAAACACAAGGAAGAGACAAAGAAAACATCAGAACTAGACTCAGATAAGACACAGATGTTGGAATGATGTGACAGGAAAACTTAAAATAACTATCATTAATATATAAGAGAAAAAATGGAATATGGAAAAAGCAAATAACACATAAAGAGAGGTGCAAACTCTAAGAAAGAATAAAAATTAAATGCTTAAAAAGACCATGACAGAAATGAAGACTGTCTTTGAGAGACATATGAGTAGACTGAAAGTGACTGAGAAAAGTCTCAATGAGCTTAATAGTAAAACAATAGAAACATCCCAAACTGAAATGCAAAGAAACACAAAAATGAAGAAGAAGAAGAAGAAGAAGGAGGAGGAGGAGGAGGAGAAATAGAACATAACATCCAAGAACTATAAGATAATTTCAATAAGTAGTCGTCGGCAGCCGTCCGTCTCGAGAGACGATGGTGTAGCCTCTTAAGAGTCTATCTGCACCGCCGAGAATGGCTGTGCAGTCCGACTCGGGAGTGACATGGTATCTGTCTCCTCCCGTGTTGAATCGACATCTTGCGATGACGCTGAAGCTACAGAGCCTGGGCAGGGTAATATGGAGGGTCTGCTGTTGCCCATGCAGCAGACCCCCCCTCTCTTCGCAGATGAAGGGTCCAAGGGAAAGACGGAGTCGATACAGCTTGGGTTCAGGTGCGCCGCAGGAGTTGCCGGTATTGACTACAACGTCAAACCGCCTTAGGGACTCCGGCTCCGGATTTTCTGTCGGGGTTTACTCCCTTAGCCTTTCCCCTGAAGAGGTATGCCGCAAGGCAGTGGAGGTTTTTTGGAGTCAGAGTTTTCCTTCTCTGATGTACCCTGACTGGAAGATCGAACCAGCGACACTTAGCTCGCAGGCCGACGCTCAATCCACTGAGCTAAACCAGCCAGGGCATACAATAAGTAGTACATATGTGTAATTAGAATACCAGAAGGAGAGGAGAGAATGGATTAGAAGAAATATTTGAAGTAATAATGATCAAGAATTTTCCAAATTAGTGACTGATACTACAGATCTAGAAAGCTCATAAACATACCAAGGATGAACACCAGAACATAAATACCTAGCATATTGAAACTGCCTAAAAGTCAAACACAAAGGAAAATTCTTGAGAGAAGCCATAGCAACAACAAACAAAAATTACCTCATCTGCAGAGCAACAAGGATAAGAATTACTGTGGACTTCTCAGAAACACCGCAAACTACAAGAGTTGGATTAAAATATTTAAAGTGTTGAACAATAGCAATAACAACAACAAAACACCCACCTAGATTTCTATATCTAATGAAACTATTCTTCAAAAGTAAAGAAGAAATAAAGACCGTCTGAAAAAAAATTATTGCCAGCAAACTTGCCCTACATGAATTGTTAAAATAGTGGAAAAATAAGGAAAAAAGTATAATTTTACAGAAGAAAAATTTATACTTTTATTAATGTCATTCTATGGACAATGAAAATTTAACCCTTAAATCTCTATCCTACTCTTCGTATATATTTCAATTCTTTTATTTTCTTAATGAATTGAGGAAAGGTAACAATTTTTCATATGATTATGAACACTTAGTTCTTCTTAAACAGATGTTAATCAGTCTTTCTGGTTTCAGCCTGATGTTGTCTCTGATTTTGGATGATCTGGGTCTTCCTGAGGTTTTATATATGTCTCTATGCTTCTATTACCATCAGCTTGCCTTTTAGCTTAAGCTCTAGTACCCCTTACTCTTTGCATGGGCACCTTTTGTATCGCTAAGTTAGCAATCACTCATCCGTTTCCAAATTTTATCCCTGATTCTATTCTATTCTCTTGTCTGGGGACAGACCTCTCTAGGTTTCAGGAGAGCTGAAGTTTATGTAATTTTGAGTACCCTTAAAAAAATCAGAATAAAGTTATGAATATAAATATTGATCTAAAAGAGAATACTTGTTTTAAATAAGAAAATAAATCATAAAATTTCTTAACTTACAAATGCCATAAATATCACATTTTAATAAAACATAGTAATTTCAGTTGATTAACAGCCTGACACAAGTCTATAATTTCCCTTATATTTTTTCTAGCTACATATTAGTTGTCTCCTCATATAAGAACAATTTTATAACACAATGTTATAAATTATTTTATATTCTTTGGAAAAAATAGAAAAGTATTTCAATCTTTTTGCTGGCATGGTTAAGTTTTTTTTTTTTTTTTTAAATGTGACTTCACACACAGACATAGTTGACATTATAAACTATATGTATAAAAATATTGGTCTGTGTCTTACAAACACAGGAAATCTTATAAATCTTATTTTGTAAAATTCTCATCACAAATGAAAAAATATATATGGTCTATAAGACACCAAATTATTCATTTACAATTTAATATATATCTGATGTTTGGAACAATTTTCCAGACATGAGTTTCCGGCTTTGTATACTTTGACTCTTACTTCTCCTGCACTACTTGAATGCACCGATGCATGGTCCCATAAAAAACAATCTTATTAGAAAATGATCTCTAAATGACCTCTGGCCTGGAGTATTTGTATAGTGATGCCTGGTATGTTGGTAAAGTGAGTAGCAGAAGTATTCCTGGAACTATGACCAACACTACTCGCATAAGATGGCTTGCAATAACTTACCCACAAACAGACGTGAATGTATACAACATAAACACATCATTCTAAACTCAAACTCAATATATATTCAAATAAATTTCCCCTAGTCAGACCTCAAAAGTTACCATAATCACCATTCAATGCAAGACATACTGTGACGAAGAATCCAGGATAGAAATACACAGCAGTCTTAACTAATTATGGTTACAGGGGCTTATCTTTGCAAATGTTGCAAAAATATATGACCACAGGAGCACATTGCTAGAATCCCTCGCAAAGTTTCGGAAGGCATCCCTGCGAGCAAAAAGGGGCCTTGAAGCTTATGCTCCATTACCTTTATAGTAAATCTACCTGTGCTCTTTGTCCTTTGGGTTTTTTCCCTTTAAAAAATCCCTTTATTTTTGGCTATAAACAGTCTTGTGCAGGGTTTTGTGTGAACTTAAGTTTTATTTCTCTGGGATTAATGCCCAAAAGTACAATTGCTAGGTCATACATATGGTAAGCACATGTTTTGTTTTGTAAGTAACTGACATAACGTTTTTCAGAGTAGCTGTACCATTTCGCATCCCCAGTGGTAAATGGGTGGTCTAGTTTACCCACATCCTCACCAGCATTTGGTATTATTACCATGCTTTATTTTAGCCACTCTGATAAATATGAAGTGATATCTCATCATGATTTTAATTTGGATGTCCAAAAAGACTAATTATGTTGAACATTTTTTGTATATTCACTTTCCATCTGTGTATCTTCTTTGTAATTGTTTTTTTCATGTCTTTTGCCCATTTTCTAATTATATTGTTTGCTTTTAATATTGAGATTTGAGAGTTCTTTATATATTTTAGTTACAAATTTCTGTTAGATATGTGGTTTGTGAGTATTTTCTCTGAGTCTGTAGTTTACCTTTTTAGTCCCTTAACAGATTTTTAGTAGAGAAAAATATGTTGTTTTTGTTCTGGAAACAACCCAAATATCATTCAATTTTAGAATAGTTAAACTATGGTACATCTATGCCATAAACACTATTTAGCATTAAAAGAAACAAATTATTGATACATGTAAAAACTGAATGAATTTCAAGAGAATTGTGCTGAGGGGAAGAGTCCATCTCAAAAGGTAACATATTGTATTATTTCACTCATAATTTAATTTTTGAAATGACAAAATTATGGATATGTAGAATAGATTAATGGCTGTCAGAGACTGGGGAGGTGGGAGGAGGCTGTGGCTACCAGAGGGCAGCACGGGGTCCTTGTGATAAAACTCTTCTGTATCTAAAACTGGTGAAGCTGAAAATAGTCAGTGGATTATATCAATACCAATGTCGGTTATGCAAGACGTTATTATTGGGGAAAACTAGGTGAAGGGTATAAAAGATCTTTCTGTATTATTTCTTACAAATGCATGTGAATCTACAAATATTTCAAAATAAAAAGTTTTTAAAAATCCCTTTGTTGTCACTATACTCAGTATAAACTAAAGAACAAGCATTATTATGCTTAATTGGAATTCTGTGGAAAAAGTTTTTAAAGGAATGCATTGATATTCAGAAGACTAAACAAAACTTTCAAGGAATTTTTTTAATTGTAGTTACTTTGAATGTAAAAAGTACACATGAAAAAAATATATGTGAAAAGTAATAAAATAAGTAATAAACAAAATAAAGAACAAGATGATATGTTTGAATTCAACCACATCAATTATAAATTTATTATAGTCTAACCCACCTACTTAATGACAGAGAGTGTTGTTTTGAATAAAAAGCAAGACCCAAGGTTCTCACAAGAAATCTACTTTAAATATAAAGAAAAAAAATAGATTAGAAGTATAAAGATGAAAATATAAAAAGTGGATTGAGAGCAAATAATATTACTAGGGATAATGAAGGCCATTTAATTATGATAAAGGCATTGATTAATCAGGAGAACATACCAGTTCTAAACATTTATGCACCTAATTACAGAGCTTCAAAATACATAAAGCAAAAAACTGAGAGAACTATAAAAACAAATAGACAAATCCTCAATGTAATCAGAGATTTCAACACCAATCTCTCAATACTTAATAGAACAAGTAGCTAGAAAATCAGGAAACACAAAAAGGTTTAGGTCATTGAATAAATTTATCTAAAATTGCATGTTTTTAGGGTGATATCTTTATTAAATACACATGTATTGACAGAGTCTGTAAAGAAGTTATCAAAATAGAGATAATGTGTTCAAATAATTTATTCTCTTTGTTGCTGCATATCCTTACTATTACTGTGCATTTCCATGATTCTACTTATCATCAGAGATCCAGAATTCTTATTGAGTCTGCAATGGCTTATCACATGAGTTATGTTTATAACCTTATGGTTGTCTCAGTGACAGTAGTACTTGCAAGATCAGAATCTCAGCCAACTGATCCTGGACATTAACATCTGTTTTCCCCAGTCACGGTAATCTACTGTCTTTAGAATCTGAGACTGGGAGAGTTCTATTGGTCAAAGTTTGTCGATGTGTGTCATATCCAGAAAAGGGCCAAGGGCCCATAACATCTGGGTAAAATATTAAAGTAAAAAGTGAAAAGTAAAGGATTGGTGGAAAAGTGATGCAATCAGAAGTATCCAAAATATGAAATAAGAAACAGGGGTAAAGTTTAATATAATTTAGAAACAAGATGAAAGGAATTTTATGGGTTCTATAACCACATGATAGTCTCCCCTTACTTTTGACAATCTGACTGAAGAAATCCTAAAGGGGAAAGACTGGTATATCTCAGAGGGGAGGGGTACTGGGGGGTGGGAGACTGGAAGAGAATAGCCAAAGTATATTCATGCATATATGCATTGCCCATGGACACTCACAACAATGTGGTGAAGGCCAGGGCAAGGGCAGGGTGGAGGGGGGAAAAGGAGGAGAAAAAGGGGGATATCTGTAATAGAGTCAAAAAAAGAGAAAGACATTCTAAATTAGGAAATTAGATTATTTTGGGGACTGAGGTGAGGGACCAGCCTACTAGTCATTTGTCTTAAGTGTTCATTACTATGAAGTTTCTGTGGAAGTACACCTGATAGAAGTCAGATGACTCTGCTTAAAATGAGATGAGAGTCTCAGCTTTTTGCAAATTCCCACTCACTGTCACCTTGACAAGTCATTTGACCTCTTTAAATCATATCTTTTTGCCTATAAATACAAAGAGTAATACTAGACTATTGATGAGGTTGGTCAACTTAAATGTGAGATATTAGAAATAATAATCTATACTGTAGAGCAACACTGTCCAATATTCTATAATTTTGCTATTTAATATAATGATTACTATCACATGTGGCTATTGAGCATTTGAAATATGGCTAATACAAAGGAGGAAGTGAATTTTTAATTTTATAAATTTTAATTTTAATTTAAGTAGCCACAATTAGCTAGAGACTACCATATTGAACAGCACAGGTATAGAGCTAAAGAAAAAATTTTCAGTTCATTTTTTGGGTCCCATTTTACATGCAACAGCAGAAAATCTGTTAATCACAGCTTGTATTACCTTCCATTTATATGAAGAAACATAAAAATATCTGACTTTTAATTTCTTGACTTCATGCTCTGGAATGTGGTATTAAAGATTCTCTCTAGAAAAATTCCACATTTTTCCATTGTTTGTACTGTGGCTATGATCTTGCATCCAGAAAAGAGGTGGAGAAGTATATTTCCACTTGGCTGCAAGTGAGGGGCTTCAAGAATTTTTCTCACAGGTCTATGGTCACAATCAATGCCTTGGCCACAGTATCCCCCTCCCCCCGCCCCCCCCCCGCCCCCCAACTGCAGTTACCAGTCATCACATGGAACAAAAAGTAATTTCTGAGCAGGACCCTAGGAGAGGTACTGAGGTTCCTGTTCTTGAAAATGTTAAATTTATCCCTCTGCAATGACCTAGGAATGGTTCCAACAAAAGGTAAATAAATACAATTGTAGTCTTCTGAGTCAATTAATTGGCCTTCCTGTTTCCAGAAAGGTTAACTTGATTTTTAATCATGTTAACTGTTGCCCTTTATTTTACTGGAATGTTCTTTTGACAAGTATATATTTCACCTGTGCCTTTATTTTTTATTCATTTGTGTGGGAGTGTTCTTATTTCATATCACGTTAGTGGAATAATTTCCATATGATTAAAAAATACTTGGCTAAATGAAAAGAAAGATGAGGTCTAGCAAGGATAAAACTAATTGTTCATCCATACTCCTCTGTTCTGTTTTTTCTTGTACCTTAAAGTAGGAAGTAGAATTTTCTTTTTGTATTGAGTCATCTTGAAATAAGAAAACCTAACAGATGTGTTAGGAGATGAAGGAGCCTCGGAATTACCTTCCCTGTGGGTACACTGGCAGAATTTTAGTTCTTATCTGTGCATCAAATCCCAGATACTTGGTTTCAAGTAGCTAAATCATTTCAAATAACCAACTCAATTTTCAACCTTTCATCCTGATAATATGGAAAGAGTATCTCTGGATTTGATAGCAGCTTGAATTTCAAAGCTTTGTATTGTTGGTAAATTATTCCATTTACTTTGATTCTTTCATACTGGGAAAGAAAATGAAAGGTGCCTATCTCAACCTCTCCACATATTGTTGCTGATTATTGGTATTTACTCCTTCTCTACGCAATATTCTTATGTGCTGCAATGAAATCAATTTAAAATGCTTTCAAATAGATTTGTATTCACTAAAGATTTTTGGTAAATACTTCCTATATTATTTTATGCATTTACTTCATTAAATAATTGCACTGCTTTATTATTTATTATATTCCTATGTAACATGTTATGGGGATTAAGGATGCGGTAATTAGGACATATGCTTTATGGCTAATTTAGGTAATATGTTGTTGAATTTTTCTTGCAGCATTTTTACTGACATTAGAATACCTTTCTTTTCAGGACTATGCAACTATAGCAGAGTCTCCTTTTATTCCCTTTATGAAAATGTCACTAGAACAAGCTCTACCATTTCCTTGAAGAGTGATTGGAATTGTAACATTTTGGTTACATTACCTTTTGTCACATAATACTCCAATCAGCAATATTGGAAAGTAATGTGATTGGTAGACATAATGATGTTTTTGCCACTGATTGCCATGTAGATGGTCCACAGCAAACACGTTGTCTTGAGGACTAAAACTCTGGAGTCAAAGACCAATTAAAGCAATGACTAAGATATTTCTTAGATGGTTTTATTATGTAGTTAAAGTGTGAAATGGCTTTACTAGAAAATACTTCCTCCCTCCCATTTCACCACCTCTCACCTACCCTACCTTTATATACATGTAACCATTTTGTTATGTCTTCTCTATATAAAAAGTATAGCCCTACATCTTGAATAAAGAGACATCTAATATCTATGTAATGCTGTGGCCATGATAGAGACAAGGACTAAAGCTGATTCTCTATGAGTTGTAAACAGCCCAGTAGGAGTGCCGTTTGTACAAACTTACCTTTTTTTGGCAGGATTTATTACTATGAAACTAACATGTCACAGCACTGTACTCTTAAGTAATGTAATAACGTCCACCATGCTTATTTAGAAGGGAAAGCTTCATGTAATTGGTCTTCATTCTTAAATAAAGCTCATTATTAGACCAAACTCTTATACTGTCCTATCAAAATATAAACCCATTTGGCCTTTTGGGCATAACTGGGCAGGAAATGACATGCACCGGCTGCTGGTAGAATCCTAGTCTTTGCCTTCTAAGACCACACACAGAAAATAATTATAACTGGTCATTGATTGAACCCTGTGTTCTGTGTTTTCTTTACTGGGTTCATTTTATTCAGAGTAGTACTTGGTGAAAAACTGTCAGAAATATCTAAAGTGTTATGTGCTCTTTTTCCCCCAAATCTCCGCATGTTTTTGTGATTATTATCATGCCTCTAGTCTTTACTGAGAAGCATTGCTAATAACTTATGTAGTAAATACTGAGTTCCAAGCATAAACAGTCGTTTCTGGCCCTAAGTAAGACTTCTTTTTAATCAAGTGTACCAGCTGTCATAGGCTCTCCTTGTTCCTATGTCCTTTATCATTGACTCAAATTATTCTAGCCTGAAAAGTATTCAGCTGTGGAAACCTTTTAAGTAACTGTTTGAAGGCATCCTTGGGGAAGTAAGCTACTGTGGAGAGAAGAAAGAGCATTGGTTTGTTCAGGTCAATGGATGCTATGGAATGGAAAAGAGAATCTAAGTCTTTCCATTTTGAAGGAATGGTTCACACGAAGCATAGACGTGCGTGACAGAGGTGGGGATTGAAGTGCCTTTAAGATATTATTGAGGCAACAATCAATACCTCCTAACTATTCTGGCAATAGGTACATTTTGTATTTTCCTGTGCAAGTAAACTTTTGCTAATCAAAACTCAGCCCAGAGGCCTGGAATTATGGGAACAAACCCAGCATACTTTGTGCAGTTGGCCAAACCTTGTAGGTGATGTACATGTTATTATGGGGAGCAGAGGAGTTTATGGTTTTATTTTACCAGCATTGCTGCCTGGTGGATCACGTAGACTTTGCAGAATATTTTAGGGCTTTCAGACACCTGGAAGCCACTTTTTTTCCCTTATGTGACAGACACCCTGAGGCACCCCTTGATTGTGCAAACTTTAAGAATTGTAGTCTACTTTCAAGGACAGGGGCTAAAAATTTTGTATAAGATAATGATATTGTATTTGCAGCTAAATTGGTTTGGGCCTGGCTGGAAGCTGGCTGGGCAATAAAATAAGAGTATTTGCCCTTTACAAATTCCTTCTCTACAAAAACTGCTGGTAGCAAAGAGGTGTGCTTGCCTAAGGTCAGCCTCACACCAATGAAAGGGCTTAGTAAAAATGGAGAATAAGGGGCACTCGAGATAAAAAAAAAAAGATACATGATCTTTGGGGTATCAAAACGTGTTTACTTGAGATTTCTTTTCTTTACTCCAATAAAAGTATTAGCAAAGTGTTTGGTATTTGAGGCATAGTAGTGGGAGTCCTGTCACCATGTAACGGAAGACAGTGGGAAAACCAGTTTGAATAATGTGAAATCCAACTTGAACCTTTGCCCGTGCCTGAACTAAAACCAAGTCAATCCACGGTTAAGTGTCAAAAACGTTGAGTCATTAGCTTCCTTTTTGGTTCATCTGTTTCAGAATATCTGCATGTGTTTGCTTTTTTTATACTCTTAAAAAACAGACTTACTGTGATATTCAGGATGCAATTCTTAGCTTACTCTGTTCTCCTAAAGTTTAAAGAGATAAGTATAAAATAAAAATTCTCATTAAAATATATTTATGAATTTAGATGTTTTAATTCGATTCCTGATATACTTCTCAGAACCCATCTTTTGTTTTTTAATATAGGTTCTGAAAACAGCTAACTGCCTTGGTAGGTGTTATTTTGGAGAATACTGGGAAATGGCAGCGTGCGCCATTTAATACTAGTCCCAAAGCCATTGAGTAACCATTAATTGTTCATTACTGCAAGGTAAGGTCTAGGTTTTCAACCCATCCCATTTTGTCTTCCTCCTCACTTCTCTTACGTAAGAACATTGTTTTTGAAACTTCTTGAGTTCCCTTTAGACTACTTTGGAGAGACAAACTACCTCACAGATAATCTACCCAAGTCTCAGATAATCATGACTATAAAAACTCTTACCAGAATTAGCAGAGAGAACTGAACCATGTGGGAGAGGACTTCAAGGGGAAAATGATTCATGTCAAAACAGAATTTTCAGAATATACTAAGTAGCCTGTCCACTACTTAACTTGATGAATGCCTTCTAAGAGTATACTGCCCATTAAAAGAATGAATACATCTTCAAAATGGGAAGGTACAGAGGATTTAGGGGGTCAGAGGTGCTCACTGCATTTTGTAGAAATAGGATTATCTATGGCCAATTTTATTTTAGCTCATTAAGATACGCTGAAACTCCAGTACACACACACACACACACACACACACACACACACACACACACACACACTTTTTTTTCAGTCTTGCTTGGTCTGAAGAGCTAAGATAATTGTTTGTGAAATCTTCCCTTCCCTCACCCCAGGCAAAATTTGTAGTCCCTCCTCTGTGCTTTCTTTGTTTTTCAGGCATACCTCTAATATGGAACTTATATTTTTATATTATAATTATCTGTGTATATTTCTGCCCACTTTTACCTCCAACTAGACTATGAAAGCAAGAAGCATATCCTATTCAGATTTGTTTCTCAATGCTTAGCACAGTGCTTGGTACATAGTAAGGGCTCAATGAATGCTTATTGAATGCACAGGTGAATAAACAAATTAATTAAACTCCTGTGAGACCAAGAAGCCATACCTGGGTTCTTGGGAAAATCTTCCACCTACCCAGCCTGATATCTGCAATTGAGGACACTGCCCTGTGCCTCTAGCATATGCCATTAAACAGAACCTTGTTTGATATCACCTGGTTGAAAGAGACTTTAATTTAGAGCAGACATGAATGAATTGGTTTTCCCTGGCTACTCCAAAGAGACAATGACTTCAAGATGACACAGATAACAAAAATTAATCTTTGCAATTTACCCAGCACAAGATAATTCTTTACCTAATATTATTAATGACTTTCTATATCTAATATTATTAATTGAGACTCAGACAAGTGGCATATTTCCCCAGATCACACAGTTAAGAGAAAGAAGACATTATTAGAACTCAGACCTCTGGCTTCAGATCCCATCATCTTTCTCCTACAATGTCCCACCTAATCTCAGAGCTGTCTGGGTGAACAAGAAAGCCACAGATATATTTCAAACTCCCAAGTCAAGACTGTCACAAAAATTGCCCAAGTTGTTTTCATATCAGGTGGACTCAGGAAGTTGTTTTCCTTTTTTTTTTTTAATTGAGATAACATTGGTTTATAACATCATATACTTTTCAGGTATACAACATTATATAATTTGACATCTATATATACTACATTATGCTCATCACCAAAAGTATAATTTCCATGTGTTACCATAAATTGACCTCCTTTACCCCTTTTTCCTTCCCTTCACTCCCCGCCTTTTCCTCTGGTAACCACCAATCTGTTGTCTGCTTCTATGAGTCTGTTTTTATTTTTTTAAATATATATTCCACATATAAGTGAAATCATAATGATATTTATCTTTCACCATCTGACTTATTTCACTTAGTATAATGCCTTCAAGCTGCATCCATGGGTTCACAAATGGCAAGATTTTATCTTTTTTATGGTTGAGTAGTATTCCATTGTCCATGTATATGTGTGTATGTTCACATCTTCTTTACAAAAAGGTATTTTAGAATCAACACAACCTGTGTGCATATATAAGCTTACGTCCTTCTGGAAACAAAATTATCAACTTATTTTGACTTCATTGGAAAGAATACTGGAAAGTTTACTTGCTATGAAACTATATTATATCCATACCTAGAATTTTACTATGTTTAATTCTTTTTTCTATTCTTCCAGGAAAGCATGAGAGAACTTTAAAATTCCCAAATCACAAAAGTGGATGAGTAGGATGATTCAATTCTACAGATTTGATAAGTAGGGGCTTATTTCCCTAGTTCCTTCATACTAGAGGAACCATGAAAGCTTATGAAAATTGAAAGAAAATTCTATTTTCTATAACAATAGGAATTTGTAACATGTTATCCTAGAATAATAGGTAAGTAAGGCATATAAATAGACTTTGAAGAAAACAGTAAACATTCATGAATAAATTTAATAACAAATTATGAAGCTAAGAATAATGTCTTCATTCTTTGAGATTATGGGAAGAAATTACAATATGATCCTTGGTACCCCTGTTAAAGTGAAACACTGAGCTAGATGGGTTTTTGACCCAAAGTAGTATTTTTAAAGTATCTCTGTCTGGTCCAATAATCAGAGTTTCTCCATATGCTTTGCATAGACCTTCTTCTAATGAAATAAAAGAAAGGCTAGTTCAATCCACACATCATTCTTCTAGTCCTGAGTGCTCTATGGTCCCTCAAATAATGGTTGCTAAAATCAACAAAACCAATAAAAACAAAATTACTATGCCCAAAAAATTTTCTTGAAAGAGAACTTTGTTTTTCTTCCCGTTTCCTGTTTCACCTGACCTCTTCTCTTTTAATCAATTAGATCTTTCTCTAGAAATTGATAACACAGCAGAAAGCAAGGAGCAAATGGTCATTTCTTGGCTTTGGGTTTCAAAAATTTAGACAGTATCTAGGAGAAAGTTTTCCTAATCCTTAGTGGGCAAGGCCTCTGGTTGAGGGAAGGAGGTTAGAACCATAAAGCCATTGTACATCCCTGAGAAAAATGTCTTGTGCCTGTCCCTTTCCAAAGCCAAACCCTGAGAGGAATGACAGCAAGACCTTAGGTAAGTTGGTGGTTTCCAAGAATAGAGAGACCTGGGCTTTCTTCTTTGGTGTAGTTCCAGGGAAGAGGCAAGACCAGAGAAGCTACGGCTCTATAGTGTGAATAGGAAGAGAAGGCCCCGGAACCTCAGGTATCGTGGGTCCGGTTGGGTGGAATAACGATGTCTGAGAAGAACACGATGCAGTTCAGGCCCTAGGGAGCCTCATAGTCCCTCCATATCCCGAAGTGACTGGTGACTCAGAAGGTCTCCTTTGCATGTGGGAGTGGCACTGAGTGGGCTGGGTGACGTTGAAGAGACTTAGGGACTTTCCCATGGCCCAACCTGGCCCAGCAGCAGCAGAATGACCCCTGTGTCCCCTACAGGGCCTTGGTAGTCTTTAAAAGGAGCTGAATGCTGTCTGGCTTTGTATTTGGGAACATGAGACAACCCAGCATGGGTCTGCATGGAACAATGATGAAAGGCCAGTAAGACCAGAGAATTTTCAGGGGATGCTTTCATGAGAAGAACACTGAGGACCAGATGCTGCTATGCTCTCGAAAGCTTGTCCCAGGAAAGGTCCTCCAGGAACACAGTAAACCCAGGAAAACAGGGGCTAAACACAGATATTTCATCAGTGTATAGATAGATGTACTCATTATTTATGCATATTTGAATACTTTTAACCCCCTGTATGCCAAAACTAATATTTCAAAAAATTGCATCTTCCTCGGTTGTACTGGTTTACTCTGACCAAAAGTTAGGGAGATGCGTCGGCAGTGCACAAATCCTCCAGGTATTCCTGAGTCTGAATCTCTCCTGAATCTATGCAATTCAGTACTCTAATTTGGAAAACTTTTATAAGTTTAATGATAATGAATAGAAGGTAACACTTCTGTACTTTCTAAAACATCTGAAAGGGCATTTCATGCTTTATTTTGTTTAGTTTCTTCTTCTGAAAGGAGAGCTGCATATGTATTTATTTATTTTTATTACAGCTCATCCTATTACCCCAGAAGTCAAGAATGAGAATTACACATAGTATAGACTTTGGGTCTTGTGGCCATAGAGATTTATCCTGCACATGATAACAAGATTTGGCTTGCAACAAATCAAAATGTGTCATAGAGAAGAACACTTTAAAACAGACTTACATTGTATTCAGAAATAAAGATCACTAATAAAGACACCAATAGAAACTATTCAGCCTCCCGTTCAAATATTTTCTAAATTATTGGTCTCTCTGTGAGAACATTTTCCTCTGGTATAAACAGCAACCATGAATAGGATGAGTGTTTGAGCTGCACAAAAGTACCAGGTTTCTTCCTGTTACCCAAACAGCAATAAACACCAATAGTACAGTGCCCTGCGCAGCAGCCTTCATCAGACAATGGGGCTTATACACGAGGAGCTGAGACATTCAGTTCTCTGATAACATAAATGTCTAGTCTCAGCTGGGGAGACACCAACGCCAAAGTTAACAGTGGCAAAAGAGCCATTGAAGAAAAGTGGAAAGGCTTCCTTTCCCTCCAAAGTCATTGCAGACTGCAACGGAGCTGCATCTGGGTGTCTGGGGATGAATCACATTATTGTATTAAAGAACTGAGCACATGCTCTGTTACCTTCCCTGCCACCACCACCTGTTCCCAAGGATGTTGTACTATCGATTTATCTTATCAGGGCCAGCTGTATCTGACTATGTCAGCATCGATGAATGAAGAAAAGAAGAAATGAGGTTTGAAATCATTGATTTTCTTTAAAGTAATTTTGAAGAAGGACAGAAAGGATGACTTACATAATCTTTAAAAAGCAGTCAATATTTAGATTTGCCCTTTTAAAATATAAAATATAAGTATATTTCAGAGGTAAGTGTCATTAATTTTCTTCATTTTTCAAATGGAAAACTTAACCACAGAGAGGTAAAATAAAAGTTTTATGTCTGTGATGCTAGCTCGGGTGTGTGTGGCTCCTGATTCTCTCCTGAGAATTATGAAGGCAATAACTAGGACAGTGGCTTTCACACCTTTCTGACTGCAGTCCACAGGAAGAAATTCATTTTTTACTGAGACATAGAGCACAGCTCATGAAACAATAACAAAAAAAATAGGCAACTTTCCTGCAGGCCCAGAACACAAATCTCTCTTATTTTACTCTCTACAAGAAAACCGGAATGATCCACCATTTTATGACTCTCAAACAGGTCTTAACCACTTAACAGAACCATCTGCAGTAAATGGCTTTTGTTGGAATCCACCTATTAAAGGAACCTAAATTAATTTTTCTGTAACTATTTTACTTCTGTACATTTCTATGTGGGGAGGCAGGTCTACGCTCCCACTGTTTCTGTGATGGCCTGCTAGATGCTAGGAATGACTACCAATCTCTCATGAGTCATCTCTTCTCCAAATTGGACATTACCACTTTCTGTGATCCTTGTATGATATAGTTTCCATTCTGTCCACCCATCATAGAATATACACCATTTTAAGATATCCCAGCTATGTGAGGCTAATCGGGACTCCCATCTTTTGTCTTAAACATATATCAAATCTAGGTTTTGCTGTCCAGAGATATATTTTTATTTATAGTTTAAAATCATATTAACCTTTTTTGGTGACTTACAGTCACATTGTGGTGTTTAATGAACTTATCAGACACAACCAGAAAGTCCATTTGCTTATGACAATGAAAGTCACTGTAGCCTAATGCCAGCCTGATATAGTTGTTTTCAATCATAAGTTAAATATTGACAGATTTGGAATAAAGAAACTGTGCTACCTGTAAGTCACAATACGCAAAGGACAGTTCTACTGACAATTTTAATAGTTACCTTATTTTGAAGATAAACAATGTATATTATCTCAGGGTGATAAGTTAAAATGACGCCTGCTGTTTATACAATTTCTTTGTCAGTCAACTCTTTTATTCACTTACTAGAATCTCCATTTATTTGTTTTTTCTTCTGTTTTTAAAATTTAATATTTATTGTATTTTTTTATTGCCATTTAGTCCCCTTATACCCCGTTCTCCCCAGCAATCACCACTCTGTTGTCCATGTCCATGAGTCCCTGTCCTTTTTTGCTCAATCCCTCTACCCCTTAACTCCTGCACCACTGTCTGTCATCTGCTGTCTATGAATCCATCTCTGTTTTGCAGGCTAGTTCACTTTGTTCATTAGATTCCACATATGAGTGAAATCATACAGTATTTGTCTTTCTCTGACTGGCTTATTTTACTTAGCATAATGTTCTCCAGGTCCTTCCACACTGTTGCAAAGCATAATTTTTCTTTTTTTTCTTTTTTACAGATGAGTAGAGTTCCATTGTGTAAATGTCCCATGGTTGTTTTATCTACTCATATATATTGATGGACACTTGGGCTGCTTTCATATCTTGGTGATTGTAAATAATACTACAATGAACATAAGGGTGTTTATGTTCTTTCAAATTAGTGTTTGGGTTCTTTCAGATATAGTCCCAGAAGTGGGATTGCTGGGTCAAAAGGCAGATCCATTTTTTTCTTTTTTAAAAGATTTTTTAAATTTATTTTTAGAGAAAAGGAAAGGGAGAGAGAGATGGAGAGAAACATCAATGTGTGGTTGCCTCTCATGTGCCCCCATCTGGGGACCTGGCCCGCAACTCAGGCAAGTGCGCTGACTGGTAATTGAACCAGCAACCCTTTGGTTCACAGGCCAACACTCAATCCACAGATCCACACGAGCTAGGGTCATTTTTAACTTTTTGTAGTATCTCCAACCTGCTTTCCACAGCTGCATCAGTTTGCATTTCCACCAGGAGTGTGAAAGGATTGCCCTTTCTCCATATCTTCATCAGCACTTGTTTGTTGGTTTATTGATGATAGCTATTCTGACAAGTTTTTTTTTATGGTTTCTATATCTTTTCTCATGCTGTTGAATATCCTTATAATCATTACTCCAAACTCTCCATCTGATAAATTGTTTGCCTCCATTTCATCTAATTCTTCTGGAGAATGCTCTTGTTCTTTCATTTGAGGTCTGTTTCTTTGTCTTCCCATTTTGGCTGCTGCTCTGTGTTTTCTGCCTTAAAGGTTAAACTAATCAACCATCAAACTGATCAGTTGTTAATATAATCAAGCTATAACCAGAAGTCCAGCTTAAGCACAGGTTTGGGCAGAATAATTCTTATGGGCAGGGCTATTGCTTCCCCTCAGGCTAATGCCACTTGGAGAGGAGTGTTTTGCCTGAGAAAGGTGGCTTCTGCAGTATGGGGAATGACTCAGTATTGGGATCATGGTAGCTGTTCCTTCAGTTCTCTCCCCAGAACCAACAACCCCAGACTCTACTCAAGCATCTCTAGTTCCCTCTGCCCTCATCTTTGCTGGAGCCCAAGATGAGTGGCTGAAAATGAAATTTGTGTGTCAGCCCTTTGAGAGGCTCTCTGCATCTCCAGCCATCTCTCCCTGGCTGACAGAAACCCTGCTGCTTTTCACACTGGTTGTTATCTGGGTTTCCAGCTCTGGTGCTGTAGGCTGGGGAGCCCAGCTTGGGGTTTAGATGCCACACTTCTCAGGGGGTACCCTCACCAGCCCCTGAAATATTCTCTGGAACTTCAGCTGCCTCCCACAGGAGTCCAGTCAGTCCTCTCACACCTCCTCTGTACTTCCTCCGAGTCATGTTGTGGTGAAGTGGTTTCTTCCATCTGTCTGTGGTTAGAAAGTTTCTCTCCAATTAGTGTTGAGTTGATTATTCTGTGTGATTTCTCTACAATTTCATTGTGATTCCAGATTGGTCCTGGGAGAAGGTTAGTGTAGCTTCCACTTACTCCTCTGCTATCTTGGATCCTAAATAGACCTTTGATATGCTTATGCGACCTAAATTTGATTTGCTTTTTTTCCTTTAATCAAGAAGATTTTATTGCCAAGACAACTTTATTAGTCCACTGTTTCTAACGAAACATTACAACATTATTTAAATATTTCATCTTAAGGGCTGTGCTTGTGTGTGTGTGTGTTTGTGTGTGTGTGTATATATATATATATGTGTGTGTGTGTGTGTATTTTTTTTGTGTGTGTGTGTGTATATATATACATACATATATACATATATATATATATATATATATATTTACTTGAGTGCTATTTATTTCCCAAATCCTGTTAACATTGCTTCCCAGCAGACCTTCCCTTTTCCAAATAGTCTCTTTTATTCTGTTTTCAGTATAGTTACATTCATAATAAGGAATGAAGCATATACTTCAAAGGTATTGGTCAGGAGTTTTGTGAAATCCTTTGATTTAACTCATAAGATCTCAAGATAAAAATGTCTTAATGTGGTACCAAGGAGTGTTGATGTGTGGGTATTCCTGAAAGACAAAGCTTGAGGGTACAAAAAAAAAAGGAAGAACTGACCAAAAATACAATGTGCTGCTTCAGAGAGAGGGCAGATACATGACATGGATTTTAAAGAAGGGGATAAGGAATTGGTAGTTGAACTAGACTGGCATTTTTCAAGCTCTGCTTTCTGAGTAGGGAATGGTGTTGGTGAAGGAGGGAAGCAATCTAGCAGAGCTCTAGGTCCTCATGTCCAATAAACGACATGTTTCTTCATCCAAAGCAGCTCCCCTGTGTCTTTAAAAAGATGCATACATATTGTACCCCTGAATAAACTGTGTTTGCCCACGGTCTAAAGAATTTTCTAAATCAGTGGACAAAATGGTTTTCAACTGCTATTCCTGTCTGATATTTATCCACCAGAATCAAAACGGTTTCTGTTTGTAAAGTGTATATTCACCTATAAAGGCAGAAGAAAAGTGTCTGCAGGGATGACTGGTATTTTTCCTTATCAATGTCCAAAAGATTCTGGAAGGTTTGCAGAACAGTTAGTTTAGGAAAACTAGTATCACAAGAGATATAGGAGGATGAGTTTTATAATAGCTATTTTAAAGATAAATAATTTGGCAAAATTACACATACACATACAAAATTGCTCTCAGCTGACCCTGTGTTTCTCTGCCTCCCAAGTCACCCAGAAGACTCTTCAGTTCTACCTATACTCATCAGTCTTAGTATTAAATGAGTCCTTTAACCTGCGAAGTGGAGTTCAGCTCTTATTTTGCAGCCTCAATTCCCCTTTCTGCCAGGATGACCTTGACCCAAGACACTGCTGACTACTGGGTTTCTTTGCAGCAGATCTCTCAATCTATAGGCACCTACATATTGGCCCTTTCTGAATTACTCTTTCAAATGCCAGGTTAGCCTCATACTTCCCTGAAACACAGCTCAACTGTTTTTGTGTGTACACGTGTGTGTAATTTTGTTTTAATAAGAAAATGGATTATATGGACCTATCTAAATTCCTTATACTTGTCCTATAGGTCAAAAAGCAACTCTATTATTTAAAAGTATATAAATCTAAATCTAGATATATGTAACTATATTGAGTCATCATTTAAATCAGTAGTATCTGTATAAATTGGTTTTTTAATTAAAAACTTAAGTCATATTGTACATTATGTAGACCTACAAAATTAACTCATTTATACTATCTATGTAAAGTTGTTTTGTTTTTTTTTCTTTTACTGTGGTAGTCAGAAGCCAGATTGCAGTGTACTCAGGGCCCAAGAATAAGTTAACTAGTTATTTCAGGTTATCAGAATAACCTAAAACTAGTTATTTTCTAATGCTCACCTCTCTAACCCAAGTCAAGGCCCATGAATACTTAAAAATGTTCTCACAAAATCATAGAAACCCAGTGTTGTGTGTCTAAGTGCTCTCCTGGGGGAAAAACACAGTTCCCTCCTAGGAGATGTGACCTGGAGCATGAATAGTGTTAGCTTGGCTCTATCCTAAACTGCCTTTGTGATGTTGTGGCATCTGCTAACACCTCTCAGGAAAGTCTGGCCTGGCGGTGCCCAGAGCTGCTCCTTCCCCATCTGCCCATCCCCTGATCCTGGGTGTGGAGAATGGCTCTCTTTCTGCTTGTTCTCTGATGAGCAAAAGAATTCTGAAAAAGGCAGACAGAGAAGACTTTAGTTGTTTTGGTTTTTGTTTTATCTATCAAAAGTGGTAAAAGGAATGTTTCTAACATGATTTAGGTCCTGTTGCAGGTCATTTTTTCTATTTTTTCCACCTAGTTTAGCCTGTGTTCTGTTTTTATTGCTTCCTCATCCCATGTCCTGTTTACATAGATACCAGCTGAAAATAAAGGTCTATCACATGTAACCCCTAACGTGCCAACAGAGCCCATGTCAGGCAGAGTCAAGCAATATGCACATACTGGCTCTTTTATGCCTCACCACAGACCTGTGAGGTAGGCTTCATCAGCCCCTGCTCCCATTCTTTAGAGGAAAGACTAAGTGTCAGAAAACTGAGTTACTTTTTCAGGGAAACACAATTTATGTGTGATTTCTACATCTGAAACTTCAAAGTCCATGACATGTGACTGTGTATACCACCAACTAAGAGTGATTAATCTTCCTTTAGAGTGCTTGAAACTTTAAACCATCCGTATTTTTAAGGGCATGCATTTTTTTAGGCAGTCTAGTTCATGTGAAAACCAAAATTTTAGATAGGCCCTCCATCAAAATAAACTTGTGGGAAAGTAGAAGAACAAGGTATAATCTTCACAGGTATTTGCAGTGAAATCCACTCCTGAGTGGCACCGGTATGGCCATGTGGGCTGCACAGCAGCTCTCAATGCTCACACCACCTTCCCTCCCACCATAAAGCAACTCAGATTGCGGGTGGGAGTGTGACATCATTAGAAGGGCAACTCTGAACTTGTGGTGATTTGTTTATAGATTTTTAAAACTCAGATTTTCTGGGCACCCATCCCATAGTTGAGAGTTTGTCATGACATTGTGATTGGCAGGTTGGGAAATGATGAGTCAGATGGTAACTCAAGGTTCCATTTTTGACTACATGTAGTTAGCCCTTGCTGTAGAGCAGGCACTGCTCTGTGCTCAACACAGGTCAGTCCTGCCTTAGACCCAGATAGCCAGGGTTCCTCCCCCTGGGCCCTGTGCTTTAGAAACCTCCTTCTCCAGCTTCTTCCCTTCTCATGAAGTAAAGGAAGCGTGTCTCCCCAGGTCCCACCCCCAACCCAGTCCGTGCTCTGATTATTTGGGACCTGGAACTCCCTGTCCTAATGACCTGAGCCTCCTCCCAGGGTTGATGCAGCCTCTCCCAGGTCTATTGTCCAGAGTGGAGATAGCATCTCTGGATGCTCATTCTTAGGTCAAAGGGACAGTCAAGAGGTGCTTGTTTGCAGAGCAAGAAGAAGAAGGAGGGATTTTGGACAGAGCTGGGATGTACTTTCATAAAGAATGAGGAAACTGGAGGTGAGAGAGAAGGAGAGAGGGTCAGGCTGAGAGTGTGCCTCTATTCCCATGGTTGCCTTGTTCCTGTATGGCCAGGAATTTAATGATGATAAAGATTTCTGGTCTCATAGAGTTTTAGTCTGGCAGAAAGATGGACACATAAAGAGATAATGTTGGTCCAACAGGGTGAACATCATGCTTAGGATTTTTAGAGCTACCAGAGGTCACTTAGTCCAGCCTGGCATGAGGATATAGGGATCAGTTGAAAAGAATGAATCTTGAAGGGTGAACAAGGTAATAGGGGAAGAAGGAACTGAGGTGAAGGGGATGTTGGGATTGCAGAGATCGTAAGAAAGAACACTAGCAGGAAAGGCAATGAAGTACGAAACAGAAAACTTTCCTACCATGCAAGACTGGACTAAAAGCCCTTTATTTATGCTTTCATATCGCAATAAAACCTCTGCACGGACATCTGGAAAGAAGATGAATATTTGTGTGTTTAACTGACATAGTCATGGTGTGGGAGAGGGACCTGCAAATATTTTTGTGTTCTTGGAGCGAAAGTCTTCAGTGTAAAGAATGAACATAAAGTGGAGTAGAGGTGTCGTCACAGTTTTGGCAAATGTCTCTGACACTGTGGAGGCTAACCTTATATTAGAAGTGACAGAGCTTTAAGCACAAAACTTTATTTTATAGTTAGTGAAATATGAAGGATTATTAGAAAAGCACTGAAGACTCAAGATGCAAAAAACCAGTTAGTAGGCAGTTATTATAATCCAGGAGAGAGATGATAAGGGCCTGAGTTATACTAAATCTCTATCTCAATATACATATGGCTGTATCCCTTGCCTGCCAAATAGTAGTTGCTCAGTAACTAACTGTTGAATGAATGAATAAAGTCAATGACAATAGGAATAAAGAGAAGGAGGATATGTTTGGGACAATTTCTGCTCTAGATGCTCAGAGGTTATCAGGGCAAAAAGGATGACTCAGAAGTTAAAAATATAAACCTAAAAAAATGGATACAAATTTCATTTTGTACTAAATTTACAATACAGTGTACAGATGATGTGTTGTAAAATTGTGCTCCTGAAACTTACATAATTTTGCTTACCAGTGTCACCCCAAATAAATTCAATAAAAGGGAAAAAAGATCGACTAGGACATTTGTTAAAATACAGATTCCTAAATTTCATCCTCAGGCATTCTAATTTGTGAAATATTAGATAAAGTCTGGGAATCTGCATTTTGAATGTGCATTCCAGGTGATTCTAGTGTAGCCTGATAGGACAAAGTTTTCTAAGGCAATTTTTTAAAATTTAGTGCTTGAGTGACAGTTTAGAGATACAGATTTGTGATCATTGACATAAAGATAATAACAACCAACATTGACCATTTGCAATGCAAAAAAACTGTTCTAAGCATATTGTATAAATATTACACCTCTACCAAGTATTATTATTCCATGCATGTTGCAGATTGAAAAACTGAAATCTCAAAGAGGTTTGTGAGTGGCAAAGATGAAATTTGAGATCAGGCAGCCTAAATTCATGACCAGGGCCTGTGGTTTTAACCATTATGCTATTCTAGCCTCACATTACTGGAATACTTGTTGAAAGTAATTAATAGTGGCAAAGAGGGTGAGTTTGCCCAGGCAGGTGTACACGGACCAAAAACTGAATCCTAGAGAACACCAGACACAAGTGGCAGATGAAGGTAGAGGGTTAGAAGAGATTAAAAAGGATTTGAGAGACTTCGGGCCAAGATGGAGGCTTAGACGGACGCGCTAGGTCTCCCTCTACAACTAGAGAGGAATACAACTACTTCAAAACAAAGGATAACTAGAAATTCCAGAAAATAAAACTACACGGAAGCCCAACATATGAAGTTATAAACCAGCGGCGCCCTTTGGGCAGGTAAGAGCAAAAGGGGGCGGAGCTGTTTGCGGTCGCACCTGGGACAGCGGCAGGGAGAACAACCCCGGCTGCAGTCGAACCCCCGGCAGCTCGCGACCCCAACGCTGGGGAAAGCAGCCACCACATCGCCTTGAACAGTGAGGCCCAGGGGGGCGGGAGGACGGAACCCGGTCTCCTAGCGGAATAACTGTGTGAATCCATCTTGGACCCCCGCCCCCAAAGAAAGCGCCACAGGGCTGCGAAATAGGTCGCGGACAGGCACCGGTCGCTGGATTGTGACGACAAAGCACCACGGCGCAGCAAGAAAGGCTGCCGAACGGCGGCCGGTCGCTGGGTCATTACGAGTACACAGGCACTGCCCCCTACAGCCGGCCCAAGAAAACAAAACGCATCTGTCAAAATGAGGCAGACAACTATAGAAATCCCGGTGGCACAGCTCACCAGGCAACAGATGGAGAACCTGACAGATGAACAGATAAGAAACCTGTCAGAGGCTCAGTTCTGGGCCATTGTTATCAGGTGGCTTACAGAATTCACAAAAGATCTGGAAAAAGATGAGAAAGAAGCGAAAAACACTCATAACGAAAGGAACAAAACCACATACGAGACAGATGGTGAGGAAAAAAAATCCAGAGTTCATTTCAACAAACTGGAATATGGAGAAGGAACAAGAAGTCAACCAATGCAGGGAGAGGAAATGGGAAGCAACGATGAGAGGATCAGAAACCTCTGGGACAGCTATAAAAGGCCCAACATAAGAATCATTGGTTTGCCAGAGAGCGAGGAAGATGAACTAGAACTTGAAAATTTGAGTGAAAATATAATAAAGGAGAACTTCCCAGACTTGGGGAAGGAAATAGACTTACAGGTCCAGGAAGCACAGAGAGTTCCAAAAAAACTGGACCCAGGGAGAACCACTCCAAGACACATTATAATCAAAATGTCAAAAATTAAAGATAAAGAGAGAATCTTAAAAGCAGCAAGAGAGAAGAAAAGAATTATGTACAAAGGGGTCCCAATTAGACTATCAGCTGACTTCTCAAGGGAGACCCTGCAGGCAAGAAGGGACTGGCAAGAAATATTCAAAGTAATGAAAATCCAAAACCTACAACCACGAATACTCTATCCAGCGAAATTGTCATTCAGAATAGAAGGACAGAGAAAGTGTTTCCAAGACAAAATAAAACTGAAAGAGTTCATTAGATCCAAACCACTGTTATATGAGATGTTAAAGGGACTGGTTTAGAAAAAGGAGGATCAAGACAATGAAGTCTAAAATGAAAACTGCGTCACAAGAAACAACAGAAGCTAGGGAATTGAAACAAAGGCAAACTAAACAGGCAACGAGAGTGGAAAAAGAACTATAGTTACGGGGAACATATTGGGGGGAGGTCAACAGGGAGGGGGAATGGGGAGAGGGAGGGAGATGATATAGGAATTAAGGATCATGGTAGGAGGGAATGGAATAGACAGAGAGAGGTTGAGAAGAACTGTATGCACAACTAATGGACATGATCTAAAAGGGGGGGACAACTGGAGGGAGGGGGGCCACCGGGTGGAGGGGAGCAGAGGGAAGGGAAATTGGCACAAATGTAATATTATAATCAATAAAACACATTAAAAAAATAAATAAAAAGGATTTGAAACCATGCTGGGTTTTTAAGGAGAGCTAGATTTCTTAACAGAGAGAAAACAAATTCAGAGAAGATTTTAACAAATATTTTTGGCAATAATATTGATGATGGAAACTTAACAATTCCCAGGTAACTTGTAGGAGAACTTTACTAAGTTATCATTTAATGGCATACTGTGATATTTCTTCATAGTATTTCAACTACATTGGATTTTTTACATTGCTGAAAAGAGAAGAAATAACTTAGAGAAAATGAATCTATGTTTAAAATTTTTAATGAATATATTTTACAGAGAAATGTAAAACAATGGATACAAATATGAACACACGTTTTTTGTTGATGCTGCGTCATCTGATTCTAATTAAAACAAACATCAGAATGGGGATTTAAATTCTGATAATTTTTGCACAACTCATCCTCAATAATTTAGTGAATCATTGAAATAAATTTAAAGATTGTACTCATTTGCTCCAATTGCATAGTGCTTGGCTTTCTAAAATGTTTGTTCTGGTTCAAAGAAATGTTCTTTCACTTTGTGGGTCCATGAAACCCTAGGTGTACTAAAAGTTTGAAGAAATATAGAACTTCTTCATTATCCTGTCTGTACTCAGTTACAGGACAGCCTTAACCAATTTGTTCAGTGTAAAAAAATCTCTTTCTTAGATGGTAGCCTACCCCAAAAGGATATCCCTTATTATAACTTTGCTGAGCATTTTTAAACAAAGAACAAGAAAGTGCTGATAGTAAGCGTCTGTGTCAGAACTTTAAGGTAGCAAAGGCAGCATTTGTATAAAAGCCTGTTCCAGTGTTTGCTTTTGCCCATCATGGCAGGTGATGAATGGGTGCTTTGACACAACTTGTTGTGTGAATGCTGGAAAGACAGGTGAATGATTTTAGAAAATATTTTGAACATGATCTGTCACTAAATTAGAGGATTTGGGGTAGGAGAGAAAGAGTGTAGAAATGATATTACTACAGTGAGGAGCAAGACCCTCATTTTATCATAGAGATGAATGTACAACAGATCTGCAGCAATTTGCAAATAACACATAATTAAAGATAGTTTTTGTAATGCAAAAATAAGCCCTCTAATTATATATAGAACTGATTGCAGATAATGATAGTGATCTACTAGAAACAGATTAAAGGATTTAGACCATTTTTTTTCCATCCCATTCAGGCACTCAGGTTTTCTGCACTGACCTGTAGAAACAGCATTCATGGGAGACATGGAAGAGAGACTGTCTGGATTGTTGCAGGGGCTCATTTCACATTCCCCAGAAGCTTCCTTGTCAGGAAACTTTTACAATACCATCATTCTTAACTCCTCAACATGTCCACTAACTAGTCAGAGGTGTAGCTGTATGTGTGAGAAGGTGAAAAGAATAGAAATAGAAATTTAGAGTCATCCACATACAGGGTGGGACAAGAGAAGGTTTACAGTTGTTTGTATGAAAAATAATACAATAATTAATAAATAATAATGCAAGACTGAACTCTTGTTTCATGTAACACAAGTGTAAACTTATATTTGCTTTACGCAGTATGGGTGGCAATTGAAATAATGGGTTTATGTGAGTTTGCCAAGGGAGAGAGGGAGAGAGTATAATGAGATACATATATTGTAGGTATAAACTTTAAGGAATCCTGACATTTGTTGTCTATGTGGAGAAAGATCATCCTGGAAAGGAAAATGAAAAAGTGATCAAATGTGTGGGGAAAAAAGTACATGTGATGTGGAAATTAGGGGCATCGGGTATGTCAAAAGGAATGAGTATCCAAAAGTGAATGCTGCTGAAAAGACAAGGAAGACTAGACCTAAAAATGACCATAGGGGACTTCTGGCCAAGATGGAGGTCTAGACAGACACACTGCATCTCCCTCCACTATTAAAAAGGAATACAACTACCTCAAAACTAGAGACAACCATAAGTTTCAGAAAATCGAGCTGCATAGAAGACCAACAAAGAAAGATATAAAGAAGAAATGCTCATCCAGACAGGTAGGAGGGGTGGATATGGGACATAGAGGATGCAGTGTGGTGGTGGCAGCAGATGCAGCAGTGGCAGGCTTGTGGGAAGTGCGGTTGCATGTTTTAAAAGGTAGGGAGGGACACCTGGGGAGCACTCCCAGCACCAGCACCAACACCAGACCAGACCACGCAGCTCACGTTCTCAGTGCCAGGGACAATAAAGCCTCATTGCTTTTGACTGTGGAAACCAGTGGGGGTTGGTGCGGAGGAAGAAACTGCCAGTCTCTCAGCAGAGTCCACTTGTTTGAAGGGTCCCCATGGTCCTAGACATCCACAGATCCACTCAGTTTGGGGATGACAGCCAGGGCAACAGCTAGAGAGGCGCCAGTCCCATACAAAGTGGGAGAAGTGCCTAGAAAAGGGGCGCGTTCTGAACAAGTGGCATTGTTCCCCCTCTGACCCCTCCCCCACATACAGCGCCACAACATGGTGAAATAGGTCGCCCTGTACTGACGAATACCTAAGGCTCCACCTCTTACAACATAACAGGAGCAACAGCCCTGTCTAAGACACAGAGGCAAACAAACACAAGAGCCTGTCAAGATGAGAAGACACAGCAGTATGGCCCAAAAAGGGGAATGGATCAAGGTTCCAGTGGGAGAACGAAGCAATGAGGAGATAGCCAACCTAACAAATAAGGAGGTAGCCAATCTAACACATGCAGAGTTCAAAACACTGGTGATAAAGATGCTCACAGGCTTGACAGATATGCTTGAGTATGGCAAATGCATAAGGGAAGAAGTGAAAGCTATGCTAAATGAAACGAAGGAAAATCCACAAAAAAACCAATGGTGAAGGGAAGAAAATTAGGGTTCAAATCAATTATTTGGAACATAAGGAAGCAAAAAATAGTCAACCAGTACAGAATGAGGAAATAAGAATTGAAAAAAATGAGGAGAGGCTTAGGAACCTCTGGGACAACTTTAAATGTACCAACATCCAAACCATAAGGGAACCAGAAGGAGAAGAGGAAGAGCAAGAAATTGAAAAGTTATATGAGAAAATAATGAAGGAAAACTCCCCAAATTTAGCAAAGGAAACAGACATATAAGTCCAGGAAGCACAGAGAGTCCCAAACAAGTTAAACCCAAAGAGAACCACACCAAGACACATCATAATTAAAATGCCAAATGTGAAAGATAAAGAGAGAATCTTAAAAGCAGCAAGAGAAAAGTAGAGAGTTACCTACAAAGGGGTGACTATAATACTATCAGCTGATCTCTCAAAAGAAACTTTGCAGGCAAGAAGGGACTGGCAAGAAGTATTCAAGGTGATGAAAAGCAAGGACCTACAACCAAGATTACTCTACCCAGCAAAGCTATCATTTAGAATAGAACAGCAGATAAAGTGCTTCCCAGACAAGGTGAAGCTAAAGGAGCTCGTCATTACCAAGCTATTACTATATGAAATGTCAAAGGGACTTACTTAAGAAGAAGAAGATCAAGATTATGAACATTAAAATGACAACAAACTCACAACTATCAACAACTGAATCTAAAAAATAAAAACAAAATTCAACTAAACACACCAGAATAGGAACAGAAACATAGGTATGGGGATCATTTGGAGGGGTAATAGCTGGGAGAGGGAAGGTAGGGAAATGGGGAAATGTTGCAGGGATTAAGAAGCATAATTAGTTGGTACAAAATAGACAAGAGGAAGTTAATAATAATATGGGAGGGGGTGAAGCCAAAGAACTTATATGCATGACCCATGGACATAAATTAAGGGGGGTGGGTTTGCTGAAGGGAAGAGGGGTACTGGGCAAATAGGAGCAAAGGGCAAAAAATTGATTCTACTGTAACAACCTAATCAATAAAATATACTTAACAAAGAAATATATAATTTTCCAAAGGAAGTGCTGATTAGGGAAGAAAAAGATACAATTAAAAAAAAAAACAGATTGGTGATTACATTACATATAAAGATAGAGTTATTTGGTATTAGTTACAGATTTCAATTAATCTTAACAAGCTGATCGCCAGAATCAGTGGTAAAAAGAAAGGTAAATATTGTGCTACTTCTTTCATATATTTTCTTTTTTATTAGGTCTTGAAAATGTAATCATTTCTAATGGAGATATAAAAAACCACCAATAAAAATTTTTCAGAGGAAAAAAAAAAGTAACCATAGGATTTCTTGACAGACAGATGATGAATGACCTTGATGGGAGAAATTTGGTGGAAGAAAAGGAGTAGAAGTCAGGTTGGAGTAAATAAAGGAATGAATGAAAAAATGAAGACATGGAGTTGGTAAGTAGTGAAGATCATTCTTTTGAGAAGTTTCACTGTGAAGAAGACAAGGATGATGGGAATAAATGAAGCTGGAGAAGATGTTTTCTTCATCTATTAATTAATTCATTTACTGTTTAAATATGAGTATTGCTGTTGTATATTTTTTCTTTAATTTTTCTTTTCTAGGGGAAAAAGACTAGACAAGACTGAGAGAAAAGGGGAAGAAATTCTGTAACTTTTTGTTAAAGGAAAGAAAGTGTGAGCAAGGGATTATCTTTTCACAAGCAACGTTGTGCCTCTTGAGAGGAAAAACAGAGGCAATGCAGACAGATGTGATTTGGTTGGTTGTTTGGTAGGAAGAAATTTAAAGACTTCTTATCTGGTGTTTTTGTTTTTCTTAAATGTTTTACTTTAATAATTCCCACGTCTGAAAAATACAATAATGTAATAATTATCTTTGATATCCACAAATGAAGAAACAATATTTTTTTCATACCAAAAGAGGAAAACAGTATGCAAAAAGGTGTGAGACTTTTGTTGCAAAGTTTTTTACATGAAAATTCTGACAGTAATTAAGTTAAGGTATAAGGAGTTTAAGGTTAACTAACATTTAACAGTCTTAATTGAAAAAAGGAAAGTTATTTACAATTGAAATTGTTTGGAAAAAACAAAATGTATGCAGACTCTTGGTTGAAAGTGACACAAAATATCAGCTAAAACGGCTTAGGCAAAAATAAAATGTTATTAATACAATTTTTAGAAGTCGAGGATGCCTTCAGCACATCTGCATTCAGGCCTGATGATACCATGGAAACTTCAGCTATACTCATGCAGTGTCAGCTAAACTGTGAAATAGCACAGTGGAATCCTGTGCTTTATTCTTTTAGATCCACATCCAGTACAGGTCTTTCCTAGATCTAGAAAAAATCTCACTGGCTTTATTTGGGTCATATCCTAACCCCTGAAATAATGACTGAGTTTAGGGAGAATAAGATGCATGATCAGCTTAGGTTTGTGGTCACTGTCGGAGGTGAGTTTGGAGTCACATGGTCTACCACGGGAATAGATAGATCACCAAGTGATGAAGACAGGTCAAATTCTGATTACTTAAAGTACCATCAGACTGATTAACAATTTCACTTTTCTGCCTTGTATATAACCTTTGAGGATAACAGCTAATAAATGTGACAAATCACTGATTTAGGTTTCTCTTCTATTTGCCTTTACTGTAAACTTGTGCTGACAGTGCTGAAGGTCAAAGAAATGACCAAAAGGAAGATGCTGGATTGATGAGTTCTGAATCATGGTGAATGGGCTGTGAAAGTATCTAATAAGAAAAAAAAATTTTAGGACAAAATAAAAAGTGTCTTTTTAAAATTTAACATTGAATATGTAGAGTTTATTGTAAAATGTGAAAAGCTATAATTTCCATGTTATTAAACATAACTCCATGAGGATACACTTCTCTGAGTAACATCCTGATATGCTACATTCCTAAAATTAGTTTTTATCAAGCACACTCATTAAGTATATTACGGCATACGGCATGATTTTGTTCACACTTGGTAATATATAAAACAAGCTCTCTATCCAGTAAGGCTTAGATCTAACCAGATGTAACAATGCAAAAACATGCCAGCTCTAGTACCCTGTGAGTTCTCAAGATCCCCAATTAAGCATTATTCACTTCTGTGTTTCTTTTGCCTAGCCCTGGTCTTAGGATGTAATACTCATTAATATAAGTAAGGATATGTTGATATGATATTTTGTCAGTCCTTCCACTGATAAAGAGTTCATAAGCATCATCACTTCACTGTGTTAGGCTTTTAAAACAAACATTTTGGTTGAAATCTTGAAGACAGGGTACAATGCCCTTCCTTGTTTTTCTCCCAACTATTACTTGGGTACATGTGACTCTCCTGAACTACATTTTCTTTCAGAGAAGAAACCATATCATAAATTATAAATTTATTTAAAGATTCAATGAATATTTAATAATTATCCTCCACATGTTGGGAACTATAACTATGAAAATACAGTAGTCTGTCTCTATATCGCGGTTCACTTATTGCGGCCTCACTGTATCACGGGATTTTTAAAAATATTATATTTATTTATTTATTGTGGATTTTTCACTATATCATGGGATTTTGCGGTACTGTATACGTATGTTGTTAAAGTTACGTAGGTTTAAAAGTGTAGAATAAATGTAAGGTTCCTACTTTGCCGGGGGGTGGGGGTGGTGGGATCTAGAACGTAATACCTGCAGTAAGCAAGAGAATACTGTATATCAGATACAATCCCATGAGAACTTTGCCTGTTGTGGCTTTTTTTGTTTTTGTTTTTCTGCCACAACACCTAGCAAAGGATGTGGTACATAGTAAAGGTTTTAGAAATGCTTACTTAATTGATTCAAGGGAGTTGTACCAAATGTAACCTACATCTCCAGCTACCAAATCAAATCACAAAGTATATTATTCTTTAATCCTTTTTAATTAACACTTGAATAATGGTCATTATTTATTCAAAATCTATCATGCAGAAACCTTGCATACATTGTGTTTTAAAACATTGCACAGCTTTATATATTTCCTCATTTTATACAGAGGAATGCCAACATGAGAAGAAGCTAGAAAACTCTTACAGATTAAGTAGCAAAACTGGGATTTGAACCTTGGTCTATTTGGGAATAAATCCCATGGTTTTACTCATTATCACATACTGGTTTCAACACCCTTAAAATACCTGCCTCCTCAATCCCTAAGTCCCTTTTTTAGTAATGTCCTTCTCCCAGTCTGCCCTCACTGTACTTTAAATTTTTATAATACAAACATTACTTCAAGTAGCTCAATAAAAATTCATGTGTTCAATAATGTCAATAACCATTTGATCCTCTGCAGTAAAAGATGGCACGTTCATCACACTTTTTAATAGGTGGGTCATTCCACTACCATTTTGTAAATTCTTAGTAAGCTCTTATCTGTATGGGCTCAAGGGGAAAGAACAAGTGCTTCAACCATCTTCAGGGAAGCCCTCGTTGGGGGTGGGGGCAGTTTCCAGCCCTCAGGCAGGTAATGAACCTGCTGGAATCCCAGTCTTCTGCCCCTAGGCTCTTTGAACTCTGAATGTTCACAATTCTTATTTCTTTTTAGATGTTCAAGTATGTAAGCATCAACAGGAGAGCTTTGTTCTTGTTGTCCTTTTATATACACAATATCTACATTTTGCTTTTGTGCATAAAACCTATTTCCGTTGCATATTCTTACAACCACAGTGAGGCCCTTTTCATTCCAAAATATTATCTTGGTGCTGTAGGGGGAGCAGATTCAGCGAAAACTGGGCTTATTGTAAATAGTATAAACATAGGTTCCCAAAGACTGGTTGCTAAGCTATCAACACAATGGAAAATGTACACATCACCAGAAGATAATAAAAGACCAAGGTGATGGAAAAACAATCAATTGCCAGTGGTTCCATTGAAAGGTGATCTCTGAGGTCAGTATCAACAAGCATCTTCATCACTGTCTTTTTGAAAAGGTTAAAGTTTCCCAGTCTAAATGTGAGAACAAAAAAATAAAAGTTTACCCTGGAATAATAATCTGCAGAGACAAGACAGAGCCAGAAAGACAAAGCCTGTTCAGCTGTGTTTCCTGACAGTGCTGCCCAGCACACTTCCACTTCAGGCAGGGAACCGAGTTTCTAAAGAATAATTGTATCAACTGATGTCATGATGGATGGCCTATTTCCAATGGCTTCATGGCTTATCTTTTGGGACAGAGAGTTAGGAGAGATAGCAGACTGTAAACTGTTGTCACAGTTTCATGGGGCAGGGGCAGGAGACAGGTCAATTTTTGGTGTTCTAACTCACACGGGAGTGCAAGGTCTGAGTTCCACCCTCCAACTCCCTTAAAAACCAAGTCCCTTAATTAACCCTGTATTGACACAAGTCCTTTAATAAGACAAATCTCAATATATGATCAACTTCACTTATGTAGTAAATTTTTATCTAATAGTTTCATAACATTAGACAATGTTCAAAGCACTTTATATATATTTACTAATTTAATAATCATCATGACCCAACTTATAAGTAGTGTCCTTAAGCCCATTTTATAGATGAGGAAACTGAGCACAGAAGGTAAAATGACATGCACAGGTCACATGGTAGGTGAGCAGTAAAACCAGGAACAAAAACTGACCCCAGAGCCTGCCTTTAGCCAGTAATAGTACTATCTTTATGATGATTTTTAAAATTATTATTATTTCTAATTAACTTTTTAGCAAAGCTTACTAAAACAAACCACCTCATATTTCTTAACCAAAAATTCAGTCAGAAGTTTTCAGTATAGAATGCCAAAAGCTTAATAGTTCTTTTTGTATATTTAAATCACATATAATTATGGCTTTAAATAATAGGTGGAGTAGCTTATTCTTTAAAACAGCAAGAGTCTATTTTCTGATAGTCTTAGCTCATACTTCACAAACTAGAGTATGCACACCAATGTGGATGTAGTCAGCTCATAGGAAGTACAAGATATATCCCTTGGGACTGCCCACATTTATATGAAGATTTAGAAGTAATTATATTAAATCAAATGTGAATATATATTATAAAGCAGGGAGAAAAGTGAGCAAGATAAAACAAGAACCATCCAAGAAATGTTGAGCTTCTAATTGCTTGCTTCAAGTTCTAGCTGAAGACTGTGGGTTTCTTGGTTTGTGTACATTACCTTGGAGCTACTTTAATGGAAAATCTAAGAAGCATTAAAGAAAAAAATGCAAATGCCATTGATGCAAAAGTAAAGTTTCACAAGACTTTTTATTTGTTTTCCACAGAAATATTCATCGTAATTTTCATCACTTTTATAATTTGAGGGAATGACTAGAAGAATGAAATAATGAAAATAAAAAAGGATCTCCTGATGGAGAGCCATAAATAACACATTTTTATACAAAATAGGAACAGAAACAATTAACCTCTTGATTTTAAACAAATAAAAGAAAATTATTATTCTTCCCATATACTTAAAAAGGTAGAAACAGTTTAATTGTCTCGCAGGGACCACAGTGTTTGTTGAAACATCCCTGTAGGCACAACACTATCTCAGACACTGTGGGCAGCTTCCAAAGAAAGGAAAGGAAACGAAATAAGATGCTTTTAACTCATGAGCACACCCAAGAAAATGGCACAGATGAGATGAATATAAATTACAATGCTTAGAAATACAAATACAATTTGTGTGTATAGCAGCCGAGGACAGTTTTGTTTTGGTAATATGATTATATATAATTATATATACAGGGGTGAGTAAAAGTAGTTTTATATATATATATATGTGTGTGTGTGTGTGTGTGTGTAAGAAAAGGACTATAGGGTCTGGATCTGTATATTTAGTACTTCATTGTCCAATAGGTATAACTCCTCCAATTCAAATAGGTGGACTTATGGGTGTCCCCTGTAAATAAGTGTATGTCAGTCTTTGTGGAACAAAGCAAATATAGAACTGATGTAGGAAACCTTCTGGATGAAAGGTGTTTGAACTGTTATTGGGTCCTATTATTGAGTCAAAAAATAGCTCAAGTTAAATGTTCACAACCCCTCTATAAGGGAACCATTGAATACATAATTAAAGCATTTAATACATAACGGCTGTTGGCTTTCATGGTTTGCAAGGTTCACACACCCAACCTTACTACCTTCCTTTGCTGCTACCCTACTCCTACTACATTTTTAAATCCATGTGCACTGTCGTGTGAGTGCTCTGCTCAACACTGCAAGCCATCCCAGGATTCATCCCAAGAGTCATCCCAGCGAAACATGTAAATTTTCTGTGCTTTTAGTTGTACTAATTCTCACTTAGATTTTAGCAGCTGAAATATAAAGTTTGTTTCAAGTTTGAGGGAAATTCAACTTCAGACATTAAAAGAAATTCAACTCAATAATCTAGTTTTACCAGTCTCTCACTCTGTTTATTTGACATCTTGGTCTGGTTTTTGGTTAGGTGTTACTTAAATAGCAAAATTGAATTAAAAATCCATTTCATATCAACCACACTTAGCCACTATTTGCTGATATGTTGATCTCAAGAAAAACTAATCCCATTCAGTTATATAATTTATATAATTATATAAATCTAATTATAATGCAATTATATAATTTTAGTTTTCAGGAAAAGATATGATGTAATTAAATATTGTCAAATTTTATACTCAGCAAATTCATAAAGCCCAAAAAGTGCCAACCTTTATCCACTATAAGAAAAGAATAGTTGTTTTAAAAAATTCATTGAAGACTCTACAATTATACTTTTAAATAAGTTGATTTTTATTTTTTCTCTAATTAGAAAGTTGAACACCTAGGAAATATCAACAAATGTAATATGCATAAGAAGCAGAGACTATGTTCAAGGGTAGCATAATTATTCAAATATTTATTTTTGAAGACTTTGTTGTCCTGAATAGCAATTATTTTTTAATTAATATTTTGCGAATCTGTCACTATGCATAGCATTCTACTTGGGCATGTTTTAAACTCTTTGGTCATGTTTTTGCACAGTTATAAAATAACAAATACAGTGTTATTATTGCTCAACAAGCACATAACATAACTGTTCTTATAAAAACATCATTAGTGATGGGGAAGATGCATACCTATATTATGAGTAAGGATGGCAGCCTAGTAGTTTCCAGGAAAAAGCACAGTTATGCATCATCAGTATTTATGCAGGGTTAGATGTCAGAGCTTCTGCAATGGGATCCATCCAGAAGGAGGAAGACAGATGTGGGCGTGACCTGGAAAAAGAGGTCCAGATTAGCCTTGGGAAAGGCGGGGGTGTGGCCCCTGTATAGCTTCATTTTCTTCCTATTTCCTGAACTATGTATAACAACTACTTGGGAAACAGCAAATTTTGACCACAGAATATATAATATAATCAAAATACATTAAAAATATTTTTTGCATAAACAATTAGTTTGAGAAGTACAATTTGTAAGTGAGCCAGGGGCTTACAGAACACTGCTATTCTAGGTAATGTTCTTTGAACCCTAAAGGAACCCTAAAGGAACAAAGACTTGACTTCAGGGAAGAGGGACACATGTTATCTGAACATATCCACACAGATCCGAGTGAATCAGAGGTCATAAGGCCCTGGATGTCACTTAGTTTTAAGCCCTAGTGTCTTTCCCTTGGTCTCCTTCTTGTCCCCTCTCATGGTCTCTCTAATTCAGCCTCTCAGGGACATTCTTTCCTGGACAGCTTTTTCTCTCTTTTCTATGCCACTTCATGACTTCCTCTTGCACATTGCTTTGGCTTACTCAAACCTGTGACAATTTGACAGCACTAGTAAAACTGGTTTTTGGCAACTCATTTCTTGTTTCTTATTCCAAATTTGCAAGACAGAATCTTTAACCTGTCAGCCTGAGTAGGTGATGATAAGTCTATGAAGTGACTGTCCTTGTGTCTGGCTTGTCCAACCTCAGTGTGTGGGGGCGGGGTACAGCGCATGAAATGCATTAAGACTTTATAGAGCAAAGGCTATGGATGAAGCACATTCCTTAGAAAGGCCTGAAGTGGGGCTGACAGTGACTTATAGCTCTGGGACACTTAATTTTTAATATACCATCATTTTTTTAATAAAAGTATTTGGTTATTTATTTAACATTTTTATTAAGAAATCTCAATAGATCAGATATTAGGGAGAAATAACAATATTGGGGAGGCTGCTGAAAAACACTTTTTCTCTAGTGACTCCCTTCACTGCAAGTTTCATCCCCCCACAGACCTGCAGAGGTTCCCGTGGTTGGCACTCCTCACGGAGAGCACATTTTTGACTTGACAGCTGAAGGAAAGATGTATTTGTGTGCACAGTCTCCACCTTTACATAAAAACTGGGCTTGTGTCTTCACAGCACAAAATTTAACATTGGAATATTAAATGGCTCTGGTGGGTCTGTGACATTTTAATCTCTGAAATGATATAAATATAAACATCCCACTAAACTATAAATGAAAATAAATATAGGTGTCAAGGCAAGGAAGGCTAAGGCAGATGGGTATATGAGGAGGAGAAGAAGGGGACCCACGTAAAAAGTGATGTATTTTTATTTAATAAATTCTGAGAGCCGCGAATGAGAGTCTTGCTATGTTTTTTTTCTTTTTTCTTTTTTGTCAGTCTGTTGTTTATGTATTTTTTACTAAGTTTTTTTTGGCAGGTAGTCAAATTGTGAAATACTTTAAAAAGGTCTTTCACTATCTCAGCCAGGTGATCAAGGTAAATAAACATCAACAGTGTAGTCATGCTGATGGTATGTACCCTTGATATGATATGGTGAAAATGGAAATTTACTTCTATGGTTTTTTTTTTTTTTTTTTAAGCCCTAACCCCAGAAAAATCACCATTGAGGAGCATTCTAGAACGCACATGACCAACATTCACCACAGCCATGGTGATCAAAAGTAAGGGAAGTCATCGATCGCCATGAGAGCCGAACAACACAGAGCATAAATGCCATGTGGTGTCTTGGACAAAACCCTGGGAAAGAAAAAGAATACTAGGTGAAAACTGAAAAATATGAATAAATTATAGACTTGAGTTAATAATAGTGTATTAATATTGGTTTAATAGTTGTAACAAATATAGTATAATAATGTAATGTGTTAACAATGGAAAACCAATTACAGGATGCCTCAGAATGGTCTATATTATCTTCCTAGTTTTTTTGTAAATCTAAAGCTTTTCTAAAAGATAAAATAAAATTTATTTCAAAATCAATACTATTTAGAAAAGCATGAAAGGTCTTTTTTGTTTTAATGAGAAGTTTTTATATGATAGCTCTAATCAGGTATGCTTGTACTTCAAAGAGTCTATTATAACTTTTTTAAAGTTATGATACTTTATAAACTCATCTTGCTCACAGGTTCTGGAAATTTAAAAGAAAGAGAGAAACAGGAATGCTTTTCTATCAAATACATGGCTTTAAAAAATTAAATATTTAATGATATAATCATTAAAGACTGGGTTCAAAATCATTCGTGTCTAGGCTCCATTTTAAAAAGCAATAGAATTGTACTATAACAAATATTATAAAGGAAAAAAAGCCCATTCCCACTCATATAAAAATTACTTATTTTCTCTTTTACTGTATTCCTTACCTTTTACTGCAATCACAGTGTTTATGGAATTGGCCGATCTGATTTTATACTGTGATTTTTTAAAAAAAATTATTTATTTGTTTGTTTATTTATTTATTTTAGAGAGAAGGGGAAGGAGAAAGAGAGGGAGGGAAGCATCACTGTGTGGTTGCCTCTCACTCATGCCCCCAACTGGGGACCTGACGTGCAACCTACTAATGTGCCTTGACTGGGAATCGAACCAGCAACACTTGGCTCGCAGGCTGATGCTCAATCCACTGAGCCACAGCAGCCAGGGCTTATACTGTGATTTTATCATAAACATTTTCCAGGTTATTTTAGTCTTCAAATTTTCTTTTTAAAAGCCTGTATAACAGTCCATCAAGTGGATATACTACAATTTAGCTGAACAACTCCTTATTGCTGGTTTATCAAAGAACCATTTCTACCATTGGAAGAATCATATTCCGCCTTGCCTTTCTGTGGTACACAGCTGAAAGTGAGATAATATCCGCAGTGTATTTATTCCTTGGAAAAGCATCCGATGTTAACCTCTGGACCTGCCCTTCTTGCTCGGGCCCAGGGAGGAGGTGTGCAGAGCCCTGCTCAGCAGTCTTCAGGCCGCAGAGCAGAAACTGCAGGCTTCATCCTTCCCCCTCCAGTTCTCATGATGCCTCACTCTAAAATCAAAGTCATCTGGCCTCGGGCATTTAAATACCTCCAACCTGCTCATAAAAGAGTAAATGAAAGTAGCTGCTCTTAATTTTATGCATCACGTGTCTTAAGCATGAAATCTCTTCATGGATACGAACATAAAAGAGGGACAGAGAACTGGTGAGAAGGGCATTGCTAGATAATAAATCACAAAGCTGCGGTGTCTAAAGGAGGAGGTAATGTGTTATTTATAAGATGTGATCATGCTAAGATCAGCCCTGAAGCCTGTCAACTCCAGGGAGATAAATGCTAGATACATCTGGCTTCTTTTCACTCTGTGTGTGTGTGTGTGTGTGTGTGTGTGTGTGTTAAAGCCACAAGTGATTAAATGAGACTTGTTATTTTTTCTAGCATCACTTCATAAATATAAGCTCATGTTTGGTCTTGCTACAGATAGAGAAAGGAGGGGAAATATATTGATCACAAATTTTAAAAATGTTCTTTAAGAAAAGGCACAAGAAAATAAGGGGATGGTACCCAAATGTGTAGGAGTGCTCAGTACGAACTCATAAAAAGTGATCACCAAATAGGCAGACTTTACCTCAGGGAGATGAAAGGCATGAGTCATGTTCTTGTCAAAAGAGGACGTTCTGGACTGTGCCTGCCCCATACAAACAAGCATAGAAGGGGCTGGAGTCCTGCCGACTCAGCCTCATGAGTAAACACTCGTGAGGTCAGTCCCAGCCTAGGAACACAGGCAGTTCCTTTCTTTGTAAATTGCAATCAATACATAGAGCCCTTTGCTCCTCCCAAGAGAGAATGGAAGAGCCCAGAAAATTGAGGTGAAGCAGATCACATCACATCAGTCAGCTGTGATCCACCTTGGTGACAAGAAACACAGACGCCGGTGGGAAGACGTATGTTGTGGAGGGGGAGACCACCCCCTGTGGTCTGGCTGCATTGGGTCAGGCTTGCACAGCTTGAGAAAACATTTCAGGGTGAAGGGACCTACAGTATATTAGAGATTTTTATCATTAGACATGATAATTATCTTTTTCTTTGTTGTAAAATTGGCCTAGTTTATTTTAGGTAGGATTTCTTTATATGTCAATAGACCTCAATCCAACGCAGGAGAATTTAAAGTCCTGAAAGTTCTGTGTGTCCTTTTTCCCCCTATAATTTTTCTTCTTTTCATATTTTCCTGTATCCAGATTGTTTCTTCTTTTTTGAAGTTTAGTAACATTTTTCTATGTTTAAATGAATGAAAATCAGACAACTTATAATTTATTTTGTTTATTTCAGTTGGCCTTGTAGTGCCAAAACTTCTCTTTATAGAAAATCAATCTGAGTTTTCAAGAGTCTGCTTGATTCATAGTCAGTCTCAAACTCTAGTTCATTCTACTAAATCAGCCTCCAAATCAGGTTTAAGCGATGTGGAAAAAGATGAATTTTTATTTAACTTTTCAGAAACATCAGTTAGTGAGTTCCTAGAGCAGTGAATTTTTGTATAACTCATAGGGCCTCGCTGAGACCTTTCTGCATAATAGTTTAGTAGTGTTGAATAAAGTAGAAAAATACAGTGTTAAATAAAGGAGACAAAGTTAGAATATAAATACAGGTTAAAAACAGATACCAAGATAAATCTCTAGAAATGGGTTTTCATGACTCTCTTTTCATGCTGGGGGAGGTCATGGGGTACTGCTGCTGTCAGGGGAGAGTCTGGTGTTCCTGCCACCAACCTGAGTCTTTGCCTCTGGCTGCTTGGGCAGTGGGTGGATGTTGGTAAGGGAAGTAGGGCTTGATAGGCCAACCAAAAACAGAGGTATAGGTGTTACTGGGTTTTTTTAATATGCATATTTTTAGATTTCTTTGTAAAGGTGTTATTTGAGTACATGAAGAACCTTTTGGCCATGAAGCCTTTCGAAGGTGATGTGTTGCCAAATGGAAGCAACCTTGGCTGGGGAAGCTGGGGCTGAATTTGAGCTGAATTTTAGTCCTCTCTGTAGGGCCTCTTTATCAACACAGTCCAATGTGAGAGGCCTGGTGGTAGGACCTGTGAGAAGTAAGGTGACATTGCTCCAGGAAACAAAGGAGCTGAAGGTCAGCCAGGGGAAAAGTCAGCCAATGACAGCAGACAAGAGCTGCTGCTCAGGCTGGGGACCCGGCTCAGCTTACACAGGTGCTTTGGGTGTCACTTAATGGACAAGTTTACAAAAAGAGGCTATCACAGGGACATAATCCTGAGCTTACTGAGCCAGGACTCTCTCTTCTGAACTACCAAATGGTCTCGAATGAAAACTGGACCTATGTCCACAAGATCTTTGTTGTGCTAGGACACACAAGCCTCACCATATGCGGGCCAGGAAAGAGAGATGTCAGTAGATGCAATCGACGTGAGTTTTCCCTCCTTTACTGAGGGGCTGCGTGATTTTTGGCAGCATTTTTTCAGGTAGAACCTGCGTGCTCCCCACAGAGCAGACATCATTGATTTTCCCAGGAGTGGGCTCATTCCATGGCATTATGTAGAAAGGCAGTGGACTGATTACATTGCAAGGGCAGCTGAAGAGTTTGGCTCCAAGCACAGATGTAGTCCAGCAAAATGGCATGTCATGCTCAGTTTCTGATGCACTCCTTCAGCTTCCACACAGGTCAATTTGTTTGGGAAGCCTGAGGGCTTGTGTTGGTAAGTCATCTTGTAACACTCCCATCCCCGCCCCCCAGGACTCCTCTGAACTGTGACTGCACTGCTGAGTAAGAAGGAACACTGTGACTGAGTAACGTCCTGCCTGCTCTGCGCAGCCATCCTAATGCCAGCCCTTGTGTTTAGAGCTTGTTCTAAGCCCTTGGCTATTTCTGAGTCATTTGGTGTAGGGTCCTTGACAGACACTTCTATCAGCCATTTAGAGTAATACATGGATTCCCCACTGGACTTTCGACCTCAGAGGAACTAAATATGGTGTGCAGAAATGGAAACTCTTTCAAATCAAGTTCAAATCTACAGTGTTTACTGAGCACATACCAATGATTTGGGAATTTGAAGAAATTCTGGGTTTTTGAACTTCCATAGATTGGAAGGAGAGGAGAAGTTAGCATCCCATTCTCTCAGCCCTACTTTGTCTGTCATGCCTTATATGAGTAGACACATGTAAGGCTCCCATTTGATAGTGTATTGATGTCTATTTATACAAGCTATATTTGAGACTTTTTAAATATTTGCACCAAAAGTCTCCACTCTGTAATAGTAGAAGATATCTTATTTTTATGAACATAGAGTTGTGAACCATTAATCCTAAAGTCAAGTCATAAACATGAGGGAGTCTTGTATCTTTTTTTAAGGCTGTAATTAAGATAAAAACACTTTATTCTGCTATCAATGTTTCTGGAGTATAACACTAACTATTTCTATTAGATTTTTGTTTATTTACATTTTTATTTATGAAGGCACAGTAATAGCACATAGTAGGTGCTTGATTGAAGCTGTGTTCCCTTGAAAACAGAGCTCAACACACAGTCTGCAGGTAGGCAGTTTATTTAGAAGTGCACAGCTACTGTGCAGTTACTGTATACTCTTTGCTTATTTTGTCTTATTTAACATTCACAACAATCATGAAATGAAATAACAATAATAGGAGAATTTTAATGGCACTACTCTAAGCAGTGTGCAGATACTTGGTAGTAATCACCAACAACATTTTTGGTACCCTGTTTTTTAAGAAAGAAGCTGAGGCACAGGGAAGTTATGGTGTTGTCCAAAAAGTCCATTTAGTTTCTTCTGTAAAATAAATGACATATTTTTTTGTTTTCACCAATAACTTTATTGATTTGGATATTTTGAGTATGTCAGCTATCTCCCATGTGATATAGTGTTGAGTTGTTCTCAGTTAATGTCTCGGTTTGATTTCTATCAACTTCAACTGGTTTATCCAACCAGTTGGAACATCGTCCAGCAAGAAATATCCAGCAAAACTTTGCAAACCACTTTTGACATGTTTGATCAGTCACAGCACCTTCTCCACACATTGCACAAATTTTTTTTTGACATTTCAGTTGTGTTTTTATCTTTCTTGAAATAATGAAGTATAATATGCTGAAACTGTTGCATATTTTCTTCCATCTTCAATATTAAAACGGCTACACAAAAAAACACCAATTTTGATGTTTCTTTTTTTAAATGTGTGCTGATATGACAGCTGTCACAGACATACAATCTAACAAAATTGTTTCAAATGAAGTTAAAGACAACTAAGCGCTACTGGAGTCATCTTACAGAGAAAAACAAACAAACTTTCTGAACAACCCAATAGAAAAGTACTCAAAATTTTGCAGTTAGTATATAGCACCATCACAGCCAAACTCAGATAACCTGGTGCCAAATACTTCGCTCTTAGCCATGAAGTTCTGCTATCTCTTTAATAGTGGAATAGTATGCATGTTTGCTTGCTTCCTTGTTTGTTTGCTTGTTTAGATTTGCTTTAGGTTTTTTTTTAAACTAAACTCTATTTTTAAGGCCAGTTTTAGGTTCATAACAAAATTGACTGGAAGGTAGAGAGATTTTTCCATAATCCCCTTGTGCCCTCCTGCACAGCATCCCTCATTATCAATGTCTCCTACCGAAGTGGTATGTTTTTTACAATTGATTAACCCACATTGACACATCATTATCACCCAAAGTCTGTGGCTTACACTAGGATTCACTGTTGGGGCTGTAAATTCTTTGGGTTTGTCGTCGTCGGCAGCCGTCCGTTTCGAGAGACGATGGTGTAGCTTCTTAAGAGTCTATCTGCACCGCCGAGAATGGCTGTGCAGTCCGACTCGGGAGTGACACGGTATCTGTCTCCTCCCGTGTTGAATCGACATCTTGCGATGGCGCTGGAGTGTCCTCTCCAGTGAAGCTGAAGCTACAGAGCCTGGGCAGGGTGATATGGAGGGTCTGCTGTTGCCCATGCAGCAGACCCCCCCTCTCTTCGCAGCTGAAGGGTCCAAGGGAAAGACGGAGTCAATACAGCTTGGCTTCAGGTGCGCCGCAGGAGTTGCCGGTGTTGACTACAACGTCAAACCGCCTTAGGGACTCCGGCTCCGGATTTTCTGTCGGGGTTTACTCCCTTAGCCTTTCCCCTGAAGAGGTATGCCGCAAGGCAGCGGAGGTTTTTTGGAGTCAGAGTTTTCCTTCTCTGATGTGCCCTGACTGGAAGATCGAACCAGCGACACTTAGCTCGCAGGCTGACGCTCAATCCACTGAGCCAAACCAGCCAGGGTTTGTACAAATGTCTAATACATGTACCCATCATTACAATATTGTACCAAGTAGTTCCACTGACCTACACATTTTTTTGTGTGCTCCACTTATTCATCCTTTTCTTTTCCCTAATCTCTGGAAATCACTGATCTTTTTTACTGTCACCGTAGTTTTGCTTTTTCCAGAATGTCATATAGTTGGACTCATACAGTATGTAGCCTTTTCAGAGTGGCTTCTTTCACTTAATAATATGCATTTAAGTATCCTTCATGGCTTTTCATGACTGGACAGCTCATTTGTTTTTTTAGAACAGAATAATAGTCAATTGTATGGAGGTACCACAGTTTATTTATCCATTTACCTACTTTTAGCAGTAATTAATGTCTTGTGCAGGTTTTTGTGTGAATGTAAGCTTTCAACTTTTTTTTTTTTTTTTTTTGGTAAATACCAAGACGAGTGATTGTTAAGTTATATGGTAAGAGTCTGTTCAGTTTTATTACAAATCACCAACTGTCTTTCAAAGTGGCTGCACCATTTTGCATTCCCACCTGCAATAAGTAAAGTTCTTGTTGCTCTGAACCTTCACCAGTATTCAGTGTTGTCAGTGTTCGGATTTTAGCCATTCTAACAGGGCAGTCGTGGTATCTCATTGTCTTAATTTGCATTTTCCTGATGACAGAAGGTGTGGGCATTTTTTAATATGCTTATTTACCATCTGTATATGTCTTCCTTGGTGAGGTGTCTATTAAGGTCCAATTTTTAATCGTGTTGGTTGTTTAATTATTGTTGAGTTTTAAAAGTTGTTTGTATTTTGGATAATATCTTTATTAGACATGGTATTTACAAATAGTTTCTTGCAGTCTGTGTCTTGCCGGCTGTAGATTTTTGCTGTGATAAAGTGTGATCTTCTATCTGTCTCTCTGTTTTTTCAATTTTTATGGGCAGCGGTTTACCCTGTGGCCTCATTTCCATTATGGATCTAGGAAGAGTTGTTGACTTTTCAGATCAGTGGTTGCCAGGGGCTGGGAGTGCCAGCTGACTACAAAGTGGCATGAGGGATCTTTTTGGAGTAATGGAAATATTCTACATCCTGATTGTTACTCTACTATATGCATTAGTCAAAACTCAAAGAACTGGACACTAAAATAATTAATTATACTGTAGGTAAATTTGGCCTTAATAGAAAAAAGTATTTTTTTTGTAAGTCCAGGCATTCAGAGTCAGTCTGCATATAAATACCAGTTCCTTCACATTTTGCCATGTGACCATAGTTTATATGACTCTACTGTGTCTCGTTTTCTTAACTTGTAAAACAGAGCTAATAACTGCAGAGTATTGTTGGGGAAATTATAACAAATAAAATGAGGCATATAATTGTTCATCACAACGCCAAGCCAAACAAGTGCTCAACAAATGGTAGCTATTGTTTTTTTATCCCTATTAAAGAGCTAAGACGTTGTTTAGGACAGAGGCTACTAGATAGAGTTGTGTGAGTTTCTCTTTTAAAAAGGAAATAGAAGTTTTATTAGACAGCTTGTTAAGTGCACTACAGCCCCATAAAAAGAAGGCATCTCTTTTATTTCTTAAGAAAAATATTACTTTCCTACAGAATTCCCTTTAATTCTTTCTAAAAAATGTTGAGGGTAGACTTCAGAAGTCATTTTTTTCATCTTTCTTGAGAGAATAATGGCCATATTGGGTAAGTTTGAGTTCTTGGAAAATAAACAGAAAATATGAAAAAAAAATAGGTAAATGACCTTTTAGAACCTAGACCATTGTATTTGTTCCTGAAATATAATTCATTCATTCCTTCCTTCAACCAAAGAGCAGCTCTATGCACCAAATATTGACTGTGCTAAGTGCTAGAGATTCAGCAGTCCCCTAAGTAGGAAAAAGTCACTGTCCTCGAGAAACTTTGGTTCTATATTTAATGAGATTCACAGAGTAAGCTTCTTCTGTATCCTTCCTGCACAGATTTGAATGAGACCCCTCTATTCCTTAGTCACTTGGAAACAAGTGTGAAGACATCTCCCACAACTGTCCATACCCACCCATAGAGTCCCATAGTGTGTATTGCTCTTCATTTTCTCCCTTTTAAGACCATGATCCCCTCAGACTATGCCATATAGCCTCCCCTTTTTTACTTTGAAATAATTATCAACTTGTAGAAAACTGCAAAAATAATACAGAGAGTCTGTGTACTCTTCACTCAACTTTCCCCAATGAGACAATCTTATGAAGTACGGTGCAATATTGAAACTGGGAAACTGACATTGTACTATATCGTTAACTACACTACAGGTCATAATAAGATTTAAACCCATATTCCTTGCCCATTGATTGAAATTTTCCTCAGTTCCCCGAACGTCTAGCCCCTTTCTTGGTAGGAGTTTCTCCTCTCTTGGAAGCCTGAAGTTGAGGCCCCTAAGACTCACCTGGAACATTTCAGACTTCCCTGATCTGGGAGATTCTACTCAAACGCTGTTGTCACAAACACACAATTTCAAAACCAGTTCTTCTGTGTCTCCACCAGAACCTCATGTTCAGATTTCATTTGCAACCATATGGATAACTATTTCACTCTGTATCTAATTCTCTTTCGTCTGTCCTTATCTGAAATTCAAGCTTGGTCTCATCTCTGTTTTTCCATTCTCATCTTCAGATATCTCAGTGTTGTGTCCTTTTTACTAGCCCACTCTTCCACTCCTTTCCTGTCTCCAAAAATTTTCAACTGTATTCTCTGAGATTCTTATTCATGATAGTTAACTTCTCTTATGGGTACGCACACACAATCCTAAACACATCTTCACAGAATGATAATTACATATTTTTGTCTCAAGACTAGACTTCTTCACAAAGCCTTGAAAGGCTTACATGGAAGATGTTAATTCTTCCTTGTTGCACATCAGTAGAAGCCAGTCAAATCATGTTGCCATCAACTGACTGAGGCCACAGATGGTATCATTATTCTCACAACTTCACATCTTCCCAATGCCCCTTCCAAACTCTTGTTCTTCCTTCTTTGTATGAAGACTCCATGGCATCTGACCATTCTGGCTTCTACCTTTTTGATTACTGTCTTTTACTAACCACTTGATATTTATCCTAAACCTTGTTACCTCCCTCACAGCTTACTTCCCTGTACTGAGTCCTCCCATCATATAGAATAACACTGACACCAATCAATTCCATGTCAATGACTTTTCCAATAGTCTAGCTTCTCAGTTTCTTAAATTTCTGAATTATAGAGACCTTTACTCTCTCTGTCCTCTAGCCTCCTACACCCATGGCCGCATTATAGACACATTACAAGCCAGAACCCTTCCGCATTTGACACCTTGAATTCCAATCCCTACTCTGATTTATCTCCTGCCTTTTGAAGTTTTTCACATCCACTGAATCTTCATTTGGTGTTCAATGCTTCTTTCAGGTCCCTTGATTATTCCATTTTCACTCAACTTATCAGTTTTATCCTAAACTCATATTTATACTCAGTCTGGGCACCACAGTTAATCACTTGAATTCTTCACCAGCAACCCAACTCCAAAGTATTCTTCTTATTACACTATAAGTTCCTGTTAAAGTCCAAACACCACATCACACACAAAGTTTATACTCCATTCTTTTATAGCTAGAATGTTTAGCATTGCAAAGAAAACATTCTGAACAATCAGATTGATGTCACTACAGATTCATAGTCCTAAGCTGAATTCTCGATTCAATTCAACACATCTCTTTGCTTGTCCACTGAAACCTACTGCTTTCTCTCCCATTCTCTGCAACTGTGATAAACCTTCACCATGTTTACAGTGTCTCTACCCACACTGTACTGTCACCATTTTTACTTTAAATCAACAGGTACAGATTTCAGAGATCATTCTGATAGCAGTGAAGGGAATGTTAAGGTAGTGAGTCTCCAAGATGATATACATAATCTTGATCTTCTATTATAACTTTATTAAATTAACATTTGTTAAGTGGAGCACAGGGTGCTAGATGGTGAGCCAAGATTCAACAGATAACAAGAGAAATTGAAATAGAGAAGCTTATTACACAAAGGACCCCGGAGGACATACACAGCGCACACATGGGCCACACAAGAAGGTCAAGGCAGAGATCAGACAGAAAAAGGCAGCACCTGCAGCATATACCTTTATTAGGGTCTATTACAGAGTGCTTTGGGTTGGTTAATTTAAACCAAAAGAATAGTGTTTTTATAAGCCCTACAGGGGTTTTATCTAAGGAGATAAGGTGTGCTGGGAGGCGAGGAAGAATGTTTGATCATGAGGGTTATTGGAAAAGTCATATCAGGAAATAATAACTGTGAGTTATTATAATGCCTAGGGCATACACTTCCATGAGGGGGCCAGTGTCAGTTTAAGGTCCCTGAACGCAGCTTGGACAAACAAAATGGAGGCTGACACCAATACCATAGAGTAGCTTAGCTAAACTCTCAACACCTGGTATTCGTTTCCTTGTGTGGTCGCTTCTCTCCAAATAAAATGCATAATCACCAAGGTATGGTGCAGGAGACTCCTGAGGCTAGGTCACAGAAGAAAACATAGCCTCTGCCTTCGCACCTTGGATCACTTGTTCTCAAGGAAGCTAAGCTACCAGGCTGTGAAGTGATCCAAGCCACTCTGTGGGGATGAACACCATAGAGAAACTGAGAAATAACTGTGAAATATATGAACCATGTGTGGGAGTCACCTTGGAAGTGGATCTTCCAACTTCAGTCAAGGCCTCAGACAACTGCAGTCTCAGCCAACATCTTAACAACTACTTTAGGATAGAACTTTCTCTCAAATTCCTGATCCACAGGATCTGTGAGAAATAATGTGTTATTGTTATTTTAAGTTATAAAATTCTAAAATAAGTTGTTATGCAGAAATAGATCCATACAGATTTACAGACATAAGGCCAGAGGCAAGAAGAGTGGTTAGAAGGTTATAAAAAAGTCCAGGCAAATGCTAATTAGGGCTTGAGTTAGGGCTGTGGGGTGCAGATGGATAGAAGAGTGGTATCTGAGAAATATTCAGGAATAGAAATTTGCATGACGTTGAGTGGATGTGGGTGTTCTAGGGGCATATAATTATCCTCAGCTTTCTAGCTTTGTGGCTAGATGCCAAAAATTAAAATAGCAAATGCAGGAGGAAGAGTACGATTAGAGAGAAGGGCAAGACTTCAGAATTGTGAGTTTGGATTTGAGCTGCATTGAGGTACTGTTACCACCGAAGACCTCTCAAGTGCCTTCTGCAATTGTCCCTTTTCAGTCCTTAGCCTCCTGCAATGCTCTGCTGCATTTGACCCTATTGATGACTCCTTATTTCTACAAATTTTCTACTTCCTTGGCTTAAAAATCCTCCAGCTCTTCTGTACCTCTCGCATTTTCTCCTCGGTTTTTCTCATCGCCTACTTTGCTCATCCAAACATTGGTGTTCCAGAGAATTTCACCTCAACCTGCTACTCAATGTCCTCTGAATACTGTGCAGTGGGTGCTCCAGAATCTTGGCTTTAGCTTCTTGGATTTAGCAGAATAAGGCTTTAAAAGAAATAACCTGATACAATTGTCTCTTTTTATGGCTATATATTCAAATTTTTAACTGACATAGTTATATTCTCTGTCACATCAGTTCTAATTTTCAGTTATTGTTTGTGATATCATATATGATGATAAGAAATACATATTTGATTTAATCCCTGTCCCTGGCCCATAGTTTCCCAAACCCTTGTAATTTCCGAAGTAATTTGAGCAACGGGGATACCAGTTGTTAGCATATTTACTTTTTGTCCTCAATTCCTGAAATAGCTCCAGAGTGATAAAAGTAAAACAGGTGTTTTTTTGTTTTTGTTTTTTGTTATTCATAACAAGTCTCTTTCAATCACATCTGAGTTTATGTTAATAAGGACACTTTTGAAAAGCCCCAAAGGATGTGTGTTGGTTGCCAGGGGAACTTTCATTTTCACCTCCTGACCTCCATGGAGGAGAAAGGGACTGGAGGTTGAGTCAAGCACTAATGGCCAATGATTTAATCAACTGTGCTTCCATATGAAGCCTTCAGAGGTTGTGAGAGCTTACAGATTAGCGGACAGGTGGAGTGTGCCCAGAGAAGGCATGGCAGCTCTGCACCTCAGCCCACACAGATGGCCCTGTGCATTCCTTCCATCTGGTTGTCCCTGAGTTATATCCTTTAAAAAAAAAAACAAAAAAAAAAAACCAATAATCTAGTAAGCAAAATGTTTTCCTGAATTCTGTGAGCCTCTCAAACAAATTAATCAAACCCCAGGAGGAAGTTGTGGGTACCTCTGATGGAGAGCTGATTGGTCAGAAACACAGGTGATAACTTGGACTAGCAAATAGCATCTAGAGGGGGTTGGGGTAATAACAATGTTCTGGGAATGAGCCCTTAACCTGTGGGATCTGATGCTATCTCCAGGTAGATAGTAACTGAATTGAGTTTAATTGTAGGACACCCAATTGGTATCTGGAGAATCTGAGAACTGCTTGGTGTAGGAAAAAACCCATGCATTTGGAGTACAGGTAGTGCAGTGAGATTATTATAAGTGTAGAGAATAAAATAGGAGAGTTTTTCTCAAACATTGTTGTAATGCCATATAGGAACTTCTGCAAATATTTGTGTTGTCCTTCTGGACACATAGAGAAATTGAACTTGGTACCTCTTTACTCTTTAAACTAAAGTATGGTCATTTTTCTTGCTTTGGCCAATGAAATATGAAGATAATACATGTAACTTCTCCATAAAAACATTAATGGCAATTGTACCTTATCAAGTTCTCTTCCCTTTAACTTGCTACTAGGTTTTTGAAAAATTGTAGGGCATAGAACTCTCTGCTGATGGGTATTAGACATGAATATGGGGAAGAAATAAATTCATTGAATTTTTGTTGATGTTCTCATACCATTACCTAACCCATCTTAACTGATAAAACTACAGTAAAATTCCAGGTAATATAAGTAGGTCTTCCCAAGTTCCAAGGCTCCTTATGTCATGTGAATAACCTCTAAACATTAGCAATCTCAAGTATCTAAGTTAACTAAAACTCTTGATGTATATACCTTCCTAGGATTTATATATACTGACCCCAAAAGTGGAAGCTAAAGACTTCTTTCTCTTGTCACACTCAACAAAAAGGATGTCAATAGTTGGCTTAAAATAAATTCTTTCCATTTCATTTTAAAATGTAGGCCAAATACAGGGTGGGGCAAAAGTGGGTTTATAGCTGTTTATATGGAAATAATAATAATATAAAAATGAACTCTGTGTTTCACATACTTAACGTTCTTTGGGTTATCAAGGGGACATAAAATCTTCAGGACATCATTTGTGCAAGACTTCTTGAAAAATATAGTGAAATATTTGCTTCTTTGATAGTGGTATGACTAAGGTATTAGAATAATTGTAAGAAAATAATTTAAATATATTTCTTCTATTTTCTCTATATATTCATCAACTATCCCCTTTTGTGAAAAGTAACTGTTGTTAATTTCTTCTAATCTGATGAACTTTTAGCAATATTGACCCTGAGAAATTTGTGGAATGCTAGTAATTCATGTTAAAATGAGTTTTCCCAAGAGTTTCCATATAATGTTACATGCATAGTCTTTTAAGTAAAAGCCCTATAAGATGTATCTCAGTTATTATCATTTCAGTACTTCACCTTTTGACTTATTGCCATATAAGGAAATTATATATCTGGGCAAAAATGATAAATAATGGAACACACAACTAATTAAAATCTTCCTCAATTACCAGTGAGATCTTCACTATGCTCATGTTATTCCTCAAATAGCTACATTAGGTACCCTTTTCCAGCAATATTTAAGAACTCATTAACTAGAATTTTTCATCACTCTGACAAAATATATGTATGTCTCTTAGTCACTCAGACTACTATAACAAAATACCATAGACTGGGTGGCTTAAACAGCAGACATTGATTTCTCACAGTTCTGGAGTCTGAGAAGTTTCAAATCAAGGTGCTGACATGGTCATATTATGTCAACAGCCCTCTTCCTGGCTTGTGGACACTTTTGCTCATATAGCCTCTCTTCTGTGTGCGTGAGTAAAGAAAGTGGTGTCTCTTCTTACAAGGGCACCAATACCATCATAAAGGTCCTACCCTCATGACTTCATCTAAACCTAATTACCTCCCAAAGACCCCACCTCCAACTGCCATCACATGGGGGTTTAGGTCTTCAACATATGAATTGGGAAGGGGGTAATCACAAACATTCAGCTCATAACAATATTATATAATACTCTTTTGAACAGTCATATTGTAAGTCAACACATGCATTATTAAGTGAAGAATTGAATATGTAGAGACTGAGGCAACTAAATGCAATGTGGTATCCTCGGGGAGGCTCTGGAACAGAAAAAGGATGTTAATAAAAAAACTGCGGAAACCCCAACAAAGTCTGGAGTTTGGTTAATGGTAAGATAACAACATCAGTTTATTGGCTCTGGCAATCATACCAGAGTAATGTGAGAAGAAAACATTGGGAAAAACTGAAATGTGGTGAATGGTGTATAAGAACTCTCAGTACTATCCTTACAACTTTTCTGTAAATCTATATCATCTCCAAATAAAAAAAGTGTAATAAAGAATTCATATGTAACATATGTAACACAAAGAAATATGTAATATAAGAATAAACACAAAAATGCATGACCATTATGAGCAAATATGAAACTTTATCAAACAATATTAAAGGGGACCTAAATAAACAAAATGAAATACCATCTTATGCACAGGAACTTTCATTGTAATACAGATAGCAGGTCTCTCTAAATTAATAAACAAATTTAATGTAATTTCATTGAAAATGCTGACAGAATTTTTCATGGATCTCATGAAATTGATTGTAAAATGTGTATGAAACAGCAAAGGGACAAGAAAAGCCAATTCCAATGGCAAAGAAGAACAGAATAAAGCTGTATTAATTAAAGCAGTATGATCTTTTCACAGATACTGACAAATAAAACCAGTGGAACATAATAAAAGCTGAGAAACAAATAAATTAATACACAGAAACAGAGAGAGTGGGAGAGGGAGAAAGAGAAAGACATGGCTAATTTTTTGTGTCAACTTGACTAGGCTAAGAGATGCCCAGATAGCTGGTAAACATTATTTCTGCTTGTTTCTGAGAAGATGTTTCTGGAAGAAATTAGTATTTGAATGTGTAACTAAGTAAAGATCACCTTCATCACTGCAGATTGGCATCATCCAGTCTTTGAGATCCTGACTAGAACAAAAGGCAGAAGAAGGGGAAATGTATTTTCTCTTTGAGCTGAGACATCCATCTTCTCCTGCCCTGAGACATTGGAGCTCCTGGTTCTAGGGAACTGCAGATTCAGACTGGGACTTACACCACTAATTCCCCTGATTCTCAGGCCTTTGGGCTTGGACTGGACGTATTCCACCTGCTTTCCTGGGCCTCTAGGGCAGATGGCAGATTCAGGGATTTCTCAGCTTCTCTGTGTGAGCCAAGGCTCATAATAAATCTCTGTCATATATACATATAATATAATATTATATATATATATATATATATATATATATATATATATATATATATATATATATATATCTTATTGGTTCTGTTTCTCTGGAGAACCCTCATTAATAGAGAGAAAGAGAGAGAAGAGAACATTAGATTTTCTAATAAATAAATGAATTCGTCGTCGTCGTCGGCAGCCGTCCGTCTCGAGAGACGATGGTGTAGCTTCTTAAGAGTCTATCTGCACCGCCGAGAATGACTGTGCAGTCCGACTCGGGAGTGACACGGTATCTGTCTCCTCCCGTGTTGAATCGACATCTTGCGATGAAGCAACAGAGCCTGGGCAGGGTGATATGGAGGGTCTGCTGTTGCCCATGCAGCAGACCCCCCCTCTCTTCGCAGCTGAAGGATCCAAGGGAAAGACGGAGTCAATACAGCTTGGCTTCAGGTGCGCCGCAGGAGTTGCCGGTGTTGACTACAACGTCAAACCGCCTTAGGGACTCCGGCTCCGGATTTTCTGTCGGGGTTTACTCCCTTAGCCTTTCCCCTGAAGAGGTATGCCGCAAGGCAGCGGAGGTTTTTTGGAGTCAGAGTTTTCCTTCTCTGATGTGCCCTGACTGGAAGATCGAACCAGCGACACTTAGCTCGCAGGCCGACGCTCAATCCACTGAGCCAAACCAGCCAGGGTAATAAATGAATTAATAAATAAGAAAAAGGGGGTATGAAGTGAATGGAGATGACTGAAGCTGAGATTTTAGATAGCACGGTCAGGGAAGGCCCCATGAGAAGGTGACTTTTGAGTAGAAGGAGCCACACAGATATCTGGAGAAAGAGCATTCAGGCAGAGAGAACAGAAAGTACAGAAAGGCCCTGAGGCAGGAACATGCCCACTGAGTGTGAGGAACATCAAGGAGGGCAGTGAGGTTCTAGAACATTAAGAAAGGAGAGAAATAGCTGAAGAATCAGAAAAGTAATAAAGAAAACAGGCCCTGTGGGGTCTTGTGGGTCCTACCTGTAAAAGGTAGAAATGCTGGAAGACTTTAAACAGAGGAGTATCATAATCTATCAAAATTTATTCTGTCTGTCTGTCATTTTTAGAATAGACTAGAAGAAACAATAGAAGCAGAGTTTGGCCAACATAACAGGATGATGAGAAAGATTAAATTTGACTACATTGCAGGTGTAGAGCTGACTTGATTTTTGACAGACCAGATATGAGAAAGAAGTGAGAATGAATTCAAAGGTTTTGACTAAAGCAATGGGAGAATGGACTTGTTATTAATGAGGGGAAAGAATGCTAGAGAAGCAGGTTTAGTGGGAATATCAGAAGCTCAGTTATGGACAAGTTAAGATGAGGCCTACTATAAAACAACCATGTGGAAAAGTTGATAGGTATTTGGATAAATGAGTTTGTATTTCACTGGAGATTCTTGGCTAGGAATATAAATTTGGGAGTCAATTCAGCAAATATGTGGCATTTAAGGACATGAAATTTGGTAGGATCACTTAGGGAGATCATAAATATTCATGTGCAAATAGATCACCTGGGGATCTTATTAGAAGGCAGATTTTGATTAAACAAGTCTGGAGTGGGGCATTTCTAACACTGAGTAGTAAAGTTCCCAGCACTGAGTAGGAAGAACAATAAGATGAGACTGCAGATAGTGAAGAAAAGAAATACATAGTCTGAGTCCTGAGGTTCTCCAACATTTAAAGGTTGGGGAATCAGCAAAGGAGACTGAAGAGAAACAGCTAGAGATAAATGAAAAACCAGGTAAGTGTGTCATCCTGGAAGGCAGAGGAAGTGATCATCTCTGCAAATGCTTCTAATGGGTCACATGAAATGAGGACTGAGAACTGACCATTGGAGTTGACCGTGCATAAGTCACCAGTGACTTGACCAAACAGCTGCAATGAGGTGGCAGGGGCTGCACCTGACTGGACCGGGAGAAGAGAAGTTGGAGACAGCAGGCATGGTGAACTCTTTCAAGAAGCTTCACGCTAAAGGGAGTGAGAAAAATCAGGGTACAACTGAGGGAGAAAGGTCAAAATGAGATTTTTAAAGATGGGAGAAAAAATATAAAATATTTGTATCCTAAGAAGAATGATCAATAGAAAGAGATGCAGAAAGGGGAGAATGCTGGAGAACATGCTGGAGTGGGCAAAAGAGGAAGGGTTATAGTGCTTGAGCGGAGGGGTTGGTTTTAGCCATGAGCACAGCAGTCCATCCCGGTTACAGGACAGAACATAGAACATACAGGTTTCCAGACAAGTAGGTAAGAAGATGTGGGGATCATGGGAGCAACCTTCTCTGATTACACCTTTTTTCCCATTGCAATAGAAACATGCTTATTAGCCTAGTGTGAAGGGGAAGTTCAGGGCTGGAGGAGAAAGTATGAACTACTCACCTTAGAGAGTAAGTGGATGACTGGATCAGAGACACATGGTATGATTACTGGGCAGTGTTAAGTGCCTGCTTGAGATTAATGATCGGGAATTTAAAGTGAAGCCAGTGTACACAACTGTTACTCTCTAGCCACACTTAGCCCTGTAGGTCAAAGCACAGAATGAAGATAGAGCTGAATAGCAGGACTGTGGTTTGGGCATGATAAATCAAGTTTGAAAACTTTTTGAGTTTCATGTGAGTCAATAACCATGCTAGTCACTGGAATCACAATGATAATGACAACAATAATTATTATAGAACTCTTTTTTCAATATGCCAAACCCATGCTAAGCTCTCTACTCTTATTTAATCTTCACCAAAACACCTACAACAAAGGATGAATACTATTATTATCACAATTTTATAGATGAAGGAAAGAAACAAAGGCTATGCTAAATAAATAATGCCCAAGCTCACACATTTCATAACAGAAGTAACTGGGGGTTGAACTTCATGTTCTTCATCAGCTGAATCCAGTAGGGACACACATTAGAGACAGGGTGACAGTCCTGAGTACGTCGTACCACTTTAAAGGCATGTCTAGAGGACACAGAAGAGACCTGCTTTTACTTTAAAAATTAAACAAAAATAAGTAAACCCCATATTTTAATGTAAGTATGCATTTCCATATGAATAAATATATTGTTTGTATTTTAGTTAAATGGCTGTTACCCCAATATGACAGGTGATGTCTCTACCAACAAAGGTCTTGGGAGTGGCTCAGAATGACCACGATTCTTGTTCAGTGATTGTATGAGTCCATGACAATGGCCCTCCATGCAGGCTTCTCACAAAGTCCCTCGTCAGACATATTTTGAGGCACAATGAATTCTAGGACTTCGAGTATATGCCTTTATCCTGATTTAGTTTCCATAGCTTTGATAGGAGACCCCCTAATGGTCAAAATAAGTGAAAAAAGTTTTATGTTGAGTTTATTTCAAGTATTCCTAATGTAAAGGATTGGAAGGTCTTCTTTTGACTCCCTCTTATTCTTTTTTGATTTGAAGTGGTCCTTACAGAAAGGAAATCCAGAAGCTGATTTTGGGATGCCTCTTTTGGAAGAGTGGCTAAAAACATCTAGCTCAAAAAAATTAGACAGGAATCCATTTGTCCTGTTTAGGCCTACTCTGTGCCAGGCTGGGCACATCAGTTTACAAATGTGTTCTCATTTAAACTACTCACCTATCCTGTGAAGAAGCATTTTCAAGCTTGAGTAAATTACTCCAGGATTGGGGGTAGGGAGTTCTTGACTAGAAAGAGATAAAGCTGGAATTCTAACTCACTTCTCAAGGAATAAAGCCCTCAGCTAGTTAATAAAAAGAATTCTGCCTCTCTTAGCACCTTTTTTGGGTGGGGAGGGGAGGTAGTTCTAACAGAGTCTCCTTTCAACATTTTAGAAATGACCCAACTTTGTCAACATAATTTAAAAATTGCTTCAAACTCTCTTTATTCTCTTTTTGCCCCTTATATCAGAAAATCAAACTTTATTCACAGTTGAGTTTTCTCCTAGGCACTTCGTGGATCATAAATGAAGCCAAGAATAATAATGATGGATTCTTCCTGCACTTGGCAGACCACCTCTATGAAGAGATAATGGCAAATCCCCAGGCTACTAGGCAGTGTGGAAGTGCCAGGGCAGGCCCACTGCTCTTCAAAAGTATGGATTACCCACCTAGGCAGCAGGAAAATTGATAAATATCCTTTGGGGAAATAAGGGGGCTGTTCTATTCACATGATTCAGGGGTGCTCTAAATCTAGCTCTCCAGCGCTCTCACATAATGCTCCGCTTGGACTAGATGTTCTGTAGTGTTTTCTGAAGCGAGTTCCTGGTACAGAGAAAGCTTTGTCAGATGGACAGGAATATAATAATGCTTTAGCTAGGATGCCACATCCAGGGCACCATGAAGATGTGAAAATGTACGCTTTCCTTGGGAAAGGAAAAGAAGGCCAGGATTCCATAAAGAATGTGAAGTATGTTCTGAGGACCAAAAGAATCTCCTGAAGCCCCACCCTTTAGTGTGAACCTGCTTTCTTGGAGCATGTCTTTTACGGTCCACTAGTGGCACATTCCTGTGGATCTGGGATCGCTGGCTGGTGTGGGAGTGCCTGCAATCTCTTCTGGCAACAAACGAGTTCTCAAGTTCTTATACACCTCTGAGTCAAGCCTCAGGCCACTGTCCAGGTGCCAAGAACATCAAGTCTCCATAGTGGGGAAATTGCAGCCATTAACATAACAAGATTAACCGGGAGGACAGGTGAGGTAACCTGTACCTTCATGCCAACCTGGCAACCCAGTCGATGCTCGTGTATTAAAATGCCCTGCCTAGCAACAGCTCCAATGTCCTGTTAAACTGGCTGGAGCTGCTTGCTTAAGTATTTTTCAGCCTCAAACAGGAAGTCTTCAGTGACTCAATTCAGAAGGAACACTGAGGTAAGATTAGAGGGCAATTTTGTTGGTTTCTGAACCTTTCTTTAGGGGATCAAATAGCTAAAGTCACAGAGTATTAATAGAGCCTTTTGGGAAGCCCAAGAGAGCTGAATAAATTAACAGGTGAGCCAGAGTGGATTTTTCCCTTGCTGGTATGTTTCAGTGTAATTGAAAAAACCAGGGCCATCTCTCCAGACACTGAGAACTGAAGACTGACCTCCATAAACGCACAGCTCTGAAATTTGCACAATGGCTGGCTTGCCATTTAGGTTGAGCATCCTCCCTTCCTGGGCACTTATGTGTATGCCTGGCTGACCTTCCTCAGAGCCTTTCAAAATGAAAAGATCTCTTGTAGTCACTGCACCTCCTCCTGGGCTCCTGGACAATTCCTTGGCCTGATCCTTCTTGGAAAACCTGAGGGACAGAGGGAGGCTGCCTGCTCATTTTGTTGCCACAATAGGACAGAGGAATAATGAAGACTCAGCACACTGGTTGGGATTTTAACTTTTGATTCTTAAGGAGAAATGATAAGTGGTGTTTTGCATCAAAAGAAGGGTGATGAGTTAGGTAAGGGACGTAGTGTGGGTAAACCCTTTGAAATATGGACCAGTAATTCCATTATAGAAAATTGGGCAAAGTCCAAAAAGAGAACATCTTAAGAAACTGGATTTAACAGCTGTCATTTAGCTAAGTGTAATACCAAGCATACTCAGCCGCTTAGTATCCTCTTCTGGAGTCTCCATTGGTATTTCCTTCATGAACTGCAGCAGATGCTCATCTTCCTCAACCTGAGAAGGTTGAAAAAACAGTGTGACAACCAAAGAGAGCTGGGATCATTCTCTCTGAGTGGCCTCTATCTGAGAAGTGTTCCCTCCACCTCACCCTCATTTTGCATGTTTCTTCACTATAGTTTAACATTCTTTGGTTTCAAGGAACAGAGATCCTGTGAAACTGGTTCTTCATAGAGGTAGGGAGAAGGACAGGGAGGGTTGTTTATGATATAAACCTCCCGCTAAGCACAGCAAGGTCACGTGCAGACTGGAGCTGGGACCCCCGAAGTCCTCAGGAAGGGGGCCATTGCTCTGCCCTTTCTGCCTGCACCACTGTGTCTCGTGGCTCTGCTTCTTCTGCACATCCCTTCCAGTCTCTTCACCACACTGTCTTCTGGGCTTCCTTGAGGCACAAGGGCACTTGTAGAGATTTTGGAAATTAGTTTGAGACTTGCCTTACCTGGGTTGCCTCCCAGCTCTGTCACTTACTAGCTGTGTGACCTTAGGAAAGCAATCGCATCCAAGTCACGGATTCCTCAGTGCTTGGCACACATAAGCATTTCATAGGTGTTAGCTGCTATTACTATTACTTATTATTATAGTTGGTGGTGGTGCTGTTACCACTGTAGTTACAGCTTCCCTCTAATTCTAGTCTTCCCACAGCTTTGGCTTTCCATGGCACAACTGCACCCCACTTCCTCTGTGACCTTGCATTCTGGTTCCCCCAGGGAACCATGTTGGTGTTATTATATTCAGTGTTTCCTATCAGCTTGACATTGGCGCCTTCCACAGTCCCATTCGCTGTAGCCAGGGATGGCGGCTACACTACAGGAATGCAATCACCTCAACCCTCAGCTTCTGAAGAATGAGGGATGCTCCTAAGACACACCTCAGAACATACCTGCTGCATTTTCCCATGAACTTTAAACAAAGCTGAGTATTATCAACATCCCATTTTCCTGTTAGACGGCCAATGTATTGTGAATGCTTTCAGTAAACATTTTTAACTATGAGGATCTCATATATCTTTTTAAATACCAGAGTGGGATCTTTTCAGAGGTCAATGCTGAATCAAAAATATCTGTCGGCCCCGAGGATGCATTGTTTCTCTCTTCAAGTCCATGTAGTTGAAATCAGTGAGCCTGTGTTTGCTGGATAATTTCATGTGATTGGTGTCAGACTCATCAACAGAATTTATTCTTTCTTTTTAATGCTAAAAAAGTAATAGCTTTTTATTAATATTCAGGACTCACTAAGTTCAACATCCACTTTCTTTATACTTGTTTCTAATATGTGATCAGGCTAATGGAGTATTACACTCAGAACTTAGCCTGTCCAGACATGCTGTGGTTGTAGGTACCCACAGTGCTCTTTGCCACCCAGGTTACTCTTGACTCTACAGACATAGCTGATGAACATCTGACCCTGGGATCACATCAACTTAGAGTGATTGAGTCAGTTCCCACTAGATTCACAAGTACAGAGATGCTTAAGAGGCTAGATACCCTTCAGAAGGTAGCTGGATCCAGGTGGGGCCCAAACCATTTCTTCAATATAGTAATATTTAACATTTTTTAAAATTATTTTTAAATTTAAAATTTTAATAAAGATCATTTGTATACAGTAAAATTCACCCTTTTTAGTGTACAGTTCTCAGGTTTTGACAAACATCTATAGTCATGTAACTACTATCATAACCAAGATATAGAACAATTTCATCGCCCCCCTCCCAAAGTTCCATTCTGCTTTACAGCAAGTATCTCATTTTAAAACACCCCCTAGGAGAATGTGATGGGCAGACATGTTTGGGTTATCACTCACATGGCCCCAAACATTTTGCAAATGGAGAAGTTATATGACTCATCCAAGGTCACGCTCCTAGACAACCAGGACTATGATCTACATCACTGTTTCTCAGTTTTATCTATTTCTAACACACAGCCCTTATTCTAAATTATCTTCCATGTCATGGTGGTTCCTCTAAGTAGAAAAAAACTTATGAAATAAAAAACAAAACAAAATAACTGCAGACTGAAATGTCAAATTAAAACAAAATGAAATAAAGCAACCACAATACATAATCCAGGAAATCCTTATATTAGCCTGAATCTACTCAAAAGCAATAGCAAAATTGGAAGGGCTGATTCTTAGCACAAAATACTACTCTCTTCTTCCTTTTTTCTCTTTTTGCCAATACTCTATGTGCTATAACCAGTCCTACAGTACACCCATGCTGTATCACCTCTAAGCAATACCCCACAACATAACCAACCTCTTTCTTCTCTTACTTTCCCTCTGACCAAGACAATGGAAAGGGGCAGACTTGGAGAAAGCACATGCCATAAATATCTCAGGGCAACTGGCAGATAGACCTGATCCAATTATGGCCTTAGCGATGAGCCTATAAATAAAGTAGCTTTGCCTGTTTCAGATGAGCTTCTCAAAGATAGAAGCCATTTTGAGAAGCAAACAGCCCCACCCAGGGGATGGACCAAGCGAAGCCAAGGAATTGTGTAATGTTGCATGTTTTTATTTATTTTTATTATTTTTTAAGATTTTATTTATTTTTTAAGAGAGAGGATAAGGGAGAGAGAAAGGAAGAGAAACATCGATGTATGAGAGAAACATCTACAGATTGCCTCTCACATGCCCGCAACCGGAGACCAGGCCCACAACCCAGATATGAGCCCTGACTGGGAACTGAACCAGCGACCTTTTGGTTCTCAGGCCAGTGCTCAACCTACTGAGCCACATCAGCCAGGGCCCTGCATGTTTTTAAAGGGAAAAGTCCTGAAATTCCACTTAGGTATGTCCATATGGTAGCACGGTGTGTGGGAAAGATCCACACAGGGGGCTAAATAGCATTTGCTGCTTGGTTCTGCAAATGCCAGAAGCCAAAGTCAAGAATCACTTAAAACCCTAGGCATGAGCTCAAAAGACAGAACAGTAAACAACAGTCATCCTTTCTAACAATATGAACCTTTCATGAAGTCTAAAGTAATTTTCCACCCAGAGACTTTTTTTTTCATCTTATCCCTTGGCTCTGTGCAGGAAATGATGCCCTATGTATGCCTCTCAGTCCCTGCAGGTCCTTCAGAATTTCCCAGGTCCTCGGGCCTGAATCCTAAACAGTGTCCTTCCTTTTCTTTCTTTGATCTACAATGCTACCAGCATGTTACTGAAGGTTATGGTGATCTTGTAAAGCCCCGGTTGGAGTCCTTTCTGTAACTTGGAACATAGAATAGTATTCATTGAAAAATTAACTTCCCACTGGTAGCCTGGCTGTCTCTGAGTCACATAGCCTGGCATTTAAATCCCTGGAGGCTGGCACCAAAACACCAGGGTTTGAGTTCTGACTTCACTATTTCCCCACCCTGTTAGTGGGCAAGTTACTTAATCTCTTTCGGGTCTCAGTTTCCTCCTCTAACCATCGGGGGCAATAATTTGACCTATCTCAAAGGGGGTTTGCTTGAAAATTAAAGTACTTAGCACCAAGTATAACTACTATCTTGGGTTAAGTTGGAATATTCTAGCTATCCTAATTTGAGAAATACTCTGTCTGAAGTATCTCTTATTAGGGACAGAAAACTGAGAACCAGGAGTTACAAAGAATTTATGACTGATATTAAATATTCAACTTCAAAATAGCATTGGTGGTGCTTCATTAAACTATTTAAAATTATACACACACACACACACACACACACACACACACACACATATATATCGGTCAGCAGCCGTCCGTCTTGAGAGACGATGGTGTAGCTTCTTAAGAGTCTATCTGCACCGCCGAGAATGGCTGTGCAGTCCGACTCGCGAGTGACACGGTATCTGTCTCCTCCGTGTTAAATCGACATCTTGCGATGACGCTGGAGTGTCCTCTCCAGTGAAGCTGAAGCTACAGAGCCTGGGCAGGGTGATATGGAGGGTCTGCTATTGCCCATGCAGCAGACCCCCCCTCTCTTCGCAGCTGAAGGGTCCAAGGGAAAGACGGAGTCAATACAGCTTGGCTTCAGGTGCGCCGCAGGAGTTGCCGGTGTTGACTACAACGTCAAACCGCCTTAGGGACTCCGGCTCCGGATTTTCTGTCGGGGTTTACTCCCTTAGCCTTTCCCCTGAACAGGTATGCCACAAGGCAGCGGAGGTTTTTTGGAGTCAGAGTTTTCCTTCTCTGATGTGCCCTGACTGGAAGATCGAACCAGCGACACTTAGTTCGCAGGCCGACGCTCAATCCACTGAGCCAAACCAGCCAGGGGTTCCTATATATATGAGAAATTTGCTCAGAATTGTAAAGAAAGCCAGTGGCTAAAGAAATAGTTTTCTGAACACCCATGTGTTTTTGCCATCGCTCAGCGTGAGCTGCCACATCACCATTTCCAACATCCTAACAAGCCACGGGTAGATTTTAGAGTGTCTGAATATAAACAGACCATTTTTTTTCATTGTCCTTGTTACCATTAACTGTGCCACCCATACAAATGTGTTTTCCATGTGTGCTGATGAGGTACATACATGCGAGTGGTGTGAGTGTTTGTGCTACTTCTTATTTCCCTGTAGTTTCTCAGTTTGCTACACATTATGTCTCAGGAATACTGAAAACAGTACCTTTGTGAAATGAAAAGGAGACTCTCCACATTTGAGCTCTGCTCCCTCCTCAGATTTGGTTTGAGAAGGGGAAAGTCAGTTGTACTATCGTAGGCTGACTTTTCCTGGCGGAGATGTGTTTCCAGAAGCATATTTGAGATAACCGTGGAGACAAGCTCTGCATTCCCTTCTTTATCTGAGATTTCTTCTGCTGTATTTTGCAAACCAATAGCATAAACAGGTGCATGGAAAGATTCAGAACTGTCCTGCAATGGAAAAAACATGATTCAGGAGTAAAAGGGAGCTGGACTTGAACATCTTAACTGCCACCTACTAGCTATTTGATCTTGAGTAAGAGACTTAGCCATTTTAAGCCTGTTTTACCATCTGTCAAATAGCTTGCAGGGCTGTCATTAAGAAAGAAATAGCAAATATAAAGTACTGGTACATAGTAGGTGCTTGAGAAACTGCAGTGTTTATCAGTATGAAATTCTAACTCAGTTTACTAGCATCCAGCACCACTGTATAGGCATTGCGGTTTTTAACTGAGTGATAAAGCAAACTTTGTGGAGTTAGGTTCAGCTCTAACACAACGATATGGCTAAGAGTGAACAACTCCCAAGTCAGACCCTTCATAGGGAGCTCAAAAAAGGGTTATCTACAGCAGATATTGCAACATATATCACATATGGCACGTATATCATAAGTTAAAATTCAACTGTACATTTATAATTCCCATATAGAATAATATCCCATTCAGAAAGAGAGGTAACAATTTATTAACTCGATTGAGATGCCTTTAAAAAATCATTATTGCCTCTTACAGGATTAGTTTCTTGGCTTTTTCCATTTTCACTTGACTTGTTCTCTGTATGTGATCAGACTACAAGCTAGTTGGAGCTAGTTTTCTGAGGACTAATAAAACTTCCTGCATCAACTTGGAAAAGTTAATTAATCATAATAGCTGTTCAGGACACTGTGTACCCCATCAAATGAGAGGAAATATTTTCTTATTATGATGCCAAAGACCTATGTGTTTTTTGTAAGCAGGTGGCTGGTACACATGTCTGACTATATTTCTAATATAAATATTATTTGCATTTCTTAAACTTGGCCAAGAAATAAATAACAGACAGGATGAAGAAATTAATTGGCATTGTATTTATTCACAGGTATCCAGTTAATGGAGGGATATAATTTCAATATCTTTTCAAGTGTACAAAAAAGTTGAAAATTATTACTGATGAATCCTAGTACATATGAAAAGTTATAATTCTCAATGCTATGTTTATCAATTTTACCTGAAGAAAAGCACAATATTATGCTATAGAACAATTAAATTACTTGGGAGGGAAATTTTACCTATGGGCAATCAGAGAATCTTTCTGGCCTATTACTGGGCTTCACAAAGAACCATAGTTAACTAATTTGACACATGTGGGATCAGCTAACTTTCAATACAGATATGCCAAATAGTCATTATGACTCTACAAATGCTTATTTTGAGGAAGTTACAGAAGTAGGCGTTCAGCAGAGTGAAGAACATGAACTCATGTTTCTAGCTTCTAGAAGAGCCCAATCATGTGCTGGGCTATAAGGTCACCCCAGAAATGGCAAAGAAACAGAGAAAGAAGTGAGACTGATGGAGAACATAAAAACTTGCATAACCACACTTTTTTAAGAATGTATAAAAATCTTTTAAAAATGTATACCCTTTACTTAGCAATTCCATATGTATAAAAATTTACTATAAGAATGGCTATGTACAAATATCCAGGCACAAAAATAATTTTAAACATTTTTTATAGCAAAGACCAAATGGAAACAAATAGAATTTCTAACAATAGGGCATCAGTTAAATAAATTCCATCACATCCTGAAAAGGAACAGTACACATACTAGAAAATTATGCTCCAGGAAGGTATTTATTGATTTGGAGAAATAGTTATGAAATATATTTAAATAAACAATGTGAGATATACAGTAACATATACAGTACAATATCAACTTTGTAGCATCCACATATAAATATAGATATAATAAAAAATATAGGATTACACCATCTATGCCTCTGAGCTAGACAGTTTGTTTGACTAAACTGGATGAAGATAATGTTAATAATGAGCCATTAAAGGGAACCCACTCTCTTCTTTTAATTCTGTGAATTCTGAAAACCATGACATAAATATCAGGAAGACTACATGTTCTTTACAGATACCAAATAAATACATCAGTGTCACCTTCTTAGCTCCCAGAGTAAATAAGTGAATTAAAGTTTATAAAATATTTGCATAAAATAGCCCAATATACTTCTGACATCATCACCTCATCAAAATTATTTTTGTACCACAGAAATAATGTTAACTCTTGTGAAGTTTAACTGAAAGAGAAACAAGTTATTAAACCCAGGACATTTGTTCAAAACACAGATAAGAAACAACCAGGCTAAAAGAAATGCCCAGATTATATCCAGCTCTTGTCAGAGAGATCTTTCACCCCTGTGTACAACACTCAAGTTCCTGCTGATCATTGGTGCAATAAAAAATGTACTGTACATCGTGAGACGAATCACCACAAACATTGTGTGTGGGCCATCACCCTGTGGCAGTGTGGAAGGCCACCTGTTCCTGGGGTAAAGTGCAGAGACCGGGCTGGGGCCTGAAACTGAGAAGAGGAAGGGAACTAAATAAGGACACTGTCCCAGACAAGTGTTGAGTCAGCCCATGCAGTCTCCGACATCACAGTCCTTTTATTGCTCAACCTGAGAGTCACTTGCTCAAAATTAGACATTACAGTCAAACAGGGGGAAGTGATGGGACGGCACCATGAGTGAAATGACTGTTACCCTTGGCCTTCCAAGTCATAATGATTTTCAGAGCAGGACTGCTAGAGAGGTTGAATACTTCCACACTATTGTCCATGGTGTGGTGAAAACTTCAAGCTTTTAAAACAAAGACTTCGGTCCTGGGCCAGCTCAGTCAGTTATTAGTTGTTTAAGTTTGTGCAAGTCTCTTATCTTCTCTGAATATGTCTCTTGATACATAAAATGGTGTTAATAATATCTACTTGGCAAGGGGGGTGTAAAGATTAAAAAGACATTATATTTAAAATGCCTAGAGTAATGCCTGGCACACAATAGATGTTTAATAATAGGTCTTTTCTACTTGTCCTCTTTTACTGCCTTCTCTAGATATAGTTCTATTTATTAGTTGCTTTAAAATAGTGGGAAAGTAGAGAAGGAGAACAAAGAATTATTTTAGTGAGTTCAGACATTGTAAAAATCTCCCAATGAAATGACAGGTTATTACAGACTCCAGAGGTTTTCTGTTTATGTCTAGGTGCCAGTTAATGTGCTGTGCATGTGTGTGTGTGTGTGTGTGTGTGCATGTGTGCACATGCTCCTTTTTACAAGAATTATGCTGTTAGCAGAATTAACTGCAGAAGTTTGTCTGCATGTGTGTTGTATTGACTTTAGTGTATTCATTTTATTTTGTTTACAAAATTAAAGAAATGAAACTTGGAGACAAATGTAAAGGCATTTTTCTAAACATTAAGAAAAACTCAAGACCTGTCTTCAGCAGAGCTATACAAGAACCAAGTAAAGAGATGGCTGGATTTCAGTTAATTTGCATGAAGTGAATGGACTAGGGGAGCTTGAGAGAAATTGTGACTTTGCGGCGTGGTCCTGCATCGGGACATCTATAAAACAAATTTGTTCATTTAACAAAATTTTTTCAGGAACATTCCTTGTGCCAGGATTGGGCTAGGGACAAAGACTTTTTTCCAAGCCACTTACTAACTGCACAAAGCCTCCTAAGCAAGAGCTGCAAAAACCCAGTCATTTTCTCGCTGCTTTCCAGTGATTTCCAGCTCAGGGTCACAACCTGGAGCTAATCTGACAGTTCACACCAAAGCAGAAGTTCCAGGATATAATACTTTGCAGCATGTAATGATCAGGAACTAGAAGGAAAAACGAAAGGTTTAGTTACTTTCAAAAACAGTGAGAACTATGGACCATAAAGCAAAACAGCACACTAGTAGCTGGTCCCAGGAAAGCCACTTAAAGGAAAGTGCACTTGCCCAGTTGAGATGTGTGTAAGCTCCAGTTGCTGCGAAATTTGTTTCCATGTTGCCTACCCTTGGTCTGAAAGCTCATGCAAGGCCCAGCTGCCCCCAGTACTGGTGGGAGAATCCTAAGAAAGATACTTCTACACAAACTTTGTCAGTATTATGAGGAAAACCACTTTACAATTACCAGAAAGTCTTATAATTACACCTAATTTTCTGCAAATAGAACTTGTCAGCATAATAACCAGGTAATTCACAGTTCTCAACACTTACAAGGAGGAAAAATAATCTTGGTTTATCTTTTCAGATCCTTTGGTGATGAGTCTCATTTGTTAGTTCTTTGACTTTGGGAATATATCTCACCTCCACTTCCCACCTCCTCCTTTAAAGCATTATGTTGTAGAAAGAGTTTTAGTTAAAAGAAAACAACTCCTATGATATGGTAAGATGGCAAGTAAAGTAATATACATAAAACAATTCTTCCTATCCTGTTACAGTTTTTAAAAATTTTTGTTCTATTACAGTTGTCCCATTTTTCTCCCGTTGCCCTCCCCAATTCCGCCTACCTCCCCCCTCTCCAACGGTGAATCCCCACCCTGTTGTCCATGTCTGTGGGGTCATTTATACTAGTTCCTTGACTAAAATCTTCCTCTTCTTTCCTCCCTTCTCTTCTTTAGAAATTTTTTGGCAGAAAAATAAGCAAAGAGAAGAAACCTTTAAAAAATTCACTCATAATCACTATTAGAAAGAATGCGTGAGCTTTATATTTACTGATTTGGGAAGATGTATAGAGGATAATACTACTTTTTGCTTTAAAAATAAGAGGAATACTGTTTATCTGTCCATATGCTTGAATGTACTTGCATGAGCATCGAAGTAGGTGTGGAAGACCAAATACCTAACAACATTGATTATTTTGGATAGATGGAATGGGGCTGAATGGGGAGGGAGTTAATCTATATACCACATCTTTTTACAATGAGCAGGTATTGGCTTGGTAATTTTTTAAACTAGGAAAAATAAAGAAAAATGTTGTAAGGCAGCCAGGGCTGAAAACACATTCTTGAAGCCACTTTAATATTATATTAGTATTTATTCATGGAGTACTTATTGTTTGCAAAGATAAGAATATAACATTAGATGTGCTACCTACTAAAGGGCCAATGTATAATTGGGGAGATGAGACCTATTCACATAAGGGAATAAGTATTTTTATGCTGAGAATAGGGTTAGCTAATTTATTTTTATTTTTTGAAGTAAGTGGAATGGAAGTGAAGTAGTGAGTACAGCTAGAATGTGGTATTCGTCTCCAACTCTGCCACTTACTAGCCCTTGAACTTGGACAAGTTCCTTAACATGTGTAACACCATTGTTCAGGCCCTTCACCTCCGGCATTCAGAAAGAAAACATCTGGATGCAACGTTGTTAACTTTGCATCTACTGACTTGAGAAGTATGTCCCCCTCTTGCATCTCAGAACTTGGGAATTTGAAGCTGCTCCTCCAGGCCTTCTTCTTTGAAATTAAACCCTCAACTCCACAGCCATCTGGAGACTCTGAGAACCAAATCATCCACAACGGCCAGTTCAGAATTCTTGGCTCAGCCCAAACCCTTATATTCAATGGTCAAAACGTAAAACCAGACAACTTTTGCTCATGGTGCTAAGTTGCAAACCATCTGTCTCTAGTCTCTAGTGAGTGTTACTGGGAATCATCAGAACAAGTTATCATCCAAAAATTCTCATTCTATGCTTTTCTTGGTCTGGGCTTAAAAAAACCACAGGCACTTCTATATAGGCGGCATACCAATGCCATCCAATGGCAATATCCCATGTGGTGGTGGAGGAAAGGAGCCGAGGAAGAGCCAGAATAGCCTAAGAATTATACATTAATTAAAAGTGGGCAAGGAAGGAGGAGAAAAATACAAAGATAGGCACTTGCCCAAATCAGAGTTTCTGACAGCATCAGCAAAAAATAACCATTGGCTCTTATCCAGGGAGTTCCCCATCCAACTGCTGTATGTGTGTCACAGGTCTAAGGAGCACACAGATCCTGTACCTGGTCAGTCCAAGTCTCCATCCCTCCTGCAGTGGTGACAGACTGCATTTCACGGGCCTCCCATTTTAGAGTAAACGTTAAGGAGAAAGAAAATGACATGCATTCATTCCTCCTATTTCACCTCATATATTGAAGAGTGTTGCACTTTCTTACAAATGAAAAGACTGAATATTGAAGCTTAGGCTGTCTTATGGGCCTCTGTCCTGCCACTTTGCCTTCATCCTCAGATTTTGATTGTTACAAAGCTAGATGCTATGCAAGGAGAAGAGTAAAGGCACAGTTCTTTGGGAACTGACAAAACTATTTCGATTTGAGCGAGCAATGAAAAATAAGATAGATCAAACACAAGGGCTAAATGCATTGTAGGAACAGAAGTGGGAGCTCTACACACTGTGTGGGAAGACTGAACCAAGCTGTCAATCCAAATCTCAAGATTATTTAGCAAGAGGAGGGAACAAGAGGGGGCAATCACTTAGTGAGTTAAGCACAAGGGTAATACCTTGCAGTTTTAGAGAATGTTAAGAGGTAGGGGGTCAGCGGGCAGCCTGCGTTTCTACAGCACCCACCCATCACACTATCTCCTCGTCTGCTAAAGTTTTGTTATTTAACCATCAAGTATTCATGCTGCAAATTAAGCAAACCTTAAGTGCATCTGATTCCACATAACTAGACTATCTTCAGTAGGCAGATGCCCTTGCATAAGAATGGTTTTTAAGGAACTAAAACTTGAGAAAATGTGATTATCTAATCAGACTACTGATGTTCTCTTAAGCTCGCCTGTGCTTTATGTTTAAATAGTACCCAGGGGAGAAAGCATATTGTTAGAGAAAGAGCAATCCCTGAGAATCTAGGGACTGGCACCCTAGTTCCTAACTAGTGGCTCAGAAACCCTGAGCCTTGGAAAATATCTTCCAATGTGTTTGTCCCTTAGGGTCACCACTGGGATTAAAAAATGGACTAAGTCACCTCTAAGTTTCCTTTCTAATCCAGAATTCTGAGTTTTGCCAGATATTATTAGATGAGGACTAATAGTTTAATGGATTGGCTCCAATGATTCAGCCCATATTTATTAAGCATCTACTAGTGAGCCTTCTTGGCTTAAAAAAAAATCCAGGTGGCTGGTAAAAGTGCTTGGCATTCTTGGAAGCATGCAATGCACTGGGAAAATCATCACAATTTTATAAACATGCTGTAACTGTGCTTTTACTTAATCTACAATGTCATGAAGCCTCCCAAGGAGATAACTCAGTGCAGCAGTGGCTTTAGGATGACAAAGGCTTCTCACAGCAAAATGACTCTGTTATTATCATTGTGACCTGTGACGAGGCACTTAACTTCTCTTGGTCTTAATATTCTTATCTGTTACTTGATGACAATGAAGCCCACCTTTAAGGGTTATGGTGAGGAGGAATCCTGACTTCCCACAGAGCAGTGGAGGAGACTTACCCATAGGGATATGTGAAGCTTTGGGCTCAGACAGGACAGGTACAGGGGCTGGTTTCATGGTTTCTTAGTTATGTGACTGTTTGAAAGTCAACCCAGTTTCTCCAAGACTCAGCTTCTTCATGTGTGAAATGAGAATAATAACATTTACCTCATCCAATTACTCTATGTGAAGAGTTTGGGATCGTTCATGGCACTTGGTACGAGAAATACTATGCATCACCCATAAATTCAGAATTGGACTAATCTGCACACGGTAGCTTGAGTTTACTTTTGTACTACAAAGGGAAGGAGTCTTATTAGAAAACAGTACAAATGGTAATGTAAGAGAAAAATTTTTAACTATGTAGAAGATGATCTATTTTTGTATAAATATAACACATTCCACACATAGAATTTATGTGCAAATAACAATTACAATGAAAATAAAAATTAACATTGCTTCGATTTGCAAATTATTCTATTTCTGGTAAGGACATCTACCTAATCTGTTACTTTTAAAATGATTTCAGTATTTGAAATACAGATAAAAATATTGCATTTTCTTGACGCAACTGGGGCTTGGAAGAATGGAAATTACACTTATTCTGAGGCATTAGGCCCTTCAGTTACAAGCAACAAATGCAACACTGGTTCAGCTTATTGGAAGGATATTGGTGAACACAACACACAAAACCGACAGAAACTGCAGCAACAGGCTTAGACGTGGGACAGGAACCCAGACAGGGCTCCTGAAGGGCAGTTTCTTCCCTCCTTGAGTAGAATTAAAGGGAGAAAATTCAGTTGACGAGGCTTAGATCTTAAAAGGTCTTCCCTTAAGATCCTTCCCACAGGAAAAATCTGGCCAAAGCCTACCCCTGCAACAAATACCTAAATTCTCTGCGCTACCAAGACTATCTCCAACAGGGGAGAAGCAAATCCCCTAAATGAAATAGAAATGCTGATAGGAAGAGGGGGTGGATGCTGAGGAATCACTGTCAACAACGGTCCACTCTAGCGTCAGACAGACCTGTTTTCCCGGTAGACCCTGCTATTTGCTGTGTAAACTCCTTCCCTCTCCCAAGTTGTAAGATGGGAATAATAAAAACCCAACTCTACAGGGTTCCTTTGAAGTATACATATTGTAACATTTATAAAGTGCCTGTCTCAAGTTCCATACACAATACCATCCTTCTTTAATTGTGCTCGTGTTAAGCTTTTCTGTATTAGCTCCATGTATATTTACTTCTTGCATGTTTCTTACATCCATGCATATTAGTATTCTATTATTGAGGTATATGCTTCCAGAAAAAAAAGTTATGACTCCTTTAAAAAGTGCCATTTGCTTTTAAATGATAACTGACAATGATAATAACAGGGAGGCACACCCTAGTGATTAGGTATAAATACTGTTTTGAGATTTTTTTATATCTACATACTATGGTGTTGATAAGCACAGTCTATGTTCATAGTTATATTTAAGCTATAGGCTTCCATTTTCTTTTTCACGGTCATGCTGAGGGACCTAGATGACACATAGACCATACTGTCTATATCAGGTTTTTGATGACAGAATGGTTGGCACAGCCTTACCTTCCTAAATAGTTTGCTGATTCACTTGTTCCATTTCTAAACATCAGCAGATTGCCATTGGTGACATCTGCTATTTATTTGATTTGACTCGTGGCTGGCATGAGACTTCCATCTACAGCAATCAGTAGGACATGATCAGTGTGAGGGGAACGCTGCCCAGTCCATGACCGATTGATAATAAGGAGCAGCCTTGTCTATTTTCTTTTTTTTTTTTCCCAGAAGGTATCATTATGCATCACATGTTGGAAACACAGCTGCCCAAAGTTTAGTGTAAATCTGGGGAGACTGTATCTAACTTCATTCAAGTAGAAATTGCATGGTCTTTACACTAATAGTATATCAAATCTCAAATTGCACTGGCTTATTATTCAATATACTGGATATATAAAGGCCTTCTACATTTCTCCTATGGTTTCCTCCAACGCCCACTGCAGTATAGAATCAGTCTCGAAGGAGCTGAAAACTGTCCTTTCTTGCTGCCTAGTACCAGCTTTTAAGAAGTCCCCTCCAATGACATTTTTGTTTAATCATTTTTTGTGACTGCCACAGCTTTATTAAAGCATGTTAGTTGTGCTTTCTGGTTTAATTCACAGTGAATTAAATCACCCCAGATAAATTCACTAAGAGTTTTGTTCTTTGGCTTTAGTGCTACTCTGCTGTGATTATGCAGGCAGTGGCCTCAGACCCCGGCAGTCACCGTATCTGCTAAATCCTCATTGAACACTTCAGGTCCAAGTCTGTGTGCATTTCTACCATGGTGTGGTCTACCAAAGCAAATGCAGGAAAATACCTTCTGCCCCCTGGTGCTCCATGCCTTTAACTGCAGCAGATGGCTCGGAAAAGGGATCTTGCGGTCAGGAATAGAGGGATAGCTCTACTGCTAATGGCACACGGGGAAGCCACAGCATTTGAGGACTTCACAGATCAGGTAGGCACTAGGTACATATGTATCAGGTAAATGAATGGAGGAAAATGCTCAACCCGGTTACAGGCAGCCCTGTTGAGAGAGTGGCAGAGACTCTGGGTTCTGGGTCTTGTTGTCCTCCATAGCCCCTCATCAAGGAGGCCCCTGGGGTGCTGCCGGGCTGCCCTGGCCACTGCTCATGCTCTCAGCTAGGCCAGGTTCCTCCCTTCTCAGAACATTGACATCTGCTGCTCCCTCTGCCTAAAAAGCTCTCCAGCCCCCTTTACTCACTAAATCCCACTCCTCCTTGAAAATGTAGCTGAAAGGACACCTTTACAAGGAAGACTAAAGCAGGACTCCATTACATCGTCTCACACCACCTCGTTTTTCTCCTCCAAGGCACTCCTAACTATTGTAATTAAATAATTAATCACAGGAACTCCCATTTAATGAATGTGTCATCTGCTAACATACAACCCCCCCCCAAGGGTCCTATTTATTGTAGGTTTACATTCCAAATGTCTTATACATAGTAGGTGCAAAATAATTTAAAAAATAAATAAATGAATGGATTCTGTGTTGAAAGCTAAATGCGATAACCCTTCTTATAGTTTTTGCAGGTAAACCAGAGCTAGGTTCATTATGAAGTATACTTTCAAAAATACCTGGGGGAGGGAGAGAGGAGAAGGCAGGGAGGGCCAGACCAAATCAGGTCAATTTCCTCTCCACTCTGTTTCGCCTAAGAGCAATTGTATGCTAATATAATGAAATGTCAAAACAAGCTTGCCGGAACCGTTCTCTTTCCATAAACTGTTCTAACTGTAGAAAAGGGAGAATTCCTTTCAAACCCTGTTTACAGTTTACCATTTTCCTGTCCTACTCACCTACCCTCTCAGAATCTGACCGTTTTTATTGTGGAACTTGCATTTTTTTAACCTTCATCTGAGGATACACACACACACACACACATATGTATGTATATATATATATATTAGCCCTGGCTGGTTTAGCTCAGTGGATTGAGCGTCGGCCTGCGAGCTAAGTGTCGCTGGTTCGATCTTCCAGTCAGGGCACATCAGAGAAGGAAAACTCTGACTCCAAAAAACCTCCGCTGCCTTGCGGCATACCTCTTCAGGGGAAAGGCTAAGGGAGTAAACCCCGACAGAAAATCCGGAGCCGGAGTCCCTAAGGCGGTTTGACGTTGTAGTCAACACCGGCAACTCCTGCGGCGCACCTGAAGCCAAGCTGTATTGACTCCGTCTTTCCCTTGGGCCCTTCAGCTGCGAAGAGAGGGGGGGTCTGCTGCATGGGCAACAGCAGACCCTCCATATCACCCTGCCCAGGCTCTGTAGCTTCAACACGGGAGGAGACAGATACCGTGTCACTCCCGAGTCGGACTGCACAGCCATTCTCGGCGGTGCAGATAGACTCTTAAGAAGCTACACCATCGTCTCTCGAGACGGACGGCTGCCGATGACGATGACGATATATATATATATATATAATTGATTTTAGAGAAGGGGGGAGGGAGAAACATCGAATGCCTGCCTCCCATACACACCCCCGACCAGGGATCAGACCTGCAACCTAGGTGTGTGCCCTGACCAGGAAACAAACCCGCCACCTTTTGGTGCATGGCTCGACACCCCAACCAACTAAGCACTTGTGGCCAAGGCTGTGGTATCTGCATTTAGAACAGGACCTTAGGTACTGAGTCAATGGTCGTTGCTATGTATTTCAACAATGCTTCTCACTGCTGGGCCTAAGTCACTCTGTGGTTATTTTCCCTATTGGTCTTACACCGGAAATAAGCAATAATTGTTATATCCCTTTTGCAGATGGAGGAAATAAGCACAGGCAAATCTGGAACCTTGACCACTGTCACACAGAGCCTCAGTGGCAGGCAAGACTGGGTCACTTCTAAAGCAAGAAAGGAGGGAAATCCCAGGACTCCAGGCCCTTGGGCAATTTCCAAGGCCTGCAATGGATTACAGATCCTGGTTTTCCTCCCAATAGCTAAAAGTATAATAAATGCAGCCTGACTACCTTCTGAGATAATCCTGTAATGGTTAGTGGCGAGAAGGAAAGAAAGTCCAGATGTTTGTCCTTTTTTTTTTCCCTCCTGCTTAGAGTGGATTGACGCTAACTTAAAAGCAGCTTTAAATGTAGACTGAAAAGTGCTTCTTCTTTAAGATGCAACCACCTATCAGAAAACCAGTAGGATACAGACAGCACAGGACAGCTACAACAGGATGTGGATGAAGATGGGGAACGGGCACAACACTTGGGTAGTTATTGCTGTTCTACTTGTCTGATAAACCCTGGCTGGTTTGGCTCAGTGGATTGAGCGTCGGCCTGCGAGCTAAGTGTCACTGGTTCGATCTTCCAGTCAGGGCACATCAGAGAAGGAAAACTCTGATTCCAAAAAACCTCCACTGCCTTGCAGCATACCTCTTCAGGGGAAAGGCTAAGGGAGTAAACCCCGACAGAAAATCCGGAGCCGGAGTCCCTAAGGCGGTTTGACGTTGTAGTCAACACCGGCAACTCCTGCGGCGCACCTGAAGCCAAGCTGTATTGACTCCGTCTTTCCCTTGGACCCTTCAGCTGCGAAGAGAGGGGGGGTCTGCTGCATGGGCAACAGCAGACCCTCCATATCACCCTGCCCAGGCTCTGTAGCTTCAGCTTCACTGGAGAGGACACTCCAGCGTCATCGCAAGATGTCGATTCAACACGGGAGGAGACAGATACCGTGTCACTCCCGAGTCGGACTGCACAGCCATTCTTGGCGGTGCAGATAGACTCTTAAGAAGCTACACCATCGTCTCTCGAGACGGACGGCTGTCGACGACGGACTTGTCTGATAGATAGCATGAGGGAGGGTAGACTCCAAAAATGATAGTCGTACACAGGTCTATTGTCTGAAGAGTACATTGATTTCTCATTCATTTAACTCTCAACAAATATTTACTGAAAATTGGCAAAATACTAAGCTTTGTGGCTACAACGAAGAACAAAGTGAAGTCCCTGGTCTTTCAAACCTTACATTTTAGGGCAAGAGAAGATAGGGGATGGAGAGAGAGATAATATACAAGGAAATAAACAAACAGTATAATTTCAAACACCAACAAGTGTTACTATTATGATAAACCATGGTAATATGATAGCAACAGACTGGATGTGAGAGTTTAATTTAGGTCTGTGCTGTTAGATACAGTAGCCACTAGTCACATGTGGCTCTGGAGCATTTTAAGTGTAGCTAGTCCAAATTTAGATGTCATGTAAGAGAGGTGCTCGATTTCAAAGACAAGTGTGAGAAAAAGTATGTCAAATAGCCCATTGATATTTGAATACTAATGGTATGTCGAAATGATAATATTTTAGATATAATGGATTAAATAAAATATTATTAAAATTAATTTCACCTCTTAAAAATGTTTTAATGTGGCTGCTAGAAAATTTAAAATCACTCCTATGTCTACTGGGTAGCACTGTGTTAAACAGAACAGGTAGGTATGGCAGCCTGAGGGGGTGATACGACACTAAGGATGGGACTGGCCATGTGAAGGTCTAGGGGCAAAGTGGTGCAGGAGAGGGGACAATTGCAGAGAGCCTGAGATGGGGACCAGCATGGTGAGTCAGGAAAGAAAGGCAGAAAGCCAATGTGAATGAAGTGAAGGCCAAGCAAGGGAGTGGTGGGAGGGAGCTAGCCCTTGCAAACTAGAGGAAGACCTTAAGATTTTATGTAAATACAAATTTTCTATAAATTATTGTAGCAGATTTGTTTCTGTGCCCTTTTTCCAGGCACTGTTCCAAGATATTCAGTAGGAAACCCTGGCTTAAGAAATGCAAAGAATCCCACTCAGCCTAGAATATCTCCATGCTAATAGAGGCTTACACTGAGGTATGCATTTATTAAGCTCATTTATTTTCATATAATGATTGCAATGTTTATACATGGGTGATTTTTTATGAGCAGGAAGAACACAGGTGGACAGAATGTACTCAAATAAATCCAATGAATATCTCGGTCTCATCTTCCTCTTTCTCGCTCATCTCAAACTCAGACTCAGAGTGTGTGTGTCACAGAGGAAGGCAGGCAAACCCACGTCCACCCAGAAAATACGGAGTGCAGGTTGAGAAATAAATACTGAAGTTTTACACTCTTTAAACATCAGTGTGTGTCTCCTGGGCAACTCCCAGGGAGAGGAAAGTCAATTGAATATGTTCTCCCTTCCTACCTTGGGGGAATGGTTATTAAAAAAAAAAAAAATAGTGCATCATTACATGGCCAAATATGTCTGATGTATTTTACAGTTTATATAATAAATGCATTGCCAGAAAAGCAAAATTTTGAGTTTCACAAGGGAAGTGGAAATATTTTTGTTCCTAAATAGGAAAGGGAAACTAACACCCATAATTATCAGGTGACTCTCACATGCACAATAAGACAGAGCAGACCATGTCCTAAATGGGGATACGGGGTCACTAAATTACAAAAGAATGAGTCCAAGTTTTCAGATTACCCAGGACACAGTCAAGATGGGTGCGTCGTCAAAACCCATTAAACCCTGTCAGTCACTGGGACCATGACCATCAGAAGCAGGGCAAGGCTCTTCTGTGCCCGGTCCCTGGAAACCAGCATGAGGGAGAGGCAGCTGGGTTACAAGCCACAACTGAGGCCCTAGTGAGTCAGCCAGGCTTAGTCCCTTGCATAGTAGTTCTGAACCTCTCATGTTACAGACGAATAAGGTCATAGCACTTTTTCTTAGTCTACTAATTACTAAAATTCTACATTCATAAGTTTATAGACCTAGAATCAGGATTTAGGTTTGTTGATGGTCCAACAACAAGAGATAACTTCTGAATGATGGTGGGTTAAATGGATGCTAAGAGCATGAACAACTTATCTTTGTCAAAATAAAAGCCTCTACTTAAACAAACCCCCCCAAAATGTGTGATAGGACAAATCAGGGCTCAGCACATAACACATACTCCATAAATACCTGTTGAATGTTAGAACGCACAAATGTTAATTAAGATTTGGGGAACCTGAACATGAGATTAGTTAATACAACGGGGAACACCACATCCTATGTTAGCCTGACCAACTCCTCCTACTAGGCTTCCTGGAGGAGCTATGCATCAGAGGAGCAGGCACAAGTGAAAGATAAAAACACAGTGGTACCACAGGACTGGTTGTTCATTCATTCCAGAACTCGCGAGGAGTGCCGAAACCAATGAGTGCCGAGCAAGCGATGAGTGATGAAGCGTTTTCTCCAGTGGGGCAGTGTTGCGACTCACACAAGCTGTCGCCAGTGCAGTGAGCCCCAAACAAGTGCTGAGTGGTGAAACACTTTTTTATCGTCAAAATGCAACGAGTACAGGGTTTGCCGAGTTCTGAAGCTTACAAATACCGAGGGATGACTGTACATATTTAATATTAATTGCAAGTGGTTCCAGTATCCCACCAGTGGCCTATCTGGCAGGCTGCACTGGTACCCTTATTGTAGACTCAAGCCTGCCGTGGGCCTAGCTACACCTATAAAGCGTAGTCTTTACACTGGTTAACTGCAAAGCCTGAAGAGATGAATTCCCCAGAGCTCAGAAAGTTTATTCTGAAATAAGAAAGAGATAAAGTAAATGGCTGGGCCTGCACTTTGAAGCAGTGACCCTGCCAGACAATTAGCTTGGCCTCCTTCATCTCCTTGAGCTCAACAAACATATTTGCAACTCCTCATTCCTGGGACCCGAGGGTTCTTAAAATAGCATTGACCTTGGTAGGGGGGAAACATAAATGGAAATCAAGGACAGGTAGTCATAATCTATAACTGACAATTTTGAGAACTTCAGAAATAAAGGTCAATGCAATTTTGAAAATGTGGATGTACAAGCCCCGCAGAATAAGTTTTACGAAACTCATTTAAAATGTAATCAAATTGAAGTTCATGGTGATTAAGACCCTTTGCCAGGGCCAAATGGTGAACTACTAGAGGAACAGATATATGAGCCCAGATTATGCTGCACATGAACACATCTTTGCAAATTGAAGCAAGAGCAGAACACTTTCACCAACACTAATCCTATGAAAGTACTAATATAATTTGCCAAATAAAAATTATCTGTTTGTTACATTGTGCTCTTCATTAATGTTATTGATAGAAATTGCATTAATTATACTTATGAAGACTTAAATAATTAATAGTAGAAAATGCAGTAAGGAGTAAGCATTTGTAGTATAAGAATTCCTTCTAGCTTACAGCAAGAGAAAGAACTGTGCTTGGCTTTGGTTTCATTTTCAGCACGCCAAGTTTAAACTGTATGTGTAGACATCTTCACTTCACACACAATACGAACACATCAAATCTGGTTTATTAACTTCTTTCCCAAACCGCCTTATCTTTTATGATGTTTGAAGAGAAGCCAGTTCTAGGCCGGTTTAAATCAGTGGCTCAATAACATCATCAAAAAACAGGAAACCTGGATATTTGCTTAGTCCACAGACAAGCTCCTCTCATCATAGCAAAGTGGTGGCATGGTAGTTCCAAGTGTCACAGAGAGAAGAAGAGATTGTCTCTTCCTGTGTTTCCCTTTCTCAAAAACAAAAGACATTTTCCAGAAGGCCCTTGGAGGACTTCCTTCACAACCCATTGGCTAGAAATGGATTCATCCTGGAGCAGATTCATCCTTAGTTGCTTCTAGAGGGAGTGGGGCCTCCTCTTCGGAAGACTGGGGTCGAAAAAGGAGGGTGGATAATGGAACAAACTAGAATGGAGGACACAGGTTAAGAACTCATGGTGGAGTGCGCACTAGTGGTGTGTACTGCATCTCAGGCCTGAGTTGTCACTGTAGACCTGTGTCCCAGGACCTACTGTATTTCCATGACAATCTGTTTCATAGACCCTTTCTAGCTCCGTAAAGTACAACATTGGTGGTCTCCTATTGTCACAGAACTCAATGCCACCTTCTCAACCTAGCCTTCATGGCTTGCTCCAAATTCACTCCAAATTTTCTTACTCTTAGGCCATATTCCTCTGCAAGACTTTTTCTGCACTGGGTGTCTTTTCCTGACCTTTCTGGCACCATATCTCATGTATTACCCTATCCTGTCACCAAAGTGATATTCCTAAAAACAAACACCTGAACTGTACTATTTTACTTAAAATAATTTCTTATAGGATGAAGTTTAAACATCATAGCATGGAATCTATCACCTTTCACAAATTAGTTGTTGCATATCTTTCCAGCACTTTCGCTATTAATCTCCATATCCATCCTCCCCTCTCCTCCTACACTTCAACCACATAGAAGGTTCTCTCACCCTTTACAGACACATTTTGTTTCTTTATGTCTTCATGCCTTGTCATACGTTGTGCTCACTGCCTGGAATATATTTCTCACCTTTTCCATCTAGTAAAATTCCAGTCATCACTCAAAGCCCAGAGCAAAGTTCATTTCCTTCATAAATGTTTTCTCAGTTCCCCAGGGAGAACTAATTTGTTCCTCTCTAACTGCTTCCAAAGAGTTCTATTACATCAGGAATACATTATATAGTAACAGTTTGTTTGTATACATGTCTTCCAACAAGATGTTTTTCTGTAACAGACCATTATTTATTATTATCATTATCATTATTATATTAATCTCTATGCCCTTAGCTCCTGGTGAAGAACATATTCTCAATAGAAGTTATAAGGGAATCTGTCTAAATACCAACTCTGTCTAAATTCCCCATACTCTTCAATGCCTATCTCAGATGCCATCTCTTCTAGGACTTTGTTGTCACTCCTCTACCATGAAGGAGACTCTTTCCTCATTTAAATCCCCATAACTTTGATTTGTGCAGTTAAGGTCTTCAGCTACATCCTGGTTTGTCCTATGGTTGCCCTCCCCTCCCCTCTCTGTCCCACTATAGCTTGTGACCTCTCTCAGTAAGGCCTTGTGTCCTTCTGTAGCTCAGTTCCAGCACCACTCATGCTAGTACCAATTCATAGTACAGTTTGTTAGTACCTGTGTAGATACAGTCATGGGAGAACAACTGTTTCTCTTTCACTTCAATTTTAAAGTCAGTCTTATCTGGGATTCTTAATTTTAAAGAGTAGGAAGTTAGAAAAAGAGTAGGTAAGCAAATATGTTTGAGAAGCTAAATGCTTCCCAAACATCTGAGGTACAGGGGAATCTTGTATGTATTTTGTGGTAAGCTCTAGAAGTTCTATAAGAATTTTTTATGTTAATATTTTTATTTAGACAGTAAGTTTTTAAAATATACAAACATTCTTGGCATTTATGATTTTTTTTTAAGTCAAAGCAAAGCTTCTTGCTCTCAATGGCACTGTGTTTGTCATCTTGTTGATGTCAAAAGACCAATTTTTAGGAATTTCCCTCAAGTTTAAAGATACACATAGCTACCATGGATGTTTATTTATTTCAGGGGAATTGAAAGACTTTATCTTGTTCAAAAACCACCATTAAATCTAAATGTATCAAGACTAGTTGCATTTTATTAGCGTGTGGCAAGTTTATAAATTACCAATAATGATGTCTATCTTACATCAATCAACCGTCTTAATTGATTCAGTGAAGAAATCAAGCTTAAGAAACACTCAAACATAGCACTTCCCAGAAACCAATGTTTCCTAAGTTTTTATTGTTCACATACCAGATACCCAACATGTACTATATCTGTGTACCACCTACATGGCAGTAAACTTAATAATTCTTGGAATAAAACAATCAAATTAAATACCAACATCATTTGTCATCAATAAGAGGTAATTATTTTTAAAGAAACAATAAAATATAACAATGTGATTGTGATTCTAACTGGAATGTAAGAAAGCCTCAGTGCCTGAGGCCTGCTTTCTTTATGTAAGAAGGGAGATTAACAAAGTTTAAAAGTTGGGGAAAACACCAGCACTAAAAAGAGCTGAAGAGAGTTTAAAAAGGACATGTCTTTTTCTCTATGTAATTTATTTAACATTAATCTTTGTTATTATGGCCTCTGAATATCCCCTCCATACCATGAGGGGCACCAACTTGCATTTGGGAAATACAACCATAACTAAAATAATCAACTGGTAGGATAAAATTACAGTTTTTAAATCAGTGTTATGATTTATGATAATCTATGTAGCATTATGAAAATGTATTTTCCTGAAGTCAATAGTTGGGTATTTTTTAAGGATTTACAACATTTGACTAGGCAATGTTCAGGAGTTAAAATATAAACTTGATTTTGTGAGAAAACAAATTACACTTAAATAAGACTTCTGAAGAGAGAATAATGAAAAAAAGTCAGTGGATTTAGAATCTTTCCTTGTTTCAATTTACCCCTTAATAGCACTTCTCTTATTATTGGGCACTTACTGGCTCACCCAGTAGAATGCTCACTTCTGAAAGATAAGTTCAAACAAAATTAAATAATAGTTTTTATTTCTGTTACTTCTTCCAGAACATAAAAAAATATTAAAGACTATTACTTGTATATATCTATTGAGAGTGCTTTATGTATCAGCCTTCACTTTTACCATACTGAGATTTTTCAAGTTTAAAAATTCACCTTCAAAGAAACTTCTTTGTTCAGAGGATATTCAGAGCTGCACCAATTCAACTGTGGAACTCGGGGAACAGAGACACCCCAGAGATTGCATTCAGCATCCAGGTGGGTTGGGAAAAGGCAGCACCGGATGTTCGGGCCTGTGTGGTCAGCACCTCGCAGCTGGGAGCTGGGGGAGCAGAGCACAGCTTACCCAGTGGAGGCAGACAGTATGGGCATTTTTCTATGACTACTAACCTATGTCACAGAGTGACTCCAGCAGTCAGGATTTCAATGTCCAGGAAGGGGATTCGGAATAATAAAGGTTCTTTCTTCCTTTAACCAAAATGCAGTGCCCTTTTAATGGGCAACTTCGGACCAACTTATTTCCTGGGCTGGGAGTAGTAGAAGACTTATAACTGCCTGAACCAATTGGTACTTAGTAATCAGTTAAGGATTCATTAGGATGGTTCGGCCTTAGGGGGAACAGGAATTGAAAAGAACACATATCCATCTAAGTGTATTAAGTTCTTAGGGAGCAGATGCAGTTATAGGCAATGGAAGAAGACCAGCAGTGTCTCAAAGGTTGGAGATTGGCAAGAGGGTATGGTATAGGTACCCAGTAGACATCAGCAAGGCCAGAAAAATTTGAATATTACAGCAGGTGCATGGAGCAAAGCAATGGGAAGTCTAAGCACTCCCAAGCAGATAGGCAGGTGGGCAGGGAACAAGGCCAAAGCTGCAAGACTGAGTTCCTGAGGCAAGAGTTGGGAGAATTACCTGACTGTGCTAGGAATAACAGGAGAGAGCATAGAGCTAGAAGGGAGTGAGTGTTGGGTGGGCTGTCAAAGCACAGTCTTGGGCATAGGAGAACAAGACAGAGACCCCCAGAAGAGGTACAAAGAGAAGAGCTCGGTCATTTTCTTGAAAAATATTTCAAAAATCCATTTATTAGAACTGGGGCAGGCCTAGCAGATAGAGGGACTCAGTAAGTGGCAGGAAGTGGAAAAATGAAGCCATTCCCTAAATAAGCTGGATTTCTAAGGTTTCTTCTTTTCTGTTTGTATATTTGGCTTCTCTTTTGTGTTGGAAGCTTTCCTGAAACATCTGGTGATCCTTGGCTACCAAAAAACAATTAAAAACAAGGCACTAAAAAAGCTTTTCATGCAAGTACAGAGTTTATCAACTAATGAGACTCATTGTAAAGTAATTGAGATAGGAGTTAAATTCATTAGGTAAGAACCTACCCCAACTCCCACATATCAGGATGCAGAAATCTCTTCGCAGGTGGAATTCACTTTCTTCAAAGAGGAATCCTCTGTCTTCTGCCTTAAAAGAAAAAAAATCTGGTAGATAAATATAGAGCAGAAAAGGGAGGAGATTCCTATCATTTCTGCAGACTCTTTCCACCCCCATCCCATGTTTCCCATTTAATGATGCTTGAGAATAAACTTCATCTTCTGCCCTTGCTGGGGATATAGGTTAATCATAGGTAAACTTTGGTACACAAAGAGATCTAGTCACTCAATAGTATGACTCACAGCCTGTCCCTTTGTTTAAAATTCTCACCCTCTGCAAAACCTGTTCTCTCTAGTTCTAGTGAATCTAAGTGATTTGTGATCAGAATAATCTCAGTTTTCATTGCTAATTTACTTTGAAGGCCCTATAAGGTATAGCTTCTTCCTCTCTTTTGAGTTAGTTATTAATTCTCCATCCTCTTTCCACCTTACAAAAAAGTTGAGCTCCTTCATCTCCTGATTTTTCTTCTGTCTTTGATGCTTTGTAATTTTTTCTTTACTAGCATATTAGGTTGCTGAGAAGGATTCAGATCATCATCTTTATGGAAGTTCCCTGTAGGTAACTATTGACAATATGAAAAGTGATGTGAATATCTGATACTTAGAATTCCATGGGTGATCTTAATATTTACTGTGAAATTCATAGGTAGACATAAAGGTGAAGTTGTTGCAACAGGTCTTGATGGACAGAAAAGAGAATGACTCATAATTATTCTGATGGCTCATGGAGAATAGGAAAGAGGACTCTAGAGCGTAACTTACTTCTGCATTGGGTATGAATGGGGCTGAGCTTGCTAGGCAGAACTGACCCAGATTCTCCTGAGAAGATTAACTTTACCGGGATTATCAACCCATCTCACCTCTAGTTGATTTAAGTGGAGTGAATGCCAAATGCTGCTGGTCTAGGTGCCTACCTGGCTATATATATATGAATAACCTGAAAAGTCTGTTAAAAATAATAGATGTACAGATGTCACACCCATGCCCAGAGGAACTTATTCAATAGGTGGAGCAAGCAGGATCTTACGAAGGGAATTCTGAGTTACTATTATAAATAGTCATTGCACTGATTGGTTCATACTTACCTATATCTATCTGTATCTATTTGTCTATATCTATATTGCCTACTTGTAGATAACTAGTACACTAGGCATACAAGATGCAAAGATGAGTAGACAGTCTTAAGCTTTAAAGAATTTTTATTTAGTAGATGATACAGACATAACAAAAATAAATTTAATTAAAGTTAATAGGTATTCATGAGGACAATGTGAATTGCCTAAAATATGGTGGAAATTTGAAAGAGGATCAAAGAAGATCTTGTGAAAAGGTGGTCACTAAGTTGGGACCTGAAGAATAGGTGAGCTTTCTATGGGCAGGAATAGGGAGCATTTGAGCAAACATTTTTTTCAAGCATTTTTCTGAAATAAAGCACTCAAAATAAGTTCTGTTATATTAGATTCATGTTTATTTTGATATATTCTGTGTCGATGAGCATAAATAAGTATTTTAAGTTAAATATCTAAGTTTGTTGATATGGGCACAACAAAATATTTTCAACAGCCTTAATTAATATTAGTAATCCTTATCACATATTAACTAAGTATCCATTGTGTATTGAAATCTGTTAACAGAAATTGGACAAATTACAACAATAGCATAAAACTTATCTCACTAAGAAATTATGTCATATAAATATTAACTAAAAAATACTCTATTTCCTATTAAAGATGTTGATAATATTCCATATTCTTTCAAATTGATTTACCTCTCCTATAAGTGATATGTAGTCTAAATATCCTTATAGATTCCTCTTTGGGCAAAGATAACTTTTTTAAGTTTCTATTTTACTCTCATAAATTTTTAAATAATAATGGAAAATCTTTTATATTCTATTTTCTTATTCCATTTATAGTTAGAAGTTATTTTCAAACTTTTCCTTTCCTCTCAAACATTCCATTTAATCTCTTGCATTGCTTTTCCAACTTTAGGTTGATATGACTTTGCTATTTCTTGGTAATCTTCACTTTCTTTATTAGTTTCAGAAACAATATGCCCTTTATATTAGCCCCAAGCTCTTCTTTCAGTTAAAGTACAAAATTAGGTTGGAATTATTCCAGGTCTTTTTCAAAGAAAAATGCTAATGATAGTAGTGTGATACACTCTGTATGTCATCATTAAAATGATTAAAACTGTTATAATGCACCTGTTTGTGCTCTGTGGTGTACAGAGAGATGGGAAGTATTGCTATTCTCTAGGGAATCTACTATAAAGGAGGATGCATAGGTAAAAGACATGAATCATGAGCAACAAATTCATAAAGCGACAAGATAATGCAGTTATTATAGAAGATAAGTTCTAGGCATTAATGAAGAGAAAGTGCTACAAGATACACGTCATTTCAGAAACTATATACATAGAAGGGTGGTATTATTATAGGTTAGACATGCTTTTCTTCTTTGTCTTTGACTCACTCACCGAGCAGCTCCTTCCCTACATTCTACCCTCTCCTTTCTTCTCCTTTCTTGCTCATTTCTCTTACCTTTCCCTCCATCTCTTCTTCACTCAATGAAAGAACAGTTCTCTAGCCCTTCTTGGTCCTAAAAAGAGCATTTATCTTTCTCTCAAATTGTTCCTTGCCCGAAGACAACTAGGGATGAAGAGCCTTTGATCCTAAATGGCCACTCTGAGGGCTCCTGGTCAGTCCCACTATCACCTGGCTGGGGGCTCTGCCTTTGGGAACACCACTGATTCCTCAAGGAAAGTAAGAAAGGTGGGCACTGGGGTACAGTGGAGAGAAAATTGGGAGTCAGGGACAATGAGCTGTGGGCCCAGCTCTGTCACTGGCTACTTGTCTGGCCTTAGACCACGCTGGACCTGACGCTTCCTATCTGTACCATGTTGGGGTTTGTTGCAGGCTAAATAATGAATGCCCCCACTCCCAATATGTGTATGTCCTAATGAAAGCAAAAGGACTTTACAGATGTGATGAGGTGAAGGAACTTGAGATGGGGAGATTATCCTGCATAATCTAGGTGGGCCTGAGGCAATCACAACTGTCTGTTAAAAAGGGACCCAGAAAGGGTCCTTCAGAGGAGAAGGCAAGATGATGAGGGAAACCCTGATTGCAGTGATATAATTTAAACATGGAGGAAGTGGCCACAAGACCACAAATATAGGCATCCACTAAAAGGAACCAGTCCTCTGGCCATGCTGGCTTTAGCCCAGTTCAACTGATTTTGGACTTCTGAGTTATAGGACTTTAATACAGTAGATCTATGTTGTTCTAAGCCACTAAATTTGTGGTAATTTGTTACAGCAGCAGTAAGAAACTAAACAAGGTTGTACTATGTGACACCTATGGCTGCTTCCGACTACATACAATTGTTACTTTATAGCAATGACCCACCGCTAAATGGCCCAGACTGCTATGTGCGGTACTTGGGTACTTTAATGGACTTTATTAAAAGGAACATTTTGACAAGACTGTGGCTTATTCTAAAGATCAAGTGTAGTAAAAGAAGAGTCTCTGCAGTTTTATCTGCAGTTTTATTCCAGAAAGAATTAGTAGTCAGAGAAGAGCATTAATCTTCCCCAATAATCTGACCCCAACGGACCTTTCCAGCTTTGTCTCCCATTACATCCTACTCTCTAGCCCTACCAGTCTTCTCCTGCTTCCCAAACAGGTGCTTCTAGGTCCCGACTGCTTTGTCAATGCTCAACATCAAATGCTCTCACCCCAGATCTGTGCAGAGCTTCAACCAAGGGCAAAGTCTTCTCAAAACCTCTTCCCAACCACCCATATATATTATATTACCTACTTCTGTTCAGACTCTTAAATCCACTGGCTATTTGGAGCTTACACCTCAGTCTCCTCTATTAGACAGGAGGAGCACCGAGTGCAGTGTCCGTGGCTTATTAGTTTGGTGTTTCCTGAGTACCGCGACCAGTGCCTACACATAGTAGATGTCTAACATTTCTTGAATTAAAGTTACAAAGGACTAGAACCAAAGAACCAATTTTGTTACTTCTCATAAACACATATCTTAGCACAAAATTCTCCCACAGAAAAAGTTGCAAAGGAATGTATAGTTATAAGTGGTCCCTATTCTTTTTCCTTATTTTCCTCGGTGTTTTACCTTAGTGTAAATTTCCCAAGATTATCTCTCCTGTGACATACCATGAGCACGCAGGAAAAAAAAAAATTAAACAAATCTTACTTGCACAATTTTTTCCAGTGGAAAAGATAAAAAATTAACTCAGGAGACAGGCAATGAAAAAAGGTTTGTTGAAACACCATATGTTACAATTTACAGGGAGAGCATAATCCCTTCTGATTTACTTTCACACCATAATTCTTTTTATTCTTTTAGATTTAGGATTAGGGGCATTTTAAGACCTTAAAAGCTATTTTAAAGTGTCAGGAGTAATCATTGATAACATCTCTTTACCCCGTTGTTCCAAACTAAATTCTAATTAAGTAAAGCTCTTCTGTTCCTGAACAGTAAAGGCAATTCATTCTACCTGCTTAATATTAAATGGTATCCCAGTGTGGATTTGATGATGGAGAATTAAGAGGTAAATTAGTTCACTTCAGAAATACCTTCTAGTAGTAAAATGCCCGTCCCTTTGCTCATTTCCTTAATCATAGTTGGAGCTTATGCCAAGCCATTCATTTAGATAACTAAGGGAGCTTAACTCTTAAATCCTCAGTATACCAAAACAGGAGATAAGTACATAGTACCTGTGTGCCTATTACTGTTATGTTTCAGACAGGTAAACAGACCCAAAGGTCAAATTCTCATAGTCTGTCTGTGAAAGAACATAAAGAGAATGAAGCTTATGGGTGCCCAATCTTGTTTAATCACCACCTGTCCAATCCAACATAGTCAACTGGAAGCCCCTGACTGGTTTGAACAGAGGTATATGAATTAACATAAATTGGATTTAATTGGCAGTGATCCTTGAGGAGCTCCTACATAACAGCTGTTTATATTTAGCAGTGCCATAAATAATTTTATCTTTATAAACAGCAAATGGATACCGATTCTTCAAAGAAGAAAAATCTGCGAATTCCTCTGACCATGAAAGAACATCTGTGGTATGCGACTACCTACAAGTAAATAAACAAACCTCTCAGACTAAACTCAGGTCACCCACACATACTAACATCTTCTTTTATTATTGATTCTTCGTACATAGTGGAGTTCTAGAATGCTTTCCAGTCCAGAATAGGAATAGAAAACTCTGAGGCTAGAAATGGCTCTTGGCAGAATTCTGTCTGGCTATCAACTGATTGCTAAAAACTAAGTGTTTCTTGCTTCTATGCTTAACTATTTGGATGAATCAAATTTGGGAGAAAACAAGCATGTCATCTCAGACTGCATAATACTATGTGTAATCAGACATGTAATTTCCAACAGGAAGTATATCTCAAACTTTCATAAAAAGTACAAGTTTAAGTCAGACCAATGTCAGTAAAATTTTTTATTGTGCCACTTGGTCTATGTGTCCTGGGACAAAGAACTTAGACTCTCTGTGTCTTTGTTTCCTTATCCATACAACGGGAATAGTAGTACTCCCTTGTCATGCTAAATAAGATGATGTATGCCATCAACTTAACAATTTGTATACATTTCAAAAGTAGCAGCTATTATTAGGAGTCATGGGAAAAGCAGCATTATTTCTTTAATGGATATATAACATATCCTGTAGACTATTTTAAACTTCTTGAACTTGGGTTCTGTTGTACTTCTTGTGTATCCCTTGCAGAGTCTGTCAGACTTCATGTCTAAGTAGGTATTAAAGAAATATTTGTTAATTTGACTTGATTATATATTATGTTTAAAACAAACAAGTTATGCCAGCTTTCCCACAGCTTCCATTTTCTGTGTTTTATTTTTTTAATTTCACTGATATCTTTTCAAGTAGTTTGCCACTAAATGGCAGACAGCTGAAGAATGGGAGACTTATAACAAAGCAAAATAAAACAAACAAACAAAAAACCCCACTCTGACAACAGAACAATATGCAAGTCTCAATAGAATATAAAAGAAGGACCTATAGCAGGCCAGGCTGTCTCAGGAAGGTTGGTAATCATTAACTGTAACATTTTGTTGAGACAAAATGTCAGATAATGGGAAGAGGGCACAAGCATGGTGACATGTGAAGTGGGGACTGGTGAACCAAGTGGGATAATTTCACGCTCAGCTCTAAGGAAGTCACGACTATTTTGCAGCAGAGCCAGGAGAAACAAGGTCATCAAATCTGCACAGCATTGACCAAGATAACAGGTCATCAGCCATGACGTGCTAAGCTCTCTAGCATACTCCCTCCAACTGGGAGCTCTGGCAAGTTTCCTCAGTCCTCCTGATCTGTTTCCTTATCTGTAAACTGAGAGGGTTGAACTAGATGAACTCCCAAGTCGCATCCACTATTAATAGTTTATGTACATAGGCTTCCATAAAGTACTACTTGGTTCCCTAAATTATGAGACCGTACATGCTTGATAGTGCTTTTGAGCCGACCAAAAGCTTCTGCAGTTATCCTTCCATTTGACCTTCACAACTGTTTTGTAAACCATGTGTTTTCATCCCCCATTTTTACAGATGAGGGAATTGAATCTTAAGAGATGAAGCAAGTCAGCCAAGGGCACAAGATTTGCTAGCGATGAAATTGTGCACACAGCCAGGCCTGACCAGAAGCTTTCTGGGGAGATTAGTATTAAAAGAACAAGTACATAATATAGAAGGGGAAAAAAGTGCAAGTAAGTAAGACAAAAGGAGAAAGGAGAGGAAAGAATATGGCACAGATTGAAATAAAGGGCAAAAGGCAGAAGCACTTCTGCAAATTGCCAAGGACAAGAAAAAGCTTTTTTAAAAACAAGGAAGAGATGGGCCCACTTCTTAACAGATGGCGTGAAATGAACAGACAGGAGACTACAGAAATACTTCTTTCTTACTTTATTTCTGCGTTGAAAAGAGAGTATCTTCAAACTGGAAAGTGTAGAATAAATACAGTAAGACTCTGAGATCAAAATAGGGGAGGAAGTAATCACGGTATTTTAAAAATACGCCCTATATATCCAGAGTCAAGTTTCCAGGCTCAGAAGAACTACCTCAGGCTTTTGAGAGGCTCCACATTTTGACTGAAAGATCAATTTAAAAAATTTCTTCACTTATAGAAAACAATGAGATGTTGAAAACCTAGAGATGGACAAATGTTCCAACTTTTTATAAAGGCAGTTTCCAGAAATTACAGGTGAATGAGGTGGATATCAATTTTTAATAAAGTTCTACAAAGGTAAGTGGGTCAAACAGATACAGTATTCCCTCACTTATCGCGGGTATTACATTCTAGACACCCCCATGATAGGTGAAAATCCACGAAGTAGGAATCTTACATTTATTTTAGTATTTATATATATTTTAAGGCTTTATAAACCCTTCCCACCATTCCCAGTCCCTTAGTAACCTTTCCCACACTTTTATAAACACTACTTATGTTCTTAAACATATTCTACACTCTTAAACCTACGTAACTTTAACAACATACGTATACAGTACCGCAAAATCCCATGATAAAGAGAAAAATCCAGGATAAATAATTAAATATAATATTTTTTAAAATCCCACGATAAGTGAACTGCGATATAGAGAGGGACTACTGTATATGGAACTTAGAAATGAAAGTACCAACCAAATGGAGCTCCCATAAATGACCAGGAATAAGTCATGGCCAACTAGCTTCATGTCCTTATTTGAAATTATTGCAGTATCTGTTTAGAATGTTATAAGTGTGATGTAGATTCATTTTTGAAGGATATTCTGTTTTTGAGACATTCCGTGCAAATAAGAATTCCTAACTACAGTACTCAGTGTCCTCCTAAAAATCTTTGCTGCTGGTGTTCATTTCATGTTGATGTATTTGTGAGGGGAAAGAATACTCCCACTGATACTAAACCCAGGGAGCCCAGGAAGGCAGGGCAGAGGGGGCTGGTGTCGCAGTTCTGTAACCCACACAGCAGGAGAGGAGCATGAAGGAGCCTGTAGCTTTCCAAGGAGGCAAGTATGGGGTAACAAACATTTGGAATTTATGACTGCCTGTTTATAAAAGCAACTAATATGTTCTATTTCCCAATATAGGAGCAACTGTGTTTTTTTCCCCCAATTGAGAAATTTGACCAAAAGATCCCCAGGGAAAATATGCATTCAGGGAAACCCGTATTTACCTAGATGAGGCTTCATCCTCAAGCAGGGTGAAAACTAAAAGTGTTCCCACAGTTCATTTCCAAGACTCTTCTCTGTATGGCTCTGCAGAGACCACGGAGCTGCTGACAAAGACACGGAGAACTGAATGGCAGCCAACTTCCGATTCTGGGTCCACACCCACAGAAATACCCGCACACATACATACACAGCACGCGTATTCTGCATGTAACTATCTACAGATTTGCTTTACTTTTAAGTCTTATCATAATCTAATTTCATGATCCCAAATATTTAAATTTCAGGATATAATGCACAAGGCTGCTCAATATACATAGCCATAATAAATAAATATGTAGTAAAAAATCATAGAAACTTTAGGGAAAGCTGGAATAGTATTTGTTTTGGTAAAAAGACCATTCTATTCCAATTGAGCAAAGATTTGTCCGGCACTTGTGTTGAAGGTGCTTCCAGCCTCTAGAAGATATCCAGAGAAGAGAAGGACAGGGTCAGTGCTCCAGAAGAAAGGCAAGCATTCAAAGCAGGTACAGCAGGTGCACCCATGGTGTGACTCCAGGAGCTTGACCCTCAATGTTTTATTTAATTCTCATGGCAGTCCTTCAAACCAGGCACTATTATGTCCATTTTAAAGCTGAGGACACTGAGACTCAGCGAGGGAGGTGATATATCTGAGTCACACAACCCACACTGCCTGCCTTCAGAGTCCGCTTTCCCTCTTAGGTTACACGAGCCCCCAATAACTATAATACTGACTAGAACACTAAAATGAAAGTGTGATTAAAGCAGGAACCAAGACCTAGAAAGAGTAGGAAGAGAACAAAATTATGGCTGGTTAGTTTGTTGGGACCACAAAAGCCCCTGTGAAGAAGGAAACCTTTGGACAGCAGAGTGTCAGGAAAAGTAGAACATCAGCAAAAAGAGATGAGGTGAGTGGGATAAAACCTCTAAACCATGGCCTGAAATGCACCTTATGCTATCAGTTACATTCTTCTCTCTATCTCCAGGTAGATAAAAATTTGTATCATTCTTCAGCTGATGACATGTTATCCTGAGAGTTTTAAAGCTTTTTCATCTTCACTGATAACCATATAAAGAACATGCACTAGGATTGCAAGGAAGGTATTCAATTCATGTCACATGCTTTATAATTTAAGAACGGATTAGATACTGATACTAAGAACCAGGAAAAGGAGGACTCTCAATAACTGGAGGATGTAATTGAGCTTTTTCTTTTTAGGGCCAGGCTGTCTGTAAGCAGGAGAGCAGAATAAAGATTCTTCTAGGACTCAGTCTTTGAATATACTCGTAACAAGCCCTTGCAAGTAAACACCAAAAAGTACTAACCTACAGCTTTTTTTCCTGTTACTGAATGCCGTACAATCAGGAAATAAAATATGATTCATGCTTTTTTAGTTGCAAATACTAATTACATAAAGACGCCATCCCAAACAACAACAACAAAAAATAAAATAAAATAGGATTCATGCTTTTTTCATTCTGAATACTAATGATATAAAGATGCTATTCCAAAAAAAAAAAAAACTGAATCATGGACCACTTATATCCATTAACCTTGTTTGTCAAGATTCCTTATGAGCAAATGCAGAAGTAGATTCTGAATCCTTTCCTTGGTCATTAGAACTAAGCGAAATTTAATTTAAAGTCCCCCACATATATTCCCTGTGTTTATAAATAATCAACACCAGACAAATTTAAATCATCAACATCAGACCAATGTTATTCTACAGTGAAACATGCAAGATTGTAAAGAAGCTAATCTACATTGAAGAGGTAATGTTCACAATAATGGCTGGAAGAGGGAAGAGGGTATGGGCTTTGATAAACAGAAAGAGAGAAGGCTTAGACTAGCTAGTGCAAGGAAACTTGTATTTGCCTGATTATAGCAAGGCTCACACAAGAATACAAATTTTGGAAGAGATTCTAGATAACAAGAAGACAGCTTAAGGTGAAGTGAACTTCCTGTGGTCTCCTCAAGCCTCCAGTTGTTAAGATGAGTTTACAGTTGTTATTGCTATGATCCAAATATTTGTGCCCCCGCCCCATGCTGATGTTGGACTTCTAATGCCCAGTGCAATAATATTAGGATGTGGAGCCTTTAGGAGGTAATTAGATCACGAGGATGGAGTCTTCATGAATGGAAATGTGCTCTTTATAAAAGAGACCCCACAGAGCTCCCTAGCCCCTTCCACAATGGGAGGACAGGGGGAGAAGTCATTTGTCTGCAACCCAGAAGAGGGACTGGCACCTTGATCTCAGACTTCCAGCCTCCAGAATAATAAGACATAAGTGCCTGGTGTTTATAAGCTACCCAGTCTGTGGTATTTAATTATAGCAGCCTGAATGGACTAAGACCGTTATAAAACATCTTAATTAAGATCTGTATCTCAAAACTCAAATTTTAAAGTATAATAAATCTTCATGTCCATCTGAAAAGATATAATAATTAGCCAGCATCTAGGTTCATATTGGAGTGCAGAACAAAGAAATAAATTGTGCCTGGAGTCCATCTTGCTGCCTCCCACTCTGTCAGATGTACAAGAAGTGAACCAGTCATTAGTCACTTGCTGATCTCTCCTAAGATGGAAGATAGCCTGTCAATTTACCTTGAAGGAGAACGTCTTGCTTGCAGTGGCCCAGGGTTTCCTGAAGCACACCAATAGTCCCCAATATCTGCAAGCTTCTCCTTCTGCCTCTGGGACCATGGGGAGCTAGTCAGGTGTCTTACTCCATGGCCCTCAGACCCATCTTCTCAACTGCACTTGAGAGAACAGCTGAGAGACAGCAGAGTTACTCCTTCTCCACACATTGCAGCAGACCACGAGAGGGAACATTATCTTTCTCCCTGTGAGCAGAAAGCACCAGTAAGGTAGGCTTTGTACCCTCTCTCCACCCCCTTATCTGCTTGCTCCCACAGGAGTCGAGGCTAATTTGATGGTCAGGGCCTGACATTTATTAGGACATATTTCCTTGTGGAAAATGTATCGAACATGAAGGTGTCCCCTTGCTCTTTTACTTTCTGTGATCAGCAGGCCCTTGTGTGTAATAAGGACAGTTGGGGAAAATCTCCTGCAGGTACAGATGATGCCCATTCTCTCCTGTCCTAGCTCTACTCTTGTGCCTGGGTGGATGCGGTTGTTTCTGCCCTTTGGTTTTTAACTCATGGAAGATGGAGTAGGAAGCCAACACAGTTTTCCAGAAGCCTTGAATTTTAGGGATTATAGCACACTTTTCCAGGTTAATAAAGAGAAACTGAATTTTTGCTTGACCAAGCATCTGTCTGTGTGCACTCCACTAGCCAGATACCCAAAGAGAAGCAGAGTCCATGGCCTCTTGAACCTTGAAGAGACAAGTAAGGGCTCTGAGCCTGGATTTTTTGTTACTCGCAGGCACCTGGGTCTCTAGGTAAGAGAAGGAGAATCAACAAAGTTGTCACCCTGTGCCCTTTCATTTCTATAGCAGCCTTCAAAGTGATCATCACATTATAAAGAGGGAACCAAGTCTGAAACAACTGTGTCCCCCAGACAAGTCACATCCTCATCATCATTCCATCATCAGTACTTAGTAGCTCTCTGACACCTTGCTTTCAGACTTCTAGCCACCAGAACTGTAAGACAATAAATTTCTGTTGTTTATGTCATTTTTTTTCCTGGCAAAATAATGCAAGACCCAATGTCTGGTCCCTAGCTTTGTAGTTATTGAGAGGTAGGGAATGGGGATTGGGTAACATCCAGTTTGATGATGCACATGATACCATAGTGAAGTGTTCCAGAGCCAGCAGTTATAGGTTGAGTTTTTTTAATTTCCTAGATTATTTATTGTCTTAAAAGCAGCAGTTAACTTGGTAGCCGATTCAGTTGTGGTTCTTGAAAATTCAACCTAGAACCCACACCTGCCCTTCCCATTCCCTGAGTTAAGACCTTTCTCTTAAACTAGGTCCAGTGGGTTTTGTAAACTGAAATGTGTATCTTATATCCTGACTAAAGGACACAATGATGCTCCAAAATGCACCAATAATTCTAGTTCATAGAAAACAAAAGTTCTATTTTTTTATTTGCATAATACAGTATGCAGAACCATAACAAGTATGAATAAACCAAAGAAGAGTGAAATTAGGTAGTTGATTTCATTGAAAATAGGTCACAAATCTCCATAAGACTGTTTGTTCCCTTTAGAGATTTCTGTATTTCTGACTTTACTGCAATAGTAAGCTACTTGTTTTTCCCTAACTTGGTTAAAATGGGGAAAGTAGACAGACAGAAGTGTGGGTACACAGATAAGAATTAATTTTTAAATATGGGCATAGACGTTAATAAATGAGTGAAGGAGGAATAAGGGCATCCAGGACTAGACAGCAAGAACACGTTCATGGTAAAGACGTTTGGTGGTGATAGGGCTAGAGAAAAACCATCCTTTCTCTTTGATCACTTCATTGTCAAGTACTCCCTGCATGGCACTCTGTGGAGGCTGCTGTGCTGATATGTTAAAATAGGTATGTTGTAGGGAAAATAGCCAACCGCAGGAAGTGAACTAATTCTTGATGAAACTCTGAAGTAGAAATGTAATGTGGCTGCACCTTTTCTTCCCTTCCTGTTGTCTTTCTTCTCAGTATTAGGGGCCTCCACTTGGAGTGTCCTGGGCTTCATTTGCTGTGTTTGGAGAGGTCACCATTGGGCCTCCAGCAAGAGAACGGTCTAACCAAAGCATTAGGACAATTATGTTAAGGATCTACAGGCACATGCTATAAAATATATGTTCACTCAGATGTATGATTCAGCCTCTCAAATGTTCCCTGTAGTTTAGATTTGTACATTTGATTTACCCTTCCCTCGTAACCATCATAAAATTTCCCGGGTGCATGACTCACTTTCCTTCATTTACTCACATTTCAGTGATGGTTATTAACCTTGGCTAATAGTTCTCTTCACTAGACTGACTCAAGGATTGCTAAAAGCAACAGGCTTATATAATAGATGGTAGGAGATAGCGACACAAAATGCAATTTGGCTCACATGTTTTAGTACTGAGACCTAACACGTTCTTATCTATTTGTACTTTCAGCCAGGAGGCCTCTTGATCAAAAGCTGGGGCTCCAAAGTTCAAGTTTTTGATTTTGGTCAATCAGTCTCAAGATGATAGCAGTTTAATAACTAGTAGCTGGGATAGAAGGGCAAGAAGATGAATGGAAGTATTTTCTTGCTATTATTATATTTTATAATAAAATACTCTATGTAATCACCTGTTTGGCTTAGAATTGCATGTCTTGTTCCTCAAAAAGTTAAACATAGAATTACCATGTGGCCTAGCAACTTTACTTTTAGGTGGCTACAGTAGTCCCCCCCCCCCTTATCTGCAGGGGGTATGTTCCAAGACCCCTAGGCAATGCTTGAAATCACAGATAGTACCAAACCCCACATATACTATATATTTCTATATATTTTTCTCATATATATATATATTTTTTTTTCATATGTATATCTTTTCACCTGAAGCACTTTATGGCTTCTTTTCGGCATCTGCAAATTGCCAGCATCACTTCTTGAACGTTGGGACTATTAGTAAGTAAAATAAGGTTACCTGAACACAAGCACTGCAATACTATGTACCACAGCTGATCTGATCACTGAGATGACTACTAAGTGACAAACAGGTGTGAAGTGTATATAGCATAGATACACTGGACAAAAGAACAATTCATATTCCAGGTGAGGCAGCGTGGGACAACTTGAGATTTCATCACACTACTCAAAACAGAATGGAATTTATAACTTATGAATTGTTGATTTCTGGAACTTCCCATTTCATGATTTAGACCATGGTTGACAGTGGGTAAATGAAATCACAGAAAGTAAAACCATGGCTAAGTGGTAACTGCTATGCTCAAAAGAGTTGAAAACAGGTATTGAAACTGTGGAATAAACTCAAAATGAGTTTGGAGGGTTTGGCTATAAATAAGTGATAAGAATTTATTCAAGGGTTTCAGAGTTCGAAAACTGAAAACACAGCTATGCAAAACCCCAGAAGTGTTCCAAAGAAGAGAGAAAAGTTAAGGATTTTTATAGTGAAAGTGCATTCTTGACAATAAATCAGTCCAGCATTCTTAGCCCTAGGACTGGTTTAAGATAGTTGCCAGATTCAGGTGGTCAGGATGATGCATGCCATGTGGTCTCGAGGATGGGTGCCAGGAGGTCTGATTGTGCACAGTGGTCTGGAAAATGGATGTCAGGTAGCTGCCAGGTGGTCTGGTTACATGAGTCCTTCATGTAAGTAATCAGAAGGTTTCTGGAGGCCTGGTGTATATATGTCCAGATGTATATCCAGACATTGACACAGGACTGAAAAGTCCAAAAATTTTAAATTCCCAGTCTAGTTTGAATAAGAATAGTCTTTCCTCAGGCCCCAATCTTTATAATGTTAATAATTTTAGCAACTTGGTTAAAGTGACTCCATTTTATTTATTTCCTATTCTTTACTTTTTCATCAAAACAAGTAATTTACATGCATGTTCATGGCAGCTCTATTCACTGAAGATGAAAAAAGCCAACGTCCATCAGTAGATAAATGGATAAACAAATTGTGGCTTAGACATAAAGGGGAATATTATTCGGCCATTAAAAAGAAATTAGTGTCAATAGATGTTACAACATGATGAACCTTGAAAACGTCATGCTAAATGAAAGAAGTCATACACAAAGGTCACAGATTGCATGATTCCATTTCTATGAAATATTAGAAATTGGTAAATCCATAGGGGCAAAAAGCATATTAAAGGTAGGCAGAGGAAGGAAATGGGGCAATGGCTAGTTAATGGGTATGGGATTTCCTTTTAAAATAATGAAGATGTTTTGGAACTAAATGAAGGTTATGGTTGTATATTGTGAATGTACTAAATGCCACTGAATTGTTCACTTTAAAATAGTTAACTTTATATTATGTGAAACTCACCCCAATTAAAAATTTTGCATGTGTTCCCACTGAGATGTTATTAATACATTAAATAAAATTAAAAAGTTGTCATTCTTTTTGCAAATCAGTATAGTATAAATCCTACCATGAAAGGGTGATGTTAAAAATATTTAGTAACCAGCAAGGAACAGGTGCCCTGAGTCAGAAATGACACTTCCCATTAAAAGTAGTGCAAGCCAGTGGAAAACCAGCCCTGCCAGCATTCAGACAGAAAACCACCAAAGAATCATTTTCTCTGAGGCCACACAGTGCAGACAACCAGGCCTAGTTTCGCTGAATCCCAACAAACAACTGGACACATTTATGAAGGAATATTTCTTCAATTTTGCAGAAGTCACTAAAGTTCAACGAGACTAGGTGATTTGACTCAAGGTCACATAAATATTAAATGTCAGAACAGACTCGCATTTAGGCAGTCTTAGTTCAAACAAAGATCTCTTTCTTGCACAAAAGTCACTTTTCTCAAGACAACTTGCATCAAAACAACTCAACTGCTGCAGATTTTTAGAAAAGATATTGGCTCATCTAAGTGCTCTCCCAGATTTTTAACCTATAAAAAGAAGAAGGGAGAAAACACCAAAGGAAGAAACAGTCCAGACTTCCTGGAATAAGCTCAATGGTACAGTTATACTGATAAAAACTAGTATTTGACAATTTAGTAATTTGCAGAAATACGTACCCTGGAAGTAAATGTAGTAAAAAAAAAAAAAAAAAAATGACACCCCTCCCTGCCACCAAGCCTGCTGACAGCATGTTATCCAGGGCCCGCTTTCACAAGCACACCTCCTGTCCGGGGACACATGGCCCCAGCACTTGGAGACTTAATTATTTAGTGCTCTGCTGTTGCTCCCTTGAAGTTCTTAATCACTGGTGGAACAAGGGGCCCTGTTTTTTCATTTTGTACTGAGCACCGCAAATTATGTAGCCAGACTTGCCAATGTCCAACTAATTTTAATCCTCACCTGATCTACTAAGAAATGGAGATCAAAGGGGGGTAAATATTCTAACACTCTTTTCAGTTTATAAAGTACTTTTGCATAAAGCTATTAGTCTTCAATTATCTCATTTGTAGTTATTCAGATTCACAGATAGGGAGCTACCTGAGGAATGTATTGCTCCTTTTGCAGGTGGGGAAACGCTGACCAGAAAGGGTGGGAGACTTGCAGAAACAGAGGTGACCTGCCAGGGAGGACAAAGCCCACTGCGAACCCAGGTATCCTGACACTCAGGGGCTTCTTCCTGTGGCTTTTACTGCTGCCTTTTCATCCCTCAGTGCTAAGGTCCCAAAAGGGCCTTGTTTGCACCCTATACCATAAGAAGAAACCCCCACTTAACTCCCACTCTCTGTCACTTCCCCCTGTTCATGCTCTTCATAGTAACGTCACAATGTGTACTTATTTCATTTCTGCTTGTTCCTTACCTCTCAACTTCACCAGACTATAAACCCTACAAGGGTAGGAAGTTCTCTGTTTTCATCATTATGTATTTTCAGCACAGAGTCTGGTGCAAAGAAAGCACTCGGTAAGTCATTTCTTGAATAAGTGAAGAAATGAATGAATAAGTGAATGCGTACTCTTTTCTAGTGGACGGAAGAAGGCTGCTTTCTGAGCTGGCGCTAAAGCACTGTAATGTTCTTGGACCACGTGGTCAGTGGGCGGCTTTCGTTGGAATGTATTGGTTTACAAATGTTTAACTATCAGCTTACTTATCTACCTTCTCTGAAAATGAGATTCTAAACGATAATAAAAATGGCTTTGGAATTTGTACTAAGCCGGTTATGCACATGGTACAGAATGTTCTCAGAAGCAGCAGGGCTCATGAATAATAAGGCAGCCACTTCCTGGACTTCCCAGCCCCATTTGCCTAGTCCTCTCTTGCCTACAAACCTTTTGCCTCCTGACCTGAGTCTGGATCCTCTCCCCTCCTATGAGAGATAACAGATGAAATTCAAGGAAGTCACCTTTATCCTGAATCTCGGCTGCCTACTGTGCCCCACCGTTTCCACCCAGCTCCACACTTAGAGCACTGCTATTTTATGGAAAGAGTGTCATTAACACCACATACCCCACATGGCTATCAGAGCCCCTGACCGAAGCAGCATTATTCCATTCAAACTGTTAATGCTAGATTGCTCCAGATGGCAAAGCTGAATCAACAGACCCCAGCAGGAGGGTTGGGTTTATTTCACAGCAGGTAGGAATGTGCAGTTGCAGCACAAACAGAAAATTTCTTTGGCCTTCCCTGAATTATGTGTTTGTTATACTTAATAAAATCAGTATCTATTAGGCTATTTGTTCCATACACAACATTTTTTTTTTGACTAACGGATTACACATAGCATTACCCATATGAACCAGTGTCATTAACGCACACACAAATTCTCTCAATGCATGCTCATTGTAAAAAATTCAAATAATATAAAAGTACACAGAATAAAAATATATAAGGTCCTTTATCTACCTCATCCTATTTCTCTCTCCCAGAGGTATCTTGTTGACATTTTAAAGGAAAATATTTCTCTCTTAACATTTTAGAGTATATTGTTCTGACACGCCTAATGCTTTTAAGGGCATCTATTTAAAAACAATTATAAAAGCATTAATAAAAACCTATATTTATTTTAACATGCATATGTCTTTACATATTAGCATTTCTGAAATTATGTTGTCTTATATTTGATAGCCTCTTAGACTCAATGAAACACTAAATTTTTAAGTTTTTAAAGTAATGGTTTATACTTAATGCATTATTTTGAAACTTCTTTTCAGGAGGATCTAAATAAGCTCTTCACACAATATTTACCATTCTCACTGCATTTATATCTACATTACTGTTTGGTGCTTTTAAGCTGTAAAATATATGGTCATAGCTCTCACACCTTCCACATACTTCTAAATTTATTTCTGACCCTTCACACAATGCCATTAGCATAATAGGTCCAAGGCCTTAATAAAAGATTTTTGTGGATGACATGAGGAATTTGAATCATACTCTTAGAAGCACCCTCATAAATCTGTAGCTAATAAGCAACAAAACACGAGTAGCCTTCCTGGTGCTAATGGCAATAGATGTGTCTTTTGACTTACGCACTGGTTCACTGATATTTTCTTTAAGGCTGGGTAGTTACGAATGCTCCATCATGTCACGCGTACAGTCCCACACGAGAGTTGTGGGTTGCACAATATCTCACCATCTTCTAATAGGAAATGGGGAAGGGAGGCATCTGCCAACTGCATTCCTGTTTTTGCCCACGACAACTGTCCCAGCCTTTAAGTTACACACCCTCCCCATTCTCTTCCCCCAGTTACTGAGCAGCTGGCACAGGGACTAAGCAGGATCAGGGTGAACTCAAGACAATCACAGCCACATGGAATAGGAGTATAGAGAAAGGGAGGACTTTGACCCGGACTCAGATTGACTTCAGTTCAGAAAAAGCCCCCATGAAGCAGGGAAGCTCTGGACTGCACAAAGGAGAGGTCCCAAAAGTTCAGGTGAGGTCAGGACTCCTTGGTGCTTTTTCAGAACTAAGTCACACCACAGATGCCCCACAGACTCTGGGTCTGCCTCACATCCAGAGCTGACCTCTTGGGACAGGTGAAGTCTAGATTCGCTCTACCTCTGCCCCTCTGCTCTACTTGCAGCAGTTGTGGGAGCCCTAGGTGTTCCCCCAAATACGGACTTCAGCAGCTGAAAATGACCCCTTAGAAGGCAGTAGGGTATTTACAATAGCCACAGTATAACTATTCTAAGGCTTTAAAAGCACAGATGTGGACTTATACTTTGAACCTGTGATGTTAGTAGCATTCTCGCCACTTGCTTTCACGTGAAAGAGTCATTGCAGTGGCTTTTGACCCAATGGCCTGATCTACATCTGTTACAGAGCCAATCAGAATCCATGGATCTACCACAAATATCTTAGCTGCCTCTACCTCCAAAGAGACCTCAATTTAGTCAACTCTCACCAACTCATCTGCTACCCCCAACTCCAAGCTGCTGTCACCTGTTGCCTAGGTTTCTGCAATAGATTCCCTGTTGTTCCCTGGCTTCTGCTACTGTTCACCACCATTGAAATCTCCATACAGAAACCAGAGTCATCTTTGAAAACATCAATTTCCAGTTATCACCTCCACCCTGCTCTATTTAAAAGCCTCTGTGGTTTTCTTCTGCACTTAGAATAAAATCTAAACTTCTTGGCCTGGACGACAAGTCCCTATCCATCTACCTTTCCAGCATCTTCTCTCTACCACTCCGTCTCTTACATATTGTATTCCAGACATGCTAAGCTTTCACATGCTTAGCTCTTTCCAAAGCAGAACATGGGCTGTGGCTTCTACCTGGAAAACATTCATTTCTATTCTAAGCATCTCAAAGTTTTTTATCACCTGCTCAGCATAGCTGTCCCTGTGCACCTGCCTGAAGTCTCCTCCCACATTACTGTTTATTTCCTCTTTTAAGAGCAACTTGCTATATATACTCTGTAATTATCCTATGTGTTTGTTAATTTTCCTAAATGTAAATATAAACTTCTAAGTATGAGGAACATTGTTAGTTTCTCTTTTGTGCCCCCTTCTTCTAGTCTAGGACATTTCCTGAACAATTTAGCCAATAGGCTTTTTGAATGAATGAATGGGTATTATTTATATATTTAAAATGAATGGGAACTTCCTCCTATCCTTGAACTTCACCAGCTCAGGGCTCCCTGCATCAGGACATGAGAAGAGGTTGAGTGAAAACAGAGGAAAGAAGCCATTCACAGTCCAGGGGCTCTTCAGTATCGCAGATCAATGGGCCCCACTCTGAGCTGCCAAATTACAGGCTTCAGGGGTAGAGTCTGAACATCCTTGGTGAGGAAGTTCCATGAGTGTTTCCAGTGCCTCTTTGTCTCAACGTGATCAGAAAGCGCCCTTCCTTTGCCTCCGGAGTCACTGTTGCCCACAGTGAGATGGCTATGTGGTGAAAACTGTGGTCCAAGTCGGCGCCTCAACTGCCTTGCCTTAGGAGAAACAGCAAGCACGGGGGTACCCCAGCACTGACAGCAGGGCTCGCAGGAGCGATGCGATGTCCTGCCCCCACCTACCCTTCCTGAGAAGTAAATGAGCCACCTCAGAAAAAAGGGCTTGAGCTTTTGTGGGGTGAATGTGAACTCTGTATGAGTGTGTGGAGGGGGCATATTTAAAATAGCTCTTTTTATTAAGGCAAACTACGGTAAAAAAAATTTGAAAATACAGAAAAAATGTTAAGAACTTAGAAACCATCCATGAGTCTTCTACTCAAAGATCATCATGTTAATGTTTTGATACAAAAATAAAAAATCATTAGGGCCACTAATATTTCTTAAGTGCTTATAATCTGCCAGGCATGTTCCATATGTATTTACTTATTTAATCCTCACAACAACACAATGAAGTATTTTCCTTACCCATTTTACAGATGAGAAAACTGAGGCACAGGGAAGTTAGGATATTGGCCCCAAATCAAACAATTTCAGGATTTTAATTTAGCAATCTTCCTCCAGAGCTCATGTTCCTAACTGCTATGCAATAAAGCTCTCGGTGGCTTAATATGTTTAGATTTGTATAAATACACACACATTTATATATGTAATGGGAGGTAAATGCTGTAACTATTAATAACCTTTCCTCACTCTCCTATTGAGGAAGAAACCTCATCTTTGGCTAGCTGCCAGGTCTCTGAAAAATAAATAAAATATTTTAGATTTATTTTTATTGGGTTAAGGTAGTAATCATTTTTCTATTGTAGGAAGTTTTATTTGCTTATTTGTTAAATTAAGAATGGGGATGTAATTTTATCAAATGTGTTTTCTGTGACTATAGAAATGACCATATTCCTCACCCACCTCCCACAGCCCCTTAACCTGCTAAGCACTTGGCTTTACATTTATCAGACCGGCTGTAATGTTTTTCTAACCAATAACTAAATTTTTCTTGCTGGCATTTTGTTTCAGAATTTTGCGTCTGTGTTTAATAATTTTTTAAATGATGTTTTTTCCTCTTACTGTCCTTGTCTGGTTTCAGTATGAAGGTTATAATAGATATATAAAATGAGTTGAGTACTATGCCACCTTCTCCTGTTCTCTGAAAGAGCTGAAGTTTGGGTCACCAACACCTTGAACGCCTGTATACTACACTTTTATAAAAATAGTCTGGGCCTAAGATTTTCTCATGTGAAGACTTTTAATTGCTAATTAATTTGTAATTATTATAGCACAAATCGAGTTTTGTCTTATCTTTTGAGTCAGTTTTGAGCATATTTTTATTTTCCTAAGAACATATCTATTTCTCATAAGTTTTTAGTTAATTGTCATAGACTTTTTTCTCTTAATTTATCTAATCTCTTACTGCTATATTGTAGTAATATTCATTTTAAATTGTTAATATTGCTTATTTATGACTTCTCTATTTTTCTTGATAAATCCTGACAGAAGCTGCCACTTCTATTAATTTTTTAAAATGAAATTCTTAAATACTTTTATTTGCATCTTTGATTTCTATTTCATGCTTTTCTGCCTCTTAAACTTTCTTTGGGTTATTCAGTGAATTAGTTTTTCCAACTGACTTCTTAAATTGAATCTTTAGCTAATGTTTGCCTTTTTCCCCTATCTACAGTGTTTCTTGTGTCTTGTATCTTTTTCAATAAATGTCTCTATTTTTCATAGCATGTGGCTGGATACTTTCTGGACAGACCTTGTATTTATTGCATTATAGTAAGAAAATGTGATAGGCATGCTACCAGTCTTTCAAAAATTTCTGAGATCTTCCTTAAAACCAAATATATCCAATTAATTTCTAGAAATGTCCCATGTGTGTTTAAAAAAATGTAAGTTTATGCCATTAACCTCACAAAGGTTAGCTTCCATACTGCCTGTAGATATTTTTCCTGGCCTTCAAAGAATTTCTGTATTCTCTCACAAGCTAAAATTGCATTAAAAGACAATTTTTTAAAAATATGTTTTATCTGAAAATTTTCACATGCTGGACTAGGAAGGAATCTTGCTTTTGGAAATGGAAAATTCCTATAATTTTAGATGAATTATTTTCTTTCTCCTTCCAGCAACTTGACCTGAATTATGGCATGGATTACTTGTATTATGATTAGATATGCAGAAATTTCTTCCTCTCTTTTCATATTAAAGACTCTGGGGAGAATGCCTACGTCATATTCATTCTATAAGCTGTTACTTGCCTGGAACAAACTATTTTATTAATAATTTATCGTAAATTAATAAAATAATTTGAAGTAACTCTGCCAAATGGATATGCTCAAGAGCAGAGACTTTCTTTTCCATCTTTGTACCCCTGAACCTAGAGGGGCACCTGGCATAGTACAGGCTAAAGAGTTTCATTGATCAAATGAGGAAGGGTACTTTTTCAAATATGCAAAGAGGAAATATATGCAGGAGGACCCAAAAAATTGAATTTATATATTAAAATATTGTGCATTTATTCTTACATGTTTAAACTTCAGTCACCTTCAAAGTATTCTCCATTTGATTCAATGCATCTATCAAGATATTTTTCCACTGCTCAAAACAGGTTTTGAACTCATCAATTTTGATGTCTTTTAGTACTGCTGTTTTTTGTTTCACTTATTCCACACTGGCAAAATGTTTCCCTTTGAGGACTTTTTTCATGTAGGGTAACAAAAAAATGTTGCTCGGGGCAAGATTGGGTGAATAGGGAGGGTGGGGCATGGGGGTCATTCTGTTTTTGGTCAAAAACTGCTCAATATTTGGTGTGGTGTGGGAAGGTGTGCTCATAAATCACCTGTAATGGAATGGGTAAAAGCGTTGATAGTCTTCAAAAAAAAAAATCACTAAAGCTAAATGCAGCCTCTCACAACAATGCAGCTGGTACACTGATACAGATGGGTTCCTAGAACACTCATCTAGTAGGGGAAGCCTGTATTACAAGAAGCCCGCCCTCCAGAAGATAATTCTTGTTTTTTGGGGAGGGGGTGGTCTTCCCTCATATATTACAAACACCAAAGAACACATATGGGTCAACTTTTGAGACATTTATTTCTGTCATTTGCTCATGAATCCAAGGAGTCTGAATTTATTTCCTGAAAGAATTTTAATTGGGTTCAACTGTTTAACTCATCTTGCCTTTCCAAAGACTTTCACTTGAAATATATTAAATAATTCATTTCTGTGTTTCTAGAAATAATTCTTATAAAAATAGCCACATGGAATCAAATTTCTGATGCTTGGCACACCATGTAGCAATATATAATTTATTGATTTTTTTTCCCAAGAGTTAGACCAGGCACATCAGAGTCTAAAACAACTCAATCCCTGGGGCAGGGTTTCTGAGACCTTGTCCAATGAGATGTCACCTGGAGTCAGAGTAGGTGGCTACCGCTTTCTTTGCTGCAGAAATGATTTTGTTCCCCAGAGCTGGTTCCCAGAAGGAGAAACTTGATTTCTCTTTCAGTCTTACTGAGCCTAATGCAATTGAGTGCACAATCTACAGGATTCAAACCCCAAAACCCCAAAAACTTTTCCTGTTTGTTCAACACTTATTGAACTCTTACTGTGTGTATAGTGCTGTGTGTCTTCAGTTAGCCATTGATCTGTCGGTGTGTCATTCTGTCATCTTGTTTGAGTTTCCATTATTCTTCTTTCATCAATAATATAAGAATGCTGAGGAGCAAGAGTGATCTATGTCAGAGTTAAGGATTTATAACTCAACAGCCAGGAGAAACATACTGGTTATTTTCTACAGTTAAATGTTCTACACTTCTAAATTTTATTAAACAATTATATGGAGCAAGAGCCTACAAATCTGATAATGAAGGCCATTAAACAGAACATTCATGTCTATTACAAAAGAGGATTTAATGCTGAATAAAATGCTAGCGTTAAATATCTTGCCTTGCACTCTTCAGGATTGATGAACTAAAATTACATAACAAGAAAGGTTCAATCCATAAGTATTTTTAAAGTGCCAGCCCTCCACTTGTTTTCAGACAAGGATATAAAAACTGGTGTTTACACAGATTAAAAATTCCTTTTTTAGGGCAACTGAGATGAAGTGATTTATACAAGGAAGGAGGGAGGGAGAGGGAGAGAAATAAGCCCATATATAATTAGAAAGTTGTCGTCGGCAGCCGTCCGTCTCGAGAGACGATGGTGTAGCTTCTTAAGAGTCTATCTGCACCGCCGAGAATGGCTGTGCAGTCCGACTCGCGAGTGACACGGTATCTGTCTCCTCCCGTGTTGAATCGACATCTTGCGATGACGCTGGAGTGTCCTCTCCAGTGAAGCTGAAGCTACAGAGCCTGGGCAGGGTGATATGGAGGGTCTGCTGTTGCCCATGCAGCAGACCCCCCCTCTCTTCGCAGCTGAAGGGTCCAAGGGAAAGACGGAGTCAATACAGCTTGGCTTCAGGTGCGCCGCAGGAGTTGCCGGTGTTGACTACAACGTCAAACCGCCTTAGGGACTCCGGCTCCGGATTTTCTGTCGGGGTTTACTCCCTTAGCCTTTCCCCTGAAGAGGTATGCCGCAAGGCAGCGGAGGTTTTTTGGAGTCAGAGTTTTCCTTCTCTGATGTGCCCTGACTGGAAGATCGAACCAGCGACACTTAGCTCCCAGGCCGACGCTCAATCCACTGAGCCAAACCAGCCAGTTAGAAAGTTGTAAAACTATGGAAAATAAACATCCCAATAGGGACTTCAAAAAGTGGGGGTGGGGGGGAGCAGATATTAAATGTACTTTATTTTGAGTTAGTGAATTCAGATTAAATTTTTTCTTTGCAGCCATTTACATAGTATGTATTATTGAAATGCATCTTCAAGAGATTTGCCTGCCTTTCTGCTGTACTTGTTATTTTTGGTTCTGCAAAGTGTTATTAGTGCACATAGACTGTGGTCAAAATACTTCTGTTGGGCAAGGATAACATGCTTAGAATCTAATAGTCTGTAAGTCCCTGATCACCTATGACAGTTACTCTGAAGTGCTAAACACAGTGCTTCAGTCCCCGGACTACTCACATAAAATCTTGAGGTATACTTTCTTAAATGAATAATAACAGTTGGAACTATAAGCACAAAGATCTTAAAAACATCAAGATATAATTGTCAAGCACTCTGGTCTGGCTCAGAAACACTTACGTTTTCATAGTGGCCTTAAAAAATAACTTGATGGTGGTTTTACAATATAATACACTTATTTGGATGAAAGCCATCTGTTGTGTTGGTAATGTTTGTTTTTTATTATAAAAGTATTGATGTTCTTTTTCTTTCTCTTCTTTCTTTTTTTTCTTTTTATTTCTTTCTGTTTTTCTTTCTTCCTTTCTTTCTCCTTTATCCTTTCTTTCCTTCTTCAACAGTGGTACAAAAAGGAAGACTTAGAATGTTTGCCTCCCATGTTCCACTTCCAGTTATTTACCCATCCCTATACATGTGCACACACCTTGTTATACATGTATATGTTATGTACAGGTGCATACTAACATACAGTGTATGTAGAGTGAGTTGTTTTCACCAAGATGGAATTATGATGGCATATTGTTCTATAATTATTGACTACACCATTGTTTTCTTAACTATTTAAAACATTTAAATTGTTTCCAGTTTTTCCTATTACAATCAATGCTGCAATGAGCCGAGTCATTTTTTACCATGAATATACTTAGTGTAGGTGTATACATATTCTTTGACTTGTCCTGTCTTAGATAACAAATAAAATTTCCTTCAAGATCCTGGTGTTATTATATTGATGCAAAGTGCTAGAAATCAGTTGTTGAACTGCCATGGATGTAATCATATTGCAAATCAAATCAGGTCATCCTGAGAAATCATACCTACTCAACTACTTCTCTCTCCCCCTACATGAAAACAGGAAGTCTATGTTCTGTGTGTTAAGCTTGTCCCCATCAATGTTGTTGTCACTTGCTTCCATTCTATTATAAAATATTTTATCTTGTAAAGGAAATCAAAACTCAGCTTTCAGTATCATCAAATGAAAGAATTGTTACATCCATTTCCTCATAGAACTCTATTCAGGGTGTGGTGTAAATTCAGGAAATTAAGAACCTACTCAGGTTACTGAGTGGTGGGTTGGTTGGAAATTTCCAACAGTGTAATGAATTTAATCTAACAATTTGAACATTCCACTTAGAGACGGTACATGGGAATCAAATAAACAACTCAAATATACAACATAACCTGCCCAGCTGGTTCCTTAGAGAAAAATTAACATTGTTGGTAAAGACAAGCAATAGAGTCACATCTCTTGTTTACCCCACTATTTCTAATTTTCACAGGGAGGTATAAAGTCCTAAAAGTGAAGGGATTGGGAGAAATTTGATAAATATTTTCCATCTCTAATTCTATATTCTGTGAGGCTCTAGAGAATTGTATGAGTTTATCCCCAAGCAAGTACCGTACATACGACTTTTACAAGCAGAGAAAGTGAGACCGTAGTCTGATGTGGTGAATCAGTTGTTCAGTAAGAGTCGTCCCTCTCAGGTTCTGAGGCCTGTGCCCAATGCTGGGTCACTGCCACTTCCGCTGCGCTGAACGACATCACTCAGAGAATGCGAGAATGCATCCTTTCACAGCCACTGAACAAATCCTGCGCTGTGCTTAGCAGGCCTAAGAATGCGCTATTTTTCATTTAGCAGCCTGGCTTTTATCTTCTAAATGAGAGCTATCCTATACACCCTCTAGGGTCGTTCCCCCCCCCCCCCCCTACAGTCTCTTCTCTTGGGTAATTGAAAGATTTCCCTAAAATGATATCTGGCTGATAAAATCTTGACTGCTACTTCCCCCGGAGAGGAAATAACAGTTCAGTGTCAAACCATGGTTTTCTTTATACCTGACAATGTTTCAAACCCCAGGGATGTTCTTAAAGGGTGGCTACTGTTACACTGCATTGGTAATGCCTCGATGGTGGGGGGAAGGGAGCCCCAGAACACTGGAAAGGAGCTGAGGTTTTGCTAAGAACCAGATCACAGCAGCCGGATCCAGGCCAGCCCAGGCTGTGAGCTCTGCCCGGGACAGGAGGTGTCCCTCTGGGTTCCCGCCCTACCCCCTGACTGCCAGCACACAGACCCGCTGGGACTGGGGATGACGAAGACCAGGAACTGCAGCACCTGGATGGATCCTGAAAGTGGAAGGAAGACCTAGAGTGAGCTCCTCGCAAAGCTCTCTTGTTGCTTCCTCACTCAGTCTGCTCCCTCTCACGCCCCTCAGTGCTGCCTGGCACGCCCATACACTTAGCAGGTAGAGCAGCAACATTAATCTACCACTACACACATCCCGAGTGTATGTCTTCAGGGAATGTCGAATTCTAAGTGACCTCATCTTACCTCTCATTTAATCACTGCTTGCTTTTCAAGGACAGGGGATAGTATTCTTTAATCTCTGTGACTGTGTAGTTTAGGACCTATTAAATATCCTGAGATGCAAACTGGTGGAGAGTAGGGATGGTGTTATACGTACTTATTTAGTGATTAACTCATGACCATTAAGATCATTAAATGCCAAGGGACAATGTTTTGCCATGTCTTGCTCATTGGGTTAAGTGTACTTATAGGCACTCAGGTGGCCAGGACAATAGGAGGCATTGATAACCACTTAGGAAGAAAAATGCACCACATCTCCTCTCCGACATGTCTCCCCTCTCCGTCCCCCCAGCTTCTGCTTTTATTCAGACACTCCGTATTTGGACAATTGCAGCTGCTTCTGTACCTCCTGTCATGGCCCCTCCCAATGCAATCCAGCTGTCAGAATGATTCCTACAGAACAAAACCCTGACCACATGACTCCCTCCCTGAACCCCTTTACTGGGTCTGCACTGCTACTGGGGAAACCTGATGCTCATTAAGGGGACACCGAAGCTGTCTCCCATGTGGCCCTGACCCACCTCCGTTCTCATTACAATAAGTGCTTAGAGCTCCCTAAACACAGCAGGCTGTTTCTCCTGCCTTTGCACTCACTCCCACGGCTGCCAGCACCATCACCACCTTAGAACCACTCTACACCCCAAGCCCCAAATCACCTCGTCTGCTCAACAATAGTGGTAAAACTGACTTTCCTGGCACACAGCTCACACCCCTGGTGAAATGAGACCCTCTCGTTTGTACCTCTGTTGTACTCCGTTCACACTTTGGTCTCGTGCCTGTAGCATTCACCTCCCCCATGCAAAGGCAGAAACGAAGTCTTGACACTACCATGCTCAGTCCTCAGCTGGGAATGTGGTGTGTACTGAATGCACGCGTGTTGACCTGCTGGCCCACTAAAGAGTGATTCTGTGCTTCTGGCCAGTGCCAGGGACATCCCAGGATATCAGCGAGCCATCTGCCTTTCCTGGCATTCTCCCAGCCAAGGGTGGCTCCGCTTTTATTGCTGCTGCTGCGTTGGGGTTGCTCTCGTGGTTGCTGCAGGAGCCCTGCTCCACTGCAGTGGTGCTGTTAAGCCTTATGCTGTTTTTCTTAATACCGTGGTGTAGTGGCTCTCACCCTTAGCTCTATTAGAATCACCCAAGTCCCTTTTACAAAATATAGATGAGCAGGCCCAAATCCACACCAATTAATCTGAACTCTTGGGGTTGGGCTCAGGCATTCAGACGTGTGGCTTCAAGGTCCCCAGGAGATGCTAGTGCAGCTTGGATTAACTATGCCCCCTATTTCAACTGTTTCATTTAGTGACTCCAGGCGACTACCGTTGGGGAGGGCAAGGAATCAGAATGACGCATAACATCTCCCATGTGAGGAATGGAAATACCGAAGCACTCCACAGTGAGTTCTGATCAGTCAAGAAGGTTGGCTCAAAAGTTTTCCTGTCGCTGAGCTCCACTCAAAAGGGACAACTAGTGTGATCTTGGGAGACCTTTGTTTATTCCCTGCTGACAGCACACAGTCCTGATGCCTGGTCACAGTGGGCAGATTTGAAAATATCCCCACACTTCAAATTCATGGCTGACATTCTCCTAAAAATAATTATCTAATTTCCCAGGAACTGCTTTTTTAGGACAGTTCGGTATATGAGACTTGTTTGTTTGTCTCTCATGTAGCATTTCATCCCACCATTTCATGAACTAGATTTTCTGGAACAATTCCCAACAGCTTTACCCAAGACACCAATGAAAGACTCAGTGTTATAAATACGAATAGCTTGGCTGAGTCCCTCCTCTCCTCCTTCTGCCTCTCCACTCCCTCCCCCGCCTCAGGCACACCCCCTGCATCTACAACTACAGTGCCGGGGTCCTGGCAGCTGCAAGGACCGAAGGTGCCACCCATGTGCCTGTGAAATGAGCCTCTTCATGAGGTTAGAAAAGAGATCAAATGCCCAGATGATGGGCCTTCAGCCACCTCAGCAGGTGGGCTGATGCAGCAATGCTCTTTTATTCACATTATGAACACAAATATGTTTCAAAACACAGGAAGACTCCCCAGGGCGGTTCTGGTCTCGGCCTCCGGAACCTCGTTCTTCACAGAGAAAGAAAATGAAAATTGTCTTACCTAGCAGCTGGTTTTCTCCAAATGTCTGGAATGCTGGATTCAAGGGAAATGATAACAACTGAGCGTCTGCTGTGTAGGCGGGCTGAGTACCCTGCGGATGGAGGGGGAAACACAAAACCTGGTCACAAAATTTTAGAAGGAATCCCTGTTAAGGGAGCTACAAAGACATGCACAGGCAGAACAATATTTCAAACCTGAATATGGTAATAAGTATAATGCGGGTTTAACCAAGTACAATCAAGAACAGGGAAGATTAACTCATTTTAATTGGAAGAGAACTAGATTCATAGAGTTTCTAAGCAAATGAGATCTTCTAAGGTGAGTTGTTTCTGGCATGTTTGTATATTCATTTCCTTTCCTAACACACTCACAAATATGCATCGCATCACAGTCAGGGATTTTCTTTGAAGCAGCACCATTAAGAACCTGCCAGTAGAGGATGGGGGAAGGTTGGGGATTCAAGCAGTTTAAAAATCATTTCAAAAGCAACTCCATCCTTGGGGCATCTACCGGCACAGCAACCTGTTCTAAGAGGGCAAGCTTACTGCCTTTTTGCCTTTTTTTTTTTTTTTTTTTTTGCCATCCCTGAAACATGCCTTCCAAACGTACAAACTAGAATGTGCATTATTCTGTATGTGAAATAAATATAGAATAAATCTAGCTGAGAAATCACTTCTTGCAGGATTAGCTGTGTACACATATATTGTTTATAAAGAATCATAAATTTAAAATATTGTTTAGTTTCATACAATGAGACAACATACTTAAATGGATAACTATTTGTAACAGTTCTATTTAAAAAATATTTTAATGTAGATAAAATGATTATGTCACATAGATGTATACTTGCTGCAAAGAGACAGGCTCCCTGGCTTGTATATTCAAATGACCAGCATAGCACAGTATCTAAGTACAAAGTACACAGGATCCACCAGTGTATGTCTGAATTTGTTGAAACATTTAAAAATATCAAGTTATTTAATAACCAAAGAAATATAAAGATGAGTTCTTATATAACTGGACAAGGACAAAAACAGGAATGCAAGCCAGAGATAAGATATGTCACCTGGAACACAGACAGGACAGAGATAGCATGGGGACCCAAAATACTGAACACTGTTCATCATGATATGTCAATCACAAAATCTGAGTAAACCCAGTGGCTCTCTTGCTCTGGCTATACTGTGTTCTTGAAAAGCCACTTAGCATCTATGTTAATGCTCAGAAGAGTATGAGCTTTCATGTGTGTACGTGTGTGTATGCAAAGATTTAACAAAAAAACAAAAACAAAAACGCTCTTGTCAAATAGAAACAGTGCTGGGGCTGCCTGCTCAGTTTGGAGAGAATCCACAAGTGACTTTTCCTCGATTTCCTTCCTGTAGTTATCATTCTTTTGCATTTCTCTGTTTATTAGTATTTATATTGTTAAGTCTACAGCATTGTCTAAAAAGTATTTGAAGATTAGCTATTGATTTCTTTCTCATAAGCAGAGTTAATTATGAGTTACTTAGTTATTTGGCTACCTCAGTAACATTGTAAATGACTTTCTTTAAGTATTTTTTTTAGGTGTTTTTATATTACAGTTGTCCTATCCACCCTGCCCCCACCATTGCTCTCCCCTGATGTAAATGACTCTTAAAGATTTTAGAATAATTAATTTTGTTAATCATCATGCATTTTCTATACTTGATGTATTTCATTTTAAAAGACTAAATCATAAATGTCTAGTAGGCAGAAATTGCATCTCATAGAAAACAGTGCTGCTTCCTACAATAAAATCATACACTGAACATAGGTTAATACATCAGACTTTCTGAGGTCTCATCTTAATAATGCAGATCTTCCCATTGAGTCTTCCCAGGAGGGGGTGGCTCGAGCCTGCCTCGACTCTTGCTGCAACTCAGCTGTAGGACCGACAAGATGACAACAGGAACAGAAAGGATTATACACCTGCTTCTCATCTGGCTTTGCTTAAAATAGACCTATATTTGAACTTTTAGCTTTTTTATTCATTTATTGATTGATTCACCTGGAGACTGTAAAAAGAGAGAGAGAGAGAGGAAACTAAAGGCTATTTGAAAAGTCTAGCTTTAAAGTCGTCGTCGTCGTCGTCGGCAGCCGTCCGTCTCGAGAGACGATGGCGTAGCTTCCTGAGAGTCTATCTGCACCGCCGAGAATGACTGTGCAGTCCGATTCGGGAGTGACAATCCCTGCCACACATGTTACAGGTGAAGGCAGATGGCTGTTGTTGCTGCTGCTGACGCTGCTTCCGCCTCGATCTTCTCTGGACCGCCTCCTCGTTGCGCGCAGCCTCCGCGCGTGACGTACCTTGCCTGACCGCGAGCCTCCAGGCTAGGCGGTCGTCTGCTTGTACTTCCCATGTGTTGAGATTGATGGAGCATTGTGTCATGTCCTTTTTGCAGATGTCTTTGAACCGCAGTTTTGGGCGCCCTGTCATCCTCTTGCCTTCTGCTAGCTCGCCGTAGAGGAGGTCTTTGGGGATACGGCCTGCATCCATTCTTTTGACATGGCCGAGCCACCTGAGGCGTCTCTCGCTAAGAACTGCATGCAAACTGCACATATTGGCTCGCTTCAGCACCTCGGTGTTGGGGACCTTATCCTGCCAGGCGACATGCAGGACGCGTCGCAGGCACCTCATGTGGAAGCTGTTGAGTTTCCTTTCGTGCCTTGCGTAGGTGGTCCACGTCTCGCTGCCATAGAGGAGAGTGCTGAGTACGCAGGCTTGGTAGATGCGCAGTCTGGTTTTCTCAGTGAGGCTGGAATTGTTCCACGCTCGCCGGTTCAGTCTGGCCATAACTGTGGCTGCCCTGGCGATTCTCCGGTTGACCTCCAAGTCGACTGACAGAGAGCTCGAGATGGTGGACCCGAGGTAAGTGAAGTCGTTGACAACCTCCAGGGTGTATCCGTCGATGGTGATGCATGGGGGAGTCCCCGTGCCTTGAGCCATAACATTCGTCTTCGTCAGGCTGATGGCTAGTCCGAACTCCTTGCATGCATGGGAAAGGCAAGTGACTAGCTGTTGGAGTCCCTCTTCGGAGTGTGATGTCAAAGCTGCGTCGTCGGCGAAGAGCATCTCACGGACGAGCACCTCTTTGACTTTGGTCTTGGCTCGTAGACGGGCCAGGTTGTAGAGCTTGCCATCGGATCTGGTGTGAATGAAGACACCCTCGCTGCAGTCCTTAAAGGCGTATTGGAGGAGCATGGAGAAGAAGATTCCGAACAGCGTAGGCGCGAGGACGCAGCCCTGCTTTACTCCGCTGCTGACTGGGAAGGCCTCAGAGGTTGCGCCGTTGTAGGACACCGTGCTGTGCATGTTGTCGTGAAAGGACATGACCACAGCAAGCAGATGTGGTGGACAGCCAATCTTCCGTAGCAAGCTGAAGAGTCCGCTTCGACTGACCAGATCAAACGCCTTCGTGAGGTCAATAAAGGCGAGGTAGAGTGGTTTATGCTGCTCGTGACACTTCTCCTGCAGCTGGCGTAGGGAGAAGATCATGTCCACTGTTGAGCGGCCAGCTCTGAAGCCACACTGGGACTCTGGGTAGACGCGGGAAGCAAGGGTCTGCAGGCGGGCAAGAGCGACCCGGGCGAATACTTTGCCAACGACGCTGAGGAGAGAGATGCCCCGGTAGTTGTTGCAGTCGCTGCGGTCTCCTTTGTTCTTGTACATGGTGATAATGTTGGCGTCTCTCATATCCTGGGGGATGTAACCCTCCTTCCAGCAGAGACAGAGTAGATGGTGGAGCGGCTGTAGCAGGACTGGTTTCCCGCTCTTTAGGATTTCTGGAGGGATTCCGTCGCTTCCTGGTGCTTTCCCGCAAGCGAGGCGGTCGATGGCTTTGCCGAGCTCTGCCGCAGTAGGTGGGGTGTCTAGCTCCTCCATGACTGGTAGGTCTGGGATGGCGTTAAGAGCAGTGTCTGTTACGGTGTTCCTCGTTGCGTACAGCTCGAGGTAGTGCTCGGTCCACCGCCGCATTTGCTGTTCCTGGTCAGTGATGACCTCACCTGTCTTGGACTTAAGGGGGGCGATCTTGGAGGGGATTGGGCCTGTTGCCTTCTTGATACCCTCATACATTCCTCGTGCATTGCCTATATCGGCGGCTTCCTGAATGCTTCTGCACAGGTTTAGCCAATAGGTGTTGGCACAGTGGCGGGCGGTCTTCTGGACTTTATTCCTGGCAGCCCGTAGAGCTTGAAGTGTACTGGGAGTGGGCGTGACCTTGTAAGCCAGCAGGGCCCTCCTCTTAGCCTCGATCACGGGTTCCATTTCTTCCCAGTGAGCCTCGTACCAGTCAGCGTTCTTCCGCTCTTTCTTCCCGTAAGCAATAATGGCGGAGTTGTATATGGCATCGCGGAGACGTGGCCAATTGGATTCGATAATGTCATCTGCCGCCACTCCCTCGCCGAGTGCATCTTCCATCTTGTTGATGAATTGCTGGGTCTTAACTGGGTTGCTGGCACAACTGGTGTTGATGCGTGGGCGACCCTTCATCTTGGAGTGGTGCAACCTCTTCGGCATTATGCGCACCTTGCTTACCACGAGGGCATGGTCCGTGTCGCAGTCTGCACTGTGGTAGCTGCGGGTGAGGAGGGTGCTGCCAATATCCGTTCTTCTGGTGATGACGAGGTCAAGCTGGTGCCAATGACGGGAGCGGGGGTGCCTCCATGACACCTGGTGGATCTCTTTGCACTTGAAGAATGTGTTTGTCACGCACAGGCCGTGGTGACACAAAAGCTCAAGCAGTCGCTGACCATTCTCATTGATCTTTCCTCTCCCAAAGTTTCCGAGGCAGGTGGGCCAGGCCATGTGGTCGGCTCCTACTCTTGCGTTGAAGTCTCCAAGGAGATAGAGAGCGTTACTTCTGGGAATCTTGGATAACGCTTCGTCCAGTGCATGGTAGAACTGTTCTTTCTCTTCGGTGGTGGCGCAGAGGGTTGGGGCATACGCGCTAAGAATGCTGACTGGGCCGAAAGTTGTTGACAATCGGAGGGTAAGTAATCTCTCTGTGCCTCCTGTGGGTGGCTCTATGGAGTTAACAAGCGTGTTCTTCACAGCGAACCCAACACCGTGCTGTCTTGGTTGGTCCGGAGACTTCCCTTGCCAGTAGAAGGTGTAGTTGGTTTCTCTGATAGTTCCGTTGTCGGCCAACCGGGTCTCCTGTAGAGCCGCAATGTCGATGTTTAGTCGTGCCAGTTCCCTATCGATGACAGCGGTTTTCCTGGCACCCTTGATCCACGGAAGGTCTGCAGTAAGTCCGGGGCACATGGTCCTGATGTTCCAGCTAGCGAGGCGAAGAGCCGGAGGCTTCTTTCTTGTTGTTTGCTTGGAATTAACTGGTGCGGGTGTTTTGTGGCCCACTTTTCGAGAGGCGCCTCTCTGATCCCCACGCACCCAGTGGGGCAGGCGAGCCATGGCGAGACGGTAGCTGTCCAGTGAGGTGCGATGACCTCTCCCACCGTCAGAGGAGACCCCTGGCGCTCGTTTCCTTCGCCAATCGGATGAGCTTATAACCGGTATCTGTCTCCTCCCGTGTTGAGTCGACATCTTGCGATGACGCTGGAGTGTCCTCTCAAGTGAAACTGAAGCTACAGAGCCTGGGCAGGGTGATATGGAGGGTCTGCTGTTGCCCATGCAGCAGACCCCCCCTCTCTTCGCAGCTGAAGGGTCCAAGGGAAAGACAAAGTCAATACAGCTTGGCTTCAGGTGCGCCGCAGGAGTTGCCGGTGTTGACTACAATGTCAAACCGCCTTAGGGACTCCGGCTCCGGATTTTCTGTCGGGGTTTACTCCCTTAGCCTTTCCCCTGAAGAGGTATGCCGCAAGGCAGCGGAGGTTTTTTGGGGTCAGAGTTTTCCTTCTCTGATTTTAGAGATGTCCTTCCTCTTTCCTCCTTTACAGTCTTGAGGGCAGCATTTACAGGCTAAAATAGAAAACTGGCAGTGTAACCTTCTAAGCAGATACTACCAATACCCTGCTTGGGTATACTCACCCAACAATAAACATCTCTTAAATGTCCTCCAAGTGCCATGCCTCGAATTATTAAATGGCAGTGCAATGGCAGCCAAACATTTGGATCAGTTTCACTAAGTAAACCACCAACACAAGTAGGTTTTTAAAACAATAGAATAGTGTCTCATTTTATTAAAAATAATAACTATTTTTAAGCAACTTACCAGCAACACTGAATAAAGTCAGGGGTATGATTTTGGATGTTTTTGCTTATCAAAGTGAACATGAGTCAGGGTCGGGGATGATATTAATTCACAGACCTCTGGAAAGCTTTCATAATATATTTGTAACAACCAAATATTTGAAAAAGTTTTGCAAATTTAATAATTAATCTGCCTCGTTAGAGCCAAATCAGGGCCTTTTATGTAATCAGAATGAATTATATATTAGCAAACAGTTAGAGCCTCAAAAATTATTTCAATATTTTAAATGATTATATAAGTTTCAAACTGTTACATTTTTGATTTTATGAAAGCCTGGTAAACAGGAATAATGTGATTCTAAATGTTTACGAAGAAAGGTAATCTAATCATAATTTGTGCCCAGAGGCAAATACAACCAACTAACTCTATGACATGGAGTCCATAAACGCCTTGTTAGAATCAGGCCCCTTTCTAATGCTCTTAGAAAACCCGGGGGGTCCTCAGGAATTTGTCTTTCCTGGTCTTGTCCAGCACCTTGTATCTTTTATACACAATTTCTTAGTCACACGATTTAAAAGAAATTCCATAATTCAGTAAATACTTGTAATTATTTTTTTCTTTATTACTAGATATCCTTGTATGTTGGGGAAGACAGGGGGTGATTATGGTTTTAAAATGTTATCTCATTTAATTCTGAATACCCATAAATATTTTCTTAAAGACAAACAAATTCTGACTACTTAGGAACACTGTCTTGAAGACCACCTTTAAAAATTAAAAGAAAAAAACCTATAAACACTAAAGATTGTTCCTCCTATTTTTCACAAGTTTTGATCCTAGACTATAGATATGTATTTACTGGCATCAGAATGTCTCTGTCCAGTGCAATATTGGGAAAGCTTTAATATGGGTTATATGCAGATGAAAAATACATGGTTCTTGACTTCAAGAAGCTCACCATCCACTACACTGTAGAGACACATAAGAAGGAATTGCACTATATTGTGTGCAGTGATAGATCATAGGTACCAAACTGCCCAGTGAGAAGAGGTGGGGGAGAACATCAAGGAAAGGTGCCTGGAAGAAAAGACACATGAACTGATCTTCAAAGGATGAGTGAATATTATCCAAGAAGAGACCAAAATCCTTTTCTAACTTTCAGGTCATCTGGGCTCCAGTTCTGCTGCCTTCATCAGTCTTGTCTCTTCCCACCTCTCTCTTTGCATCAGCGCCACTTGGCATTCTTAGCCTTTACAGCATTCCTTCATGTTTAAGGCTCTTCCCTATGTCTAGAGCTTCCCCCCATACCAGGTTAATTCTTGCTGACCCTTCATAGCTCACTTGTGTATTAGTTTCTCAGGAAGTCTTCTTTAGGGGCCTTTGTGTGCTCCCCTGCACCCTGCATGTAGCCTTTGCTGCATTTGTCATTGTTTTAATGAATAATGAATTGTAAAATTGGTTGTTCACTTTGTTTCCCCTGTGAAAATATAAGCTCTGTGAAAGAAGGCACCATTTTAACTCCATGTACTTACCATAGGGAAACACCGAGGATTGACATTCAATGTGTTTCATGGTGCAAGTGTTTAGACAAGAGATGGTGAGAGAAGTGGGACGTGAAGGAGAAAGGGGAAAGATTCTAGAACTATCAATGCACATTGCTCTAGCTAGCCCATATATTTGATGGGGGGAGAAGGAAGGGAAAGTAAAGAATGACTCACAGATTTACTGTCTCACTTATCCCTTGGGCTTGCCAATCATAGAACATTACTCTCTTATAGCCCTCGGTACTCTTTCATTTAAAATTCACCCGATAGAAATGTATATATTGCTTTTGATGTTTCACATGGAGATTTGAGAGTTATATAGAGAGTTATACATTAAAAAGTGAGTCTTTAGCCTGAAGCACCCTATCATTGCTTTGGTCCAGACCCAAATATTTGGTGATCTGACAGCCTTCTGGCTGTGACTAGTAATAATGAAGGAATTCATGGTAATCATGACACACATGTAGAGGGGACTTAGAGTGATGCTCTATGAAAACTTCCCCCTTTCCACCTTATCCACTCTCCCTTTTTCTTCTTTCTTCTTTCTCTATGCTCCCAGGCCCTCCTTCTGCCTGGGAGAGAGCTAAACTGTGAGGTTTTGACTTAGTCTGAAATGTGCAACAGGGTCTTTGCACTTTCTTGCGTCAAGCTTCATATAAAGAGGACTTAGAGTTTATCCTTTCTCTCCCTGAATTGCAGGGCCTTCTTAACCAATAATGAATACAAAGTGGATCACTTAAAGTCTCCCACAGTTTATTAAGTTTGTGTACAGAGCAAGACCAAATAAAAGTTGAGTCTGGCAGTTAGTGGATTACATTACATTTTCAAGTATTTCAAACATTTCTTCCCAATCCATACCTTTCCCTCTAAGCCACCTACAGTAGCTCTAGAAATTGTGGTTTAAATATATTAAAAGGTATTTTGGTCAGGAATTTAAATTCCAAGTAAAGTTGTCCATCTTTGGAAGAGTAATTGTTCACATAATAGATGGTTTCTCCAAGTTTTCACAGTCTACTATGTGATCATGGAAGGAATTTCAGTAAATGTTTACGTAACTAGAGAAATATACCGAATATGAGGGATATCTCCTTAAGTGGAAGAAATCTGACTTGCCTTTCAGAGCCTTAGGTATAACCACAGTTTACTTATGTGGAAAGAATTTGTCTGTTTGACGCAATTGATAAAGAAAACGTTGGGATGCTCTTAAATCCCTGAGCATCTTGGCTCCAGAGCACAGAACTCACATTGAATTGTGTGACCTTAACTATCAACTGCAAACCACCTGGTGCAGATTCTGTTTTGTTGCTGCAATTGCACACAACACTCTTTTTCAATCTCTCTCTCTCTCTCTCCCTTTTCCCTCTCAAATGCTTCCTCATGTTGTCTTTTCTTTTTCAAACATTCTAGAATCCTTTTTGGAACATTCCCATGACCTAAAGGTCTACTGATCAGTGATGGAACATACAGTCTGAGACATGTAAAACACCTTCACTGTACAGAGCTCTAAGTGATGTTCAAGTTGAGAGGTACACAGGAATGCCTTGGAGTAACAGAACAATCCCATGCAAAGAAGCTTAAGCAGCAAGGTTGTATAACTCTCTCTGTGGGTCTAGATGCAGACTTCTATTACCAGAGCTCTACTTAGATTAAGGGATGAGGGTCAAGGTTCACATTGCATAACAATATGTTACTTCAGTACAAAATATTAGTGACTCACTTCACTTACACAGTGATATTTTGATATGCTTGGCACCAACTGGCATGGAATATTGCTAATTCTCAGAGTGTAACCAATCAACAATGGAAAATGCTGTGCCTAGCGCACCGCCACCTACCCCTGCTGTTCTATTATATAATACACCCTGACTTTGGAGGAACAAATCATCTCAAAGTTCCCCTGACTTTGACTTTGCTTCACTGATGCAGCAAGTTCCAATGACCCTATTTTTTTCCAGGTCAACCCTGCTGAGAAATTCTGTTCTTCCTGATCTTTGTCCAACAGCAAGGAGTCCAGGCTGTTCATTGAAGTTGTGATCATAACTCATGTAAAATCAGAATAGTATTCCCAGATGCAAACCCATCATTTTAAGAAGGCCACTGTAGAGAAATGCCATCAGCGCAAATTATCAAGAGTAAGTCTCTATTCATTCACATGTATCTTCAGACTGTCATCTTGTGATTTTTTTTTTTCCTTCAAGGCTGCTTTTGCTGTATATGTTGTCTTGTTTTACTAAGATAAGGGGATTCCACATAAGTTTGCCTCACAGCCTTTCTCTCCACGTCTCCACCATAAACCCAAAGAGATTAAAAGTCAAGTAACTAATAGAGGGAGAAGCACATTTAGGGACATGGTAAGTTCTAGGTGGCATTGCCTATTTTTCTATTGCTATCTCATCAGTTATTCTATCCTCTCCCTGAGAATAAATAGAGTAAGGACATGAGCAAAGAAAATTAAATTCTTTTCTATTAGACACTTCAATTCACATGGATAATATATGTACATATATGAATACACAATAAATATATATGGGATATATATATATCAGAAAATGTGTTTTTGATATTTTTGCGAAATAAACCCCTGGCCCAATCAAAGGGTAGTAAAGGGTAGTCATCTCTGGATGATAATCTCATTGTGATAGAATAAACACAAGATGTTGCAGCTTCCCAATGTATATATGGAGGGCAAGGATTTGCCCTGCTTTTCTAGCAGGAAAGGTAAATATAATTATTGACCCATCCTCTACTGCCCACTTGCTATGGTGAGTATACTTGGTAAAGACAGTTGCAGTTTTCAAAAGTTTATAGCCATAAAAGAGTGGCAAGGAGATTTGCTTGCATTGAAATCAAACTTTTAAATGCTAACTTGCCCTCACTACAATACAGTGCCAAACCTTGCAGTGCTATGTCCTAAAGCACAACTGCTGAGGGCCCAGGCCTAGCACTCCAGAAGATTCATGAAGTGACCCTGGTAAAACACTCCAAAGGAAGAAGGATATCTTGAGCACATTTCGGATTCTTGCATCACAAGTATTACGTTTCTCTCTTTATTTCTGGAGTTCTTTATGAAAGACCAGACAACCACATCAGGAGTGTCAACTTTCCTCTTTCTTAAGAGAAATTGTTTTTCCTCAGAATCATAAGATCTCAGCACGGACAGGGACCTTAAAAGTCACATAGCCCTATACTTTATCCAAAGCATCAGTTGCCTCTTGATCAAGTCTAGAAGCACCGCCTGCTGTCAGCCTTAGCCACGCTAGCAACAAGGAACTCAACTGCATCATAACATTGTCCATTCCATTTATGGACAAGTCAGTTTGATGGGAAGTTCTGTGTTTTGAATGATCTCAGTTAAGACTATAGAAGCCTTAAGCTTTAAAAAGATTATGGTGTTCCCTGCCTTTTAGGAAATAATGCGATTGTGCATCAAAAACAAACAAACAAAACACATGCAATTATAAAATAAGGGAACAAAATTTAGTTGAAAATTTCCTCATAATTAAAACCTTTGTTTTCTTTTGTATTTCAAATACCAAATTCTGTTTTTTAAAAACATTCTTTAATTTCCCTTCTGCCTTGATGCCCTGCTTTCCAGTATCCTACACTCATGCTTAGTTTGCTGGTGAGAAATCCACTGTGGCCCCTAAGTCCCCCTGTCTTTGTCCTAAACATTCTTCTCTCCACTATTCCTCAGAGACCGTGGTTTCCAGAGTTCCCACCTCTCTTCTAGTTGTGCTCCAATTTACCACTGTCCTCTTCTATTCTTAATACAACCAGCTCAGCTTGGGTACTGAGCACCGTTGTTCTAGATTTGGCACTTCAAGAAATGCCCTCCCCAACTCTATAGCAGTAACTCTGTGAATACATAGTTACTCACAACCTCTAACTTGTATTTTTTTCAAGCATTCATTCCTCTGCTTAACGGTATCCTTTTGTAAATTAGGCAGAGGCACCCTCTCTGAATGAATGCAGCCCCCTACTCAGGCCCTCAGAGACAACCTGCTTAAACCTACCAGTTGGCCTTACAGCATTCTCACCCCTCCTGTGTTTGTGCTGCTGATTTTTCTGGAACTAAGGGCAGCCTTCATATAGCTCCCTTTTACATTTTATCTGGTTAGATTTGACCCATTGTTCCATCCTGTCAAACTATTTTTAGGTTCCAACTTACTTGCCCTCTCACCCAGCTGCAGAGTCATCAACAGACCGTGAGTTGCTGAATGTGCCAGCTCAGTGGTCCTATCAAAAGGACATGAGGTCTGCCAGGGAAGTTCTTGTTCATTTCATTCTGACTTTAATGATCACCTACCTCTTCCCTTTCTATGGGCTCATGGTGACGACAATCTATTGCAAAGTTTTGTCACTATCAAATCCTGCATTTTGGACCACTAGATGAAAAATCCAGTCTCTACCTAGCATGGTTGCTGATTGGCATAAAGAAACATGTGGGGAAGATATATTTTTTCCATATATGAGCTCATTCATATTTCTTTTAAGTACAAATATGCCTACAAAAAGAAACCATTTCAACCAGAAAACTTATTTTCCACACTTACATTTCCAAAGCCGTATACATCATCCTTCCTATCTTCTCATTTCTCTGATTGCCCAAGTTGCCTAAATAAGAAATTGCAGGCATCTGCCAGCACCTTATATAGTCAAAAGGTTTCTCAGCTAATTCCTTTCACACAGAAACTGCCAATTTAGTGGTAGCAAGAAGCCAAAGGAAGGGATATGCTGTTCAAACAGGGAAGAATCTTCCTTCTTCAGAGTTGATGTGCCATGAGCACTGATGCCTAATCTAGGACTGAAAAGTGAAAATAGGGCACAGTGACTAGACTAGCTGGGAAAGACTTGTGCATTAGAACAGAACTAAGTAAAGGAGAAGCTGCATTTGAACCTAATCAGTCCAAGTAATATGAAACTACTGCTACTATTGCAAATACAGTATTATCAGGTAATGTTTTTTTAATACTTAACCTGTTTCAGGCACCAAGCTAAGTTTGTTACATTTTACGTGTGTGGTCCTAATAAATTCTCATCATGACAAGTTCAAGAAAGCACAATATAATAGCAATTTTACAGCTGAGAAAACCAAGAGGTTAGGTAACTTGCTCAAGATCAGACAGCTAGTAAGGGACAGAGTCACAATTTAAACTTGTCACAGCTCTGTGCTTTCTACCACTTTCTATTCCTTACAAAATTCTTGTATAGTTTTCTTCAGAAGTAAAGTTTTTCTTTTTCAACAGCAGACTTCAGGTGAACAGAATGGAATCAACCACAACCACAACCACACTTATCATTAATAAAGCATTGTCTGCTTTTATTAGTTTTCTTTGATTGATGTACAATATCTACTATTCCTAAGTCCTGCTGACGGACGTTTGGGCTGCATGCCAGAGTTTTGCTATGAGAAACAATGCAGTTATACATTTTTAAGTACGTACCTCCTGTTATTGATATGTAGGTTTCTCTTGGGTATATACTCAGGAGAAGAACTGCTAGGGTAAAGGGTTCATGATCATTCAACTCTAGAAAATAATGTCAAGCTCTTTTCCAAATAGATGGCACCAATGTGTGCTCTCACCAACAGAACTGAGATCCTGTTGATCCTCATCATTTCCAATACTTGAAAATATCAGACTTTAACATTTTTGCCAATCACCTGTGTATAAATTGGTATTTGTTTGGCTGGGACTTGCCTTTTCCTGACACTGAAGATGCTGAATATCTCTTCATTTGTGTACTGGCTAAACATTTTTCTTCCGGCAAGCACTCTGACCCAAGGGACAAATCTTTGCTGGAGAAATGCCTTTATTTTAGCCTTAGATTTGTTCACTTTAAAGTTACTCCCAGATACAATAAAAATGGGCTAATAACCCCATTTCACCACAGTACCTAAAAGCTGTTTAAGGATTGACTTAATGACTTTAAACTCTTCTACTTTATTTTTTGCTAAAAATTATCACCAGATTTTAAAACCAGACTTGGAGGACCTTTCTACATAGTTAAATGATATTGCAAAAAATTGTTAGTTTTTAGTACAAAATTTCTCCAAAGCACATGCATTTCTAGAGGCCAGTGGCAATCACTTCTAAATTTCCCACAGATCAAAAACATGATGCCTAATTCAAAGGCCAGCTTGCAAAGGCTGACAACTCGGAGAAGGGTTTTTGCCTTTATAAGGATGTCATAAGCAGCCTTTCGTTTGTCAGGAAGTTGTTAGTGCATACAAATGCTATTTTAAAGCCTGTGGATATTTAATTTTACCCTACTCTTTATTCTTTATAGTTCCCGATACCAGTGTCCCAACTATTGTCCAAAGTGTAACAGAAACAAATCCGGTAGCAGGAAGCCCAGAGCCCACTCACAGACACCTGTTGCAACTCAAATCACAAGCGATAGTTGCAATACAATGCATACAATGCCAATAGGAGAGCAGCAAATGTAGCCACTGCCCTGCCTCACTAACAGAGAAGGGGATTACAACTTCACTGCTGCCCTGGTGCCTTGGAAGCAGTGGAAGAAATTCTAAAAGGACATACATAGTAGAAAATGGGACAGGTCTTGAAGGGGGAAAGTAAGTAAGGAAAGAGAGTCTTCTAGGAAATGGCCAGAAAAATCTAATTTTTTTGTAGGTGCATATAAATCTCTTCTTGTTACATGAATTCCTAGTGGGGAGCACTTGAAAACAAGAGGGATATGTGTAAGAGAAGTTTACCTTTAAAACACCTTGCACAAGAATGCTTGAACTTGAAGAAACAAATGCCTCTGAAATTAATGTAATTCAGTTTTCCTTCAATGGTCTTGTGTAATGGTCTAACCACTCTTATTTTCTTTTTGTTTTTAAGCTAAGAAATAGTCTAATCACTCTTATTTTCTTTCTGTTTTTAAGCTAAGATTTTATTTATTTTTAATTATATTTCATTGATTTTGCAATTACAGTTGTCCTGATTTTTCCCCCTTTGCCCCCTTCACCCAGCACCCCCTACTCCCTCAGGCAATCTCCACACCACTGTTCATGCCCATGGGTCATGCATTTAAGTTCTTTGGCTACTGCATTTCCTGTATATCCCCATGGCTATTCTACCACTACCTACTGTACATCTTAATCTCCTCACCTCTTCACCCATTCCCCCACTCCCCACACCAATCTGGCAACCAGCAAAACACTCTCTGTATCCATGATACTGGCTCTGTTCTTCCTGTTTGCTTAGTTATTTGTTTGTTTGTTTATTTATTTATTTTAAAGTAAATTTTACTGATCATGTTGTTACAGTAGTTTCAATTTTTCCCCCCTTTGCTCCCCTCTGCCCAGTATCCCCCTTCCCTCCAGCAATCCCACCCCTCTTAGTTCATGTCCATGGGTCAGACATATAAGTTCTTTGGCTTCATGCTTTCCTATATAATTCATAACTTCCCCATGTCTATTCTGTACCAACCAATTATACTTCTTAGTCCCTGCATCATTTCCCCATTTCTCCCTTGACCCCTCCCAACTGATAACCCTCCATATGATCCCCATACCTATGATTCTGTACCTATTCTGGTTTGCTTAGTTGGATTTTGTTTTTATTTTTTAGATTCAGTTGTTGATAGTTGTGAATTTGTTGTCACCTTAGTGTTCAGAGTTTTGATCTTATTTTTCTTAAATATGTCCCTTTAACATTTCATATAGTAATGGCTTCATGATGATGAACTCCTTTAGCTTTACCTTGTCTGGGAAGCACTTCATCTGCCCTTCCATTCTAAATGATAGCTTTGCTGGATAGAGTAATCTTGGTTGTAAGTCCTTGCTTTTTATCACATTGTATACTGCTTGCCAGTCCCTTCTTGCCTGCAGAGTTCCTTTTGAGAAATCAGCTGATAGTCTTATAGGCACCCCTTTGTAGGCAACTCTCCGCTTCTCTCTTGCTGATTTTAGGATTCTCTCTTTATCTTTCACGTTTGGCATTTTAATCATGATGTGTCTTGGTGTGGTCTCCTCTGGGTCCAGCTCGCCCGGGACTCTCCATGTTTCCTGGACTTGTATGTCTATATCCTTCGCCAAATTTGGGAAGTTTTCCTCCATTATTTTTTTCACATAAGTTTTCAATTTCTTGCTCTTCCTCTTCTCTTTCTGGCAGCCCTATGTTTCAGATGTTGGCACATTTAAAGTTGTCCCAGAGGTTCCCAAGACTCTTCTCATTTTTTTTCAAAATTCTTGTTTCCTCAATTTGTACTGGTTGACTATTTTTTTCTTCCTTATATTCCAAACCATTGATTTGAACCCCGGTTTTCTTCCCTTCATCATTGGTTTTGTGTGAATTTTCCTTTGTTTCACTTAGCATAGTCTTCACTTCTCTTATGCATTTGCTGTACTCAAGCATATCTGTCAAGCCTGTGAGCATCTTTATCACCAGTGTTTGGAATTCTGCATCTGTTAGGTTGTCTATCTCCTCACCTGTTAGGTTGGCTATCTCCTCGTTGCTTAGTTCTCCCATTGGAACCTTGATCCATTCCCTCTTTTGGGTCATACTTCTCTGTCTCCTCATCTTGACAGGCTCCTGTGTTTGTTTGTCTCTGTGTCTTAGGTAGAGCTGTCACTTCTGTTATGTTGTAGGGTGGAGCCTTAGGGACTCATCAGTACAGGACAACTTGTTTCACCACATTGTGGCGCTGTATGTGGGGAAGGGGTCTGAGAGGGAACAATGCCACTTGCCCAGCACTTGCCCCTTTTCCAGGCACTTCTCCCATTCCGTATGGGACTGGTGCCTCTCTAGCTGTTGCCCTGGCTGTTGTTCCCAGAGTGGATGGGTCTGCAGGTGTTCTAGGACCATGGGGGTCCTTTAAACAAGCAGACTCTGCAGAGAGACCAGCAGTTTCTGCCTCTCCCCAAACCCCCACTGGTTTGCACAGTCAGAAGCAATGAGGCTTGATTTTCCCCAGTGCTGGGAGCATGAGCTGCTTGTTCTGGTGAGGAGCTGGGAACACTTCCTAGGCGTCTCTCCTGACTTTTTAAAAAGTGTAACTGTGCTATCTGCCAGCCTACCACTGCCGCTGCTACTGCCACCACCACACCGTGTCCTCTCCACCAAGGCTCTGCCCCTCCTACCTGCCTAGATGAGTACTGTACAGTGAGGTTCACTTATCTTGGCTTCACTGTATTGCAGAATTTTTAAAAATATTGTATTTAATTATTTATCGTGGATTTTTCGCTATATCGTGGGATATTGCAGTACTGTATATGTATATTGTTAAAGTTATGTAGGTTTAAGAGTGTAGAATATGTTTAAGAACATAAGTAGTATTTATAAAAGTGTGGAAAAGGTTAATAAGGGAGTGGGAAAGGTTAATAAGGGACTGGGAACAGTTTATAAGTGTGTGGGAAGGGTTTATAAAGCCTTAAAATATATATAAATACTAAAATAAATGTAAGGTTCCTACTTCGTAGATTTTCACCTACCACAGGGAAGGATAGAGTGTAATACCCGCAATAAGTGAGGGAATACTGTATTTCTTCTTTATATCTTTGTTCGTTGGACTTCCATGCAGTGTGGTTTTCTGGAACTTCTGGTTGTTTCTAGTTTTGAGGTAGTTGTATTCCTTCTTAGTTGTGGAGGGAGATGCAGCGTGTCTGTCTATGCCTCCATCTTGGACAGAGGTCTAGTTTGTTTTTAGATTCAATTGTTGATAGGTATGTATTTTTTACAATTTTATTGTTCATAGTTTTGATCTTCTTTTTCTTAAATAAGTCCTTTTAACATTTTATATAATAATAATTTGGTGATGATGAACTCCATTAGTTTCTTCTTGTCTGGGAAACGTTTTTTCTGCCTTCTGATTCTAAATGATAGCTTTGCTGGGTAAAGCGATCTTAGGTGTAGGTCTCTGCTTTTCATGACTTTGAATATTTCTTGTCAGTCCCTTTTAGCCTGCAAAGTTTCTTTTGACAAATCAGCTGACAGTCTAATGAGAACTCCCCCATAGGCAACTAACTTCTTTTCTCTTGCTACTTTTAAGATTCTCTCTTTATCTTTAACCTTTGGCATTTTAATTATGATGTGTCTTGGAGTGGGCCTCTTTGCATCCATCTTGTTTGGGACTTTCTTTGCTTCCTGGACTTGCATGTCTATTTCCTTCACCAAATTAGGGAAGTTTCTTTTCATTATTTTTCCAGATAGATTTCCAATTTCTTGTTCTTTCTTTTCTCCTTCTGGCACTCCTGGACCTCTTGAAGTTGGCCAAGATGCTACTTATATTATACTATCCTCATTTTTTTTTGGATTATTTTCTCTTATTGTTCTGATTGGTTGTTTTTTGGTTCCTTATGTTACAAATCATTGATTTGATTCTGGGCTTTATTCACTCTACTGTTGTTTCCCTATAAATGGTTTTTTATTTCAATTAGGGCCTGGTGTGGAGCTGTGACTCCTTGCTCCAAAGATATCCATCCCAAATTTTTATCCACCACACATGGGTATAGTACCAGCCTATTCTGCATCTTTTCCCCTCCAATGAGTCTGGATGGATGTGGTTTCTTTAATTTCATAGTTGTCAGACTTCCACTCGATTTGATTTCTGATGATTCTGAGTGATGGTTGTGCTATATTTTAGTTGTAATTTTGATGTGGTTGTGAGAAGAGGCGAGCCATGTCACCTATGCTCCATTTTGACTGAAAGTCCCTGTTACTTTCCTCCATCTGATAAAAAGCGTCATGCTCATTAAGCATCATTTGGCTATTTTGGGAGTCCCCATGTATACATAATCAAGTGAGGATGGAAAATTGGTAAGTTACTGAGCACAGTAACTTTCTTCTACTGCTAATCAGGGCCTCATTGCCTTGATATCACACAGCACCATTAGCAACTCTACTGAGGACCTTAGGTTTGCCAGGCTCTGTTGCTCTTTCTGCAGCACACTGATTCAATAGACACTCCTCTTAATCCCACTGGATCTTAAGAGGTGATGCTAACCTTAGTTTGCTTTGAAGTTTAAGAAAACACCCCTCTCTATAGGTCAAAATCAAATCTTTAGAACTCTTAGAAATGCAGATCAATAGCTTGTAGACTTCCAAGCAGGAAATGATATAAAACACAGAACATGCTAACTTTTAAAAGCAAAAAAGGCATAAATTTAACCAATAAGACTAAGGAATTAAAATTTTTATCCTTAAATAGAATGGAAAGACAATTAAAAACTAAAAAGAAAGATATTTGAAACATGTACAACTAAGAAAGGATCAGTATCAAGAATATATAAAGAAGGCCAATAAGTCAATAAAAGCACAAACACCCCAACAGAAAAAGAGACAAAAAACATGGTCAATGCACTTCACAGAAGAGAAGTAACACATGCATGGATGTTCTGCTGAAGTCCAATTTCAGGGAAATATAAATCAATGTCACCATAAAATATATAACCATTTTATAACCATTCAATTGGAAATATTAATGCCACAATGAAATAAAATCAATGCCACAATGAAATACCATTTTATAACCATTTGGTTGGCAACAAATAAAGTCTGATAATACCACATGTTGGAGAAAATACATAGCCACAAGACCTTTCTTATATATTGGTGGAGAGGGTATAAGTTGGTAAAACTATTCAGAGAACATTTTGGCATTAGCTCCTAAGTTTAAACATCTTCATATCCTGCAATCCAGCAATTCACTCCTAGGCCTATACACAAGAGAAATTCTGAGCATGTTTACTAGGAAATATATACAAGAATGTTTATGGTTCACAATAATGAGAATGTGGAAAGAGCCCAAATGCCCATCAATGAGAGAGCAGAGGAATGACTGTGATACAGTGAGTCACACAAGGGATATTAAACAAAGGAAATTGAACTACAGCAACTGGCAAGCATAGATGAAGCTGAAAGATAGCCTATGGGTAATAAATACCCCTCCATATAAAGTTTAAATGTTTTTAAAGTTATACTATTAAGGAGTATGTAGAGACTTAGCTGAACAAATATAAAGAATAAAAAGAGAATAATGAATATAGGATTCAGAACGTGATTACCTCAAGAGTCAGGAAAGCAAAGAATGGAATTGTGGGGGACCACTGGCTAGATGCAAGTTATGAAATAGTAGGTTCATAGGTGAATGTTATATTATAATAAGTAACCCAACAAACAAACAAAAAAGTGTCTTGCATAGACCAATGATATATATATCATGAGTGAAGCATTACACTTAATCCAATTCTAAGCAAAACAAAAAACCAAAAAAAAACCTTTCTCTCCTTTATTTCTTACACGTTGTTAGCCAAAGCAGTGTCCAGAGTCTTCTAAAAGAGAACTTGCAATCATTTACTTGAGATCCTCCCACCTTCAACCCCAGGGGAATAGTACACGCAGGGGAGCTGGAATGAAAGTCCTCTCTGATCAATAATTAATGCACACTGAGGACACGAGCCAAGCTTGCTGTGCCAGGCAGCAGTTCCTGTTGGATGAGCTTCCCATCAGCCCATGTTTTTCCTCAACTATAATGGAAATGGACCCACCCTTGGACAGGCATGCTCACAGGCGTGAATGCCAGAGTCCACCTAGCTCATTACCACACACTGTGAGGACAGAGGAGCCAGACAGAGTCACCAAGGACCAGGTCTGCAGAATTAAAGACCCACAGTGGACAGGTCATTCTGCAGTCACTGGTCGTTTCATTTTCAATGTGGTTCATTTTTTCACCAGACCTTCTATTGACCTTATAAACTGCCAAGCTAAATGCATTGTTGTAGGAGAGGCACTTGAACAGAAAGGGCCAGGCCAACTCTGCAGTCACTCTCAGTGTTCTGACTGGAAAAAACAGATAAGCCCTGTTTGCCATAGAACAGCACCACACGGCTCTGGGAAAGCTTATCACCCACAGCACCCAAAAATTGGTTTTCATGCGCCCTTAAAAAAAATATTTATTGTGACATTTATTTGTGCCTGCAAAAAAAAAAAAATTGGAATACTCAGAAAAATATAAAATTGAAATATTAATGATATCTATTATGTCCCCAACATAGAAAAAAACTACATTTAACTTCTGGTTTATTTCCCTCACATACATCTTTCCTCTTGTTTTCCTGTGCCCTCCACCTCCCCTAATATTCAGATCTCATTGTTTTGTAGCCTGCTTTTTCTTTAAGAATTTAATATTAGCATTTTGTTTTGCTATTTTTCTTAAGAAATACAGCTTCTAAAGATTACACAGTAGACCATCATATAGATTTATCAAATTTCATTTAATTATTTTTCTAGGGTTGAACATTTGTTGGTTTCCCAATATTGTATCACAAGAAATGATGCCAGGTGAATATACCAGCCCATAAATCATTGTGTACAACTCATTATTTCCTTTCGGTAAATTCTTAGAAGTAGAATTTTTGGATCAAAGGGCAAATTGTTAAGACTTTTAAAATAGATATTCCAAACTGTCTTTCAGAAGATTATGTCTATTTATATCTCTATCAGCAGTGAATAGAGTGCCTTACAAGACAAAGCATTATAATTTTTAAATTTCTGATAATTTGATGGGAGAAAAATGATATCACATTGATATCATTTGCATTTATTTGATTATTAGAGACTGAATTTGTGATGCTTTTTAGCCATGTGCACATTTTCCGTTGTCAATTATCTGTTCAATATTTCATTCAATATTTTTGGGTTTGTGTTTCTCTTGTTGATTTATAAGAGATTTTTATATAATGATACAACACTTAGTTGTATATGCTATCAATATTAATAACTTTCTGCTATTGAAAATCTATTTAATTTTTATAGACACACAAAGATTCTAAAGGTTCTTTATGTTGTGAAACTTTTTATCAGAAAACTTATGTCCTTAATTAGATCAAATAAATATATTTTCTTCCAGCTGTTTAATGGTTTCACTTCAGTGTATAACTATTTTATCCATCTTGATCTATTTTGGTATGTGTTATTAAATAAGAAATCTATTGAAATTTTTATTCAAATAATTACCCAATTGTCCTGACACTATTTATAAAATATTCTATTTTAAAGCTGATTTACGATGTCATCTTCATATATACTAATCTTTTATAAAATGTATTTCTAGACTACTTTGATTCACATACCACACTGAGTTAAATATTATATATAGCTTTAGAATACAATTTAATGTGTATAAAGGTCCCCTACCTCTCACAACGTTTTTTTTCTTTTCAAAAGGTTTTATTCCATTTTCCCATTTATTCTTCCAGATGAGATCTGTTCTCTAATTTATATTGGCCTTCTGGTGAATATAAGATGCAAATATATGGAAGAGACTCAAAATTCAGATTAAGACAAGATAAATTTTATATTCACACCATATTTACAAGTTGAACTAAAATAATTGTGTTCAGATATTTTTTTTTCTCCTTTCTTTGGATATCCACTAGATTATTGATTATTGATGTATACTAGAACTAGCTATTCATTACCTACATCAATAGAGGAAAATTGCATGTCAATAAAAATATTGCCCGCATGTCATTATAGTTATTGTCTTTGGCTTATTTCCCCTTAAACTTTTCACCAGTGCTATTAGAAAAAAAAGCCAAATGAAAATCTTTGGTTTTTCTCTTCTGTTTTTTTTGTTTATTGACCTTTTTTACCTAGTGACAACGAATCCTAAAACTTGTTGATCATATATATATAGACCCCTCAGGCCTATATTATCCTATTACTGGAAACAATGCCCAAAAAGCCAAGTGAACAAACTTTAAAGCCATCTATCAAGTATTTTATATTCTTTTCTTTAAAACTAAAGCAAAACAAACTATGAAAATAAGCTATAGAGCTTCAATTGCAAAATCATTGTTGTGGTAAAATATGGAATTAATTACCACTCCTCCAAGGAAGGAATCCCTCCCACTGCATCCTATGGTTAATTAATGTTTTTGGGGGGAAGGGGGTGTTGTACAGACATTTCTTGTGACAGGGCACACTCTGACCAACACTGAGATGTTGGAGTGAAAACCTAAAAATAGAAATTAGAGACTGTTCAACAAAGTGACCCCAAATTTTCTAAAAAGCAATTAACTGGAGATGTTCTGTGATCCCAAATAACAACTCCAGAAATAATTGTTAATGGGTTTAAAGATGTTGCAATATTGGGTGTTCCAATGTTAAACCTTGCAATGAAAAGAAACACAATCATCACCATCAAGACCAGCAAATATTTAAGGGGCAGTCTCCAAGTAAGGTTCTGAACAAGACGCAGAATTCAAATAAGCCCAAGACAGAGGCCTTGCCCTTGCGAAGCTAACAATCTACTTGAATGGTCAGGGTACACACACAGTAACACAAGGTCAAACACGATGTCAAACAAGTATTAAAAAAATAAATCTTAACTTTCTATGTTTTGTGGAGAAATTCATATGTGGTTCCAATTTACTTCCTACCCTTATGTTCCTTCTGCCTGAATGTTCTGACCTTTATTTAGCTTTGCTGAATTACGTGCATCTTAATCATGTGCTTTACTTCTTATAGAGGAAAGGGAAGGTACTGTTAAAGGAATCCAGAGGTGTAGTTACAAGCTAGGGTACAAACAGGGTCTATAAAATCCCCACGCTGGCTCAGGATCAAGCGTTAAAGCTATAGACTACTGCTGGGCTGGCTTCTCAGAGAATGCCTCACCAACATCAGACCTGTTAGCAGTATACATTCTCTTGGTAAATATTAATCCTATCACTCAAGTTAGTTTTGAAGAACTGCATTAAGACTGAAACAGAGTTCACACAAAAAGTAAACTCAGAATCTCAAAACATACAAAAGCAAACAGATGAAAATGTTGCAATATGATTTATCAGAACTTTACTTGGCCTAATTTGCTTTTGATTCACTATTTCACTTTTTGTAAAAGGATTTGTATTTCTATGATATATGTGACAGCCGCTCTGTCCACAAATCAATATCAAATGAAAGAGCTCACTTGCTGCTGAGGCCCCAGCCTACCAAAATAGTGCTGTCTAATCAGGCATCTCTCTGCAGGAAACAGGCCTTCCTACGCAGGAAGCACAGGAAAGAGGACTGGAGACAGCAATCCCAGCGGCTTTTTTGCCAGAAAGGACAAAATGGCTCTTCTGGCAACTCCTGACTCAGGAAATCGCTGAATTAAGTAGTCAATCTGCAGAGTAATTTAGCATGTCATCTGCTTCCTGGCAACAGATATTTGGAAGCATTTATATTGCAATTCAACTCTGTCATCATGGGGTTAGAACTCCTTCTCTCCAAGGACCTCAAGGTCAAAGATTTTCCTGCAGTTTCTACAGAGCCACCTCTTCGAGTTCTTTCCCCCCTTTCCAGGCCCCACCAGTCTGGCCTCCCCTTTGATTTCTATCTAGGTCAAGCAAACCCTTGTCTTCAGAGCTAAATATAAGCGTACGGGGGTGGGGAGAGGCCCATGCAGTGGTGCCCCCGGAAAATACACTTGTGAGTGTGCAAAAGGACAAAGATGGAACTGCACGCCCCGGAGCTGCAGTACTGCAGTAGCATTGCTCTTTTTCAGGGACAGGGAACAGGAACGTGGGCTCCCACTCCTGCTTCATCATGGACTTTCTGTGTAATGCTGTACAAATAACTTCCCTCCCTGCCCCTGCACTTCTCCCTTCTGGAGGTGAACTTAGCCAGAGCCAGTCATCTTCTTCATTTGCAGACATTAGAGATACACAATGCCACAAAGCCATCCATGTCCCATGTGTCACAAACAAATAGCTCTAATCATGCACACAGGGGAGACCAGTAAACACAAGTCGCGGGGGATAAGAATTCTGTACACGGATGGAGCAGTTTTCTTACAGCTGGTGAACACATGTACCTACAAAGTACCTAAAAGCAAAGCATGTAAGATATAAGCAGCAGGACCATGAAATTCTTTCTGTACACATACATTTATAGATCTTTACCTCTTGGGGATAATGATGGCTAAATCCAGATGAGGGTGATAAGGCAGCAAGAAGATAATGATTTTTTTCAGGGGAAGAGGTCACTTTGCTCTTCTCTGGTCAGGGGCTCCCTATGGTTCAGCAATATGGCCTAGGTGAGCATGTCCCAGAGTCATGAATGATGGAAAAGAGATCTCAGCCAAATACCACATACGCTAAGTTTGGTGACTCCTAGAGTCAAAACTCATATCTTCCAGAAAAAGCTAAGCTAGGACAGGTAAGGCCTTCTACATACCTGCGTCTCTCATAGTAATTCTGTGAAGTCAGTAGAATTATCCCAATTTACAGATGATAAAAGTGAGACTTAAAGAGGCTAAATAACATGTCCATAGTTAATCAGGGCATGAAGAGATGGAGTTGGGATTTTGAATCTCTCTGTCTGATCCCACAGTCCTTTCTCTTTCCATTAAATCATGCTGTCTCCTATGTACTATTTCTATTACTCTATATATCTAAGTTTCCTAATTTTTTAAATGGAGAAAATAATATCTAATTTTATTAAACTGCTACAAAGATCTAAAGAAATTACATATGCAAGGTACTGTAGAGAAATGTAGATTGTTTTTCTCATAATAGTAACAACCTTTATGTCTCTTCCACACCTTCAGTCTCAGTATTAAAAATGCACAGGGAAAGTTCATATAGGGCCAGAATATGGATCTTAACAGAACTGAAATATCATTCTGCATTTCAATGACTTTAAGGAATTTACATATTTTAACACAGTTCAACTACATTTTATAGTGTTGTATCTCAACAGGTCTTATAGATACCAATTCTATGTTGATCATATATTTACTTTTAGTTTACTGCTTCAAAGGTTTCTTTTTAAAATCCACATGGACTTAAAAATTGTCATATACTTTAAGAAAAAATCTTGCATAGAAATTAGACTATGGCTAATGAAGTATGACTTCAAATTCATGGGCAAATATCAAAATAGGAGCCTAATGGAACAGAGGGATTATTGCCCTGATATTCTGTTAAATTTTCTGTAGTCATCACCTCCCCAGTAGGAAGGGAACAATAATAGACATTGCCAGACTTGCCCTGACCTTCAGGAAACTGGAATAAAACATAAATTAAGATTGCTTATGTATTATTATAAAACACTTTGTTATTCAAATTCACTAAAGGGAATATTCATCAGGCAAACTATCCTAAAAAGCTTCCTATTGAGAAATAAATTCCAAAGTTTAGCATTTCAAAACTACACAATTTGAATACATTTTTGAACCATCCAATGGAAAATTAGATTGATTCCACATGTGCAGAGCTTGTAAATAGCTCAGTAATTCTTTCACTGTTTCCAGACACAAGCTAATGGCCTCCTTTTCTTTCCCTGGTAGAAAATTAAGCTATTTTTTCAGAATCAGGGGGAGAAAATAGGGTATCAAGGGCTATAATGGAGTAATGTAATTCACTCAGGACTGCAGGGAAATATGAGAGATTATGTAAATCTTTTCTTCACAGGATAGTGTTCCCATGGAGAGAAACACCCCCACAACTTCAAGGATTAGCACACAGCTGTGTAACAAGCTAATCTTTTTGTCTTGTTGAAAAAAATTCTTTCAATTGCATTGTGTGCATGTATAATACTCGTAGAAAATAGTAGTTTCAGTGAAGGGCACTAAAAAACAGAAGAACAGGATTAGCCTACAATAAAAAATACTTCTGTATTCAGGAGTTATCCCCCTTTTTTCATTTGGAAACTCTGTAGTTGGAGACATTCCAAGTCATGAGATACGAGGTCAGGGCACCCGGATTTGATCCAGGTTTTGTGATCTCTAAATTATTTTGTGCCTTTGACTAAATCCCAGAACCACTCATTCAACTCTGTGGCTTTTTGTTTTGTTTTATACTTTTTAAATTTTATTTATTGATTTTGAGAGGCAGGGTTGACGGGGCACACACAGAGAGAGAGAGACATCAATGTGTTGTTCAACTTATTTATATATTCATTGGTTAATTCTTGTATGTGCCCTGACCAGGGACTGAAGCTGCAACCTCGGTGTATCAGGAGGACACTCTATCCAGGCTGATGTTTTTCCAACTTAGTATCTCCTGCTACCCATGTTCTAAAAACCTATATTGATTGTGATAATTTACACAGTTGTGAGGATTAAACAAGTAATTCCTAATATGTGAGGCATAGAACCTTGCCGGGATGTGATAAATGTACAATAAATATTCACTTTTGTTCCTGCTGTTATTATTATTACTTAGATAAGAGTTGCTAAATAATGGGACCTTCAGTTTCAACCCCACAACCATGTCACTCAAAAGTAATCAAAGTGGAGCTAACTGTCCTGCTTCCTCAGATATGAACACACGGGTATCTTTGGAATCTTTTTCACTTACCCTCTAGCATCTGAGTTCACGTGTTGTCATAAATCAGTTTGATTTCCTTTAAGAAAGGCCAGCAAACCACCTCAGTGTAGAAACATCTCTATAGTCTCCCGAGGCCCATGCTGGTGGCTTGGCATTAATTTTCTCTCACATTTAAAGAAGGTGTTTAGTAACCACACACCAGTGAGCATCCAGCCAAGTCACAGGTACTCACGGGCCCCTGAAGAACTCCTGGCACGGCCTGCTTTCCAGAAAGGTCTGAGTGAGATTCACTGCAGCACTTTGAGTAGTGTTCAGGAAGTCAACTTTATAAACCTGCCTGGAAGACAAAGGACTACAGACATCCTCTGTCCTTTGGGGTCCTCCATGCTCATAAAAGCACTTTCTACAACAGACCCTTAAATACTACTCACACTGTAAACAAAATCTTTTGAAATTATTTTAATTAGCTTTGGATTTTTTAATCCATCTTGAGGTAGAAGTAGAGAGATTTTTGTTCAAAGAAATTATTGTTTCCCTTCAGGAGTCCTAACAAATGTAAGGTAAGCTGATAGAAAGGCAAACAGCCCTACTCTCAGGGGTTTTCTGAACCTCGTTCCTTAGACCAGGTACACAGCATAAAATATTAGTGAAACTGATCCAATTGTCATTTCAAAAAAATGTCTTCAAAAAATATAGATTGTTTGAGGAAGTTTTTTTTGCTCAATCAAAATCCCTTTTTAAACTATTCAGCTCTCTCTGAAAGACCAACAATCTAAGCACCTGGTATTTATAATAAAGAGCTTACGCTGGGACAAGCACTGTGCCAGGTGTTTTATTATATTAAATATTTAATCCTCACAGCAGTTCAATGAGTGAGTGTCATTATTATCCCATTTTACAGATGAGGTTGAGATACAGAGATGTTAAATAACTTGCCCAACATCACACAGAGTTAGCACATGATGGAGTTAGTTTGTAAAGCCAAGAAATCTGGCTTGAGTCTTCAATTTTAACCACTCAATTGTACTACCTCTTTTTCTTCCAAAATAAAACCGAATGTCTTTGAAATTGTGCACATTCTATAACATATTCCCACTGTACTAAAATTCTCAATGCCTCATTTTAGAGTGTAATTGAAGATAATAATCTATCCCAGGAATCCAAGTTACGGACTTAATGAACTGTAAGTCCAATATCTTTCCATGTATACATCACACCAGTCAACCTACAAATGTTTATTTTTAGCAACTATATAGACCGATGTACAAAAATATATAAATATAGGATATATGCCAGAAAACACTGCTCAACTGGCATTTTTTTTTAAAACAAATATAATCTTTTTCTCTAGGGAAATTGCTACTATCAGTTACAGAGGAAAACTTTTAAGGGCATTTATAGAGGATGTGGAATTTTATCAATTAACATTTAAACCTTAGTCATTTTCTCCTTGAGAGTTTAAGTATTGTAAGTCAGTTTTTAAAATATATTGCTGTTTATGCACTAGAAAGTTATGTGGTTTATAAAGATTTTGTGGAAACCCTGAGTACAATAGAGAGCTGAATAGGTATCAAATCAATGATTAATTTCCTGTACATAGTGGAAGACATTTATTGATGAGTAGTTCTTATCCAGTGTTCACTATTTATAGACACTGAAGTCTCCTAGTCACTTCAGAGGTTAGGGCTTCCCTTTCAGTTGCTGTAAACACAGTTTCCTCCAAGACTCTGTTTATACGTCTGCTTGTCAACCCAGCGCCAGTCACCGGCGCTCCTCTTTTTACTGCTGCTGCTCCCTCATCCTGTTTATAGGGCAGGGAGGGTAACCATGGATGCAGAATTATTTTAACTCACCAAAGCTTTGGAGAAACTAGCCAGTTTTGCTTTGTTGAGATGATTCATTCCCCAATTGTGCCTTTAAGCTTAATACTGCTTTTCTGAGAGCCAGTCACAAGCCTGGATACCTATAGTCACAAATCTCCCTTGATCTCCTCACAGGAAAATTTATACTATCAACTCAGGGCAAAGGATTCTTTTATCTTTAACAACGAGTCTTGTTAGAATCACCTTTGGAGTACTTTTTTAGATAGATAGGTAAATAGGTAGGTGCTTAGGCCCTAATCCTGTCAATTAAATTAGGATCTCCTTTTAAGAGCTCCCCTTGATTCTACTGTACAGCCAGGATTATGAACCATTGCTCAAAGCTCATTCTCCACTACAAACAAATTACCAAACAAATGTTTTACATATGATTAGATCACACAGATGCATGCTAATTTTTACCCCAAACTTCCAGTTTTAGGTGGCATGAAATGGTTGCATTGGTTGAGTACAGGAAGCAGTCCTCAGATGCTGAAGACTGTATCATGTAATAAGTTTCATTTCCTCCCTTCAGCAGACCCTCACTGTAACCTAGCAGGAGATAGGCTTGAATGTAATGTGCTTGAATCATCCCCAAACCATCACCACCCCCTGCCAACCTAGTCTGTGAAAAAATTGTCTTCCAGGAAACTGGTCCCTGGTGCTGAAAATGTTGGGGACCACTGCTTTAGAGAATGGGATGAGCTGATGACTAGCTTCCAGAGCCTCCAGAGAATAAAGAAAAATTTAGGTTTTGATCTTTACCGTGAGATTCCAGTGAAAGGAAAGAATTAGGACACTCCATTGAAGCTCATGAGACCCCCTCTGTAGATCAAAAGACAACCTCATAAAGGAATTATATAATGTATTCAACGTAAATAGGAAAGGGAAGATCAGAGATTAAAGCTCAGAGGTCTTCTCTCCTGGGATGCCTTCCACTCAACCAGGGAATTAAAATGGAATGTTTGATAAAGATGTAATGCTGCTGAAATCAATTCACTTCAACGCTGAGAAAGAGCAGAGCAGTCCCTAACAGCAGAGCTCACAGATACACCCTGGGGTCCTCCTGTTGGATGAAAATGATTTCACAGAGCACCAACATTAGGCAAAGCCACTCTGTGACCATAATGGGTCAGGACAAAAAGAAGACACTCCATAATAAAGTCTAAACACAAAAACATGAACATTGCCCCCCAAAATAAAAATGACACGACACAAATCCCCATTATTTAATCCTGCAGCTTTAGCCTTAGGCAAATCTTTCTTCCTTCTAGATCAGATGTAAGAAGATAACCAATTATGGAATTACCCCCATTTCCTGAAAGTATCCTATCCAGAGTGAAGTCCTGTTTCTTTGAACCCTCTGCCAAATCACCTAACACAGGCCCCGAGCCTTTAACTAATCATTCCCACACCCTACTGGTCCTCATGGTGAGCATTCTCTCTCACTGATGCAATGTGTCATAAACTAATCTTGTTCACCTCTGAGTAGATGTTTGGTAGTCTCTATCAGGAGAGCACTGATAATGTTTTCTTTAAGCATTTACTGTATGCCACTTCAAGAAAAAAGTTGTGTGTGGTGGGGGGGGTACGCCCTAGTATTCAAAGTGCTCAAATTTGACTGGAAAGATATCTAGGAAGTGTAACACAATCACATGATCAAGGCTATGAGTTTACACTCTCAATGAGATGCTAGACCATTCTTGAAAACTGTCACAGCCCTGACTGGTGTGGCTCAGTAGGTTGAGCTCCAGCCTGCAAACTGAAGGGTCACCAGTTCAATTCCTGGTCAGGATGCATGGCTGGTTCCTGGTTGGGGGTGTGCGAGAGGCAATCAATCGATGTTTCTTTCACACATTGATGTTTTTTCCCTCTTTTTCTCCCTCCTCTCCCCTCTATCTAAAAACATTAATTAAATCTTGTTTAAAAAGAAAAAGAAAACAGAGGAAAGAGAACCTGTGCTTTGAGAGAGGAACAGAATTAGAAGCGGAAGATGGGTGCATGGGGATGGAATGACACTCCACACCATCTCATGATTAAGGGACCTAAGGGTTTCATTCTCTCTGGGTCCAACAATCTCAACTGTTAGTATTCCACTCCATCTCCTTCTTGGAGGTAAATAATTTTGGAAAAGAAAGGCACCTAACCTATTCTTCTATCTTCTGACATTTTTCTTCTGTGTTTTGAATAGAGAAACAATGTCCAGTCCGTTGTTTAACCAAGTCCTGGAAACACAGTACAGAAATGAAATAATGCTTTTGTTCTAAAATTGTACTGGATTCATGACACAAATTTAAAAAATAATGCATTAAAAGCTCAACTCTTGACATAATCTGGGAAGATGCATACAGTGTGTCTGAAGATTATTCAGTTGAATTGGAGAGTCTGTCAGTGAATTAGGCCAATAAAAGAAGCCCACTACCAACAGCAGTTGTATGACAGTTTTGTTCCTCTTTCTCACTCTCCCTTCCATTTTAGAGATTAATTGGTTGAGATGACCAGTCAAATAAAACATCCCTGTGTTTCTCAAACAAATCACATTGCATATATAAAATATGCACTATCACTTTATCCTTGCTGCAGTTCAGTGAGTTTTTTAAATTTCATTTAAGCTGTAGAAATGGCTTTTTTTCTTTCCGAGGTAACTTCATGGAAGCAGTGATGTAAAACAGAATAAAGAGAGAGCGCTCTGGTTGAAGAGGGGTGGAGGTGAGACACCCAGAGTCGCTCTCCCCACTCTGCCTCTGTGACTCTGAGGATCTCTGAGAAATCGCTGGGATTTCAAAGAACACAGTGCTAAAGCAACTGGCCTGCTAAATCACCTCCATTGCTCATGGCTGCTGCCTGTCCATAAATCAAACCTGTGAACTGGCAGAATTGGAGATGGGCAAGAGGTGAACTGAAATCTTTGGGATCTGGAGAGGCCTGGTCACATGTGAGTGTTCAGCCACCTGCAAAGCTTCCTCCAAACCATCACCCCCACTGCCTCTTCCAAGGCACTTCTGCATGTCCTCTGGGGCTTCCCGTGTGCTCTTTCTCAGCCCGCTGTCAAAAGCCTTCAACTATTCTTTCCTCTCTTGACCCCTCCCATTCCTTAAATGTCTGTGTACTCAACCCTCCTCAGCTGAGCACTGCTGTTCCCAGTGGTGGACACCACCCCCCAGTGGAATCACCCCTTTAGCTGGGCTCTATAACCACCCCAGCTAGGTGCCAGCCAGCCATCCATTTTCATGTTACTCCTGTTAGGATGGGACCAAGCCATACTGCCTCTGACTGCTGTGTGTTATGGAACCTTGAGTGAGACAGTTCTCCAAGTTCTTCAACTTAGAGTCCTGTATCATCCTCTTTCTCTGGATACAAGTCTAAAAGGAGTCTATTTTGGCCTAGGAAATAAGCCTACGTAGCAAATATCAGTCACAGAATGTCCTCTTTTTCTCTAAGCTCCCCTTTACTTGGCTATGCTGGCCCCTCGGTGACCATACCCAGTCTCATGGTTTTAGACATCATGCATATATTTAAAGATTCCCAGTTTTATACCGCTAGTCTTAACCACATCCCTAAATCTAGATTCACACATCCAACTGCTGATACGGTATATATATTGTACTTGATGTCAAATTGGTGTCTCAAACTGATATGTCCACATCTTCCTCTCCTCCCCAAACCCAGTATTTCTAAATTCACTAAATGATACCACCCTAGCACCCTAATAATAATTAGGGTTCATGAGCCTGACATAAAGAAAACTTGGGAGACCACAGGTGAAGACCCCCACCATTTCATATGATTTGTTATGGCAATATAGCAAGCTGATTTCATCTCAAGTTTCCAGTAAAATCTGACATAACAGAGTAGCCTACAGCAAAGTGGAACATAAAATTCCCTTTCAACATAATAATGAGAGAGATTTTACTATAATTATCCTCCCTTTGTGTGTGTGTAAGGAGAGTCTGAAAGGTGCTATGAAGAGCATCACATACTTTAAAGTATGTGTTTTTAAAAACCACGTGTCTCCTTTTTTTCTAAAAATAATTTTTCTTCCAGGTCTCAAAAGCAAAGGTGGAATGTACTTCAAGTTGGTTGGTCTACCCATGCCCCAAAGAGCCGCACAAATGTTCTAAACCACAGGTATTTTCATCAGTACCATGTCAGCCCTAGTTATTTTCGTCACAACAGCAATAACAGCAAATATCACTTATTATTTCTATCCACATTTTATGGAGGAAGCAATGGAGGCCTAAACATGTTCAATGCCTTCTCCAAACCCGAATAGCCATTGAGTGGCAGGGCCTGCCTTTGCACTGAGACTCAGTGATCCCAGTGAGTGAGGCAGCTTCAGGCCTCTCTCCAGCACTATTGCCTCTTCAAGTCAGTCTCTTTGGTTCTCCTGTGGTATGAGATGCTTTGACTTGAACTTACTTATTTCTCAATCTCTTTGAGAGAACTACAGAAAATTGCTGTCTCCTGCATTGTTTTATTATATCTTTAATTCCATTAAAGGGATCTGGCTGGTTACAAGAAATTGGCAGCTTACAAAGAAATAAACTCTAGATGATTCTCATGTAATATGTACACTTTGTATTTTTGTTCTACTATTCCAGAAACAATCAATGGGGAATAATAAAGGTTTACTAATATATCCTAGATTAGAGGATTTAAAATCTTGTCTTTTTTAAAAATAGAAATGTCTACATGAAAACAGGAGGGATGTGAAAATGATACTGCTTTACTCATGACACAGAGGCATTTCTGGGGATACTTTCATAACTCAGTGGTGGCCTGATTTACATTTCCATGTGAGGACATCATAGAGCATTAGATAAAAGAGAACATGATCCATTTTGGTTTCAGCCAAGTGGGTGGATGAGGAAATAGTTGAATTACGTCAAATAGCTCGTTGTTGTTTCTTTTGTTTTTTCACTGAACTCAATCATCTATGGGTTTTACTTCTCTAAATCTGTTCTTATGCATAGTCACAGCCATATTTAGGAATCAAATCCATTTTTCATTTCGAGGCTCTTGATTCCTGATTCATTTCAGTCCACATACCTTGGCAGGCATCCACTTACACACACGGGCTGTGCTGCAAATATTTCTTAGTAAATTAGATCCTTGGAGTGCCAAGCACATTTTCTCCATACAATTCGTGTTACAGATGGTGGTTGGTTATCCAGTCCAGATAGCAAATGCCTGTGTATACACAATACAGGTGAATGATGCTATTTAGAGACTTATAGATGCTAAGCTTGCTCTCTAGCACTGTTTCCATGGTAAACAGCATGCGTTGTAGGAGAATGGTATGGAGGATCTGCTCGCTCACTGTGCCGGTGCTCCAGGGTGCCAGTGGGAGCTTGCAGATGGAGCCAGCACGCTCCTCTGGGGTTTCTGAACTAGAGGATGAGAAATGGCATCTTGTCCAGAGGGGTAAACAGTTCCCATGGAGTGAGGCTCACTCCAGAATGCGGCAGGAGGAGGGCAGTGGTGGTACAGATGTTCTGGTGTGTGGCTGTCATTCATTCAGACTGCTCATCATGCTAATGACTGCAGGACAGAGGCCACCTCAAATCAAGTAAGAATTCTGTCACTGAGGAGAAGGAGATGCTGGGTATTCATAGGCAATTAGCAGCCTCTGACCCCAACACATGTAATTTCAACTAATTACAACCAGATCAACTCAACTCTAGATGTTACACAGAGGGCAACTAAAACTGTAAGAAAATTGCGCATAAACTTTCACTTCTGGAAGCATATAGCTTTAAGAGAAAAAAAATCAACATCTGGTGAGCTTCCAAAGCATTATAGATGTTTTCTTTTAATAGCAGTCAGAAGCAAAGCAGAATGTATGTATTTTTGCCATCCCTTATACTAGGAAAGGACCTCCAATCTTGACTGACTTGTTTAGAATTCAAATTTTCTCTCTACTCTGATTTCAAACTATTAAAAATCTAAGAGCTAATTTACACTACACTTGCAAGCATTTTCCAAAACACTTCATGCTCTCTTTTTCCCTCAGGAAGCCATGAGCAAATCAGGCTTGACAGCTGACCTTGATAGAATTTTTCCCCTTTTGGATAGAATGGGGGAATTGACGTATAATAAAATAGTAGCATTTAATTTCATATTTTCCTAGGGTATTCTTTATAGCTCATTCTTCTCTATAAGTCTATTCTACCACTGATAGGAAAAGGAGTCAAGAATAATGGGTTTCTGAGTTGGGTGCTTGGGCAGATAGAGGAGTAAATGAAAAGAAGTTCAATATTGGACATATTTCGTTCACAATGCCTGTGGGATATGCAAGTAGTTGAGCGAATCAAAATGAATGTCTGGCATTTAAAATATATATCTATCTAGCTGGAGTTACTTTGAAATTCATAAGGATATAAAAGTTAAAGTTTGGTTCAGATGTGATTTTTCAGAAAAAGAGAGAAAAGGAGAGCGGACAGAACCTCAGGGAATACCATCATGGAAGCAGCGCTTCTCAGACTCGAATGTGCGAGTCCCTACGGGGTTGTATTAGAATGCAGATTCTGACTCAGTAGGTCTGGGGTGCAGCCTGAATTCTGCATTTCTAACATGATCTCCCAGGTGTTGCTGATGCCACGACAGTTCTAAGGATTTGTAGAAAGGGCAAAAATAAATCCAGAGACCAGAGCTGTGGAAACCAAAAAAGAAGAGAATGCCAATGAGGCTGGGATCACATGCTGCAAACAGGTCAAGACTAAAGAGAGGTCTGTATTTGTCTATTGAGAGGCCATCTGATGACCTTTGTAAAGCAGTTTAAAAGTCTTAAGGCAACCCTGGCTGTTGTGGATCAGTGAATTGAGCCCCAGCCAGCAAACCAAAGGGTCGCCAGTTCAATTCCCAGTCAGGGCACATCCCTGGGTTGTGGGCCAGGTCCCCAGTTGGGGGCACATGAGAGGCAACCACACATTGATGTTTCTCTTCCTCTCTTTCTCCCTCCCCTCCCCTCTCTCTAAAAATAAAATAAATAAAATCTTTTTTGTAAAAAGTTGGAAGGCAGATTTCAGTGGGCTGAAGAATTGGAAAGTGTGTATACTGACTATGAATTTTATATGACTTCGAGAAGCAAAAATACCAGTAATGGCCCCAGCATCACCTTGGAGTTTCTTGAAGGAGAAGCAGGTGGTCTCCTATTGGCAACTGTCACTATTAAAGGGCCTTTGTAACTTGAACAAGAAGGTTTAAACATAGCAGAGCATTTATCTCTAATGGGTGCTTCCCAGTTTTCTGTGCAGAGGCTTGAATTTAAAAATGAACAAACAAAAAGACAACAAATCTAACTAATTCTTGTATATACACATGTGGGAAATGGAAGAAACATGTAAAAATGATAATTGTTGCATTAAATTGTGCTGACAAGTGCCTTTCAAAATTTTTCTTAATTAAAAAATGAAAGTAATTTATCCGTGTACCTCCTCACTTTAAAACACTTAATAAATATCTTGGATGTGTAGTTTTTAAAAAATCACAAAAATAACCTACGACTCTTTCTTGCTTCTCTTACTTGATGCAAAACAAAAACAAAAACAAAAAAACAGAAAAAAATTTTTTTCCTTTTCTGAGTAAACATGAGAACAATATGATGGTAGGCATATTCTTTGATGATGTATATTTCTTTCAATAGAATTATTTCCTTTCTATGTCTAGTCATTGCCAAGAAAATAGTTAAAATTTTTATTTATAAAGAATGGATGTTCTTACTTGATAAATATAGATAATTCACATCACAATTTACTCTTGGAGTTCTTCCCTGCATTTCTAATTATTTTTCTTAATTAAAAGCCATATTTGGAAATCAACTAATGAATTAAGCAAATCCACAAAATTGTTTTTAAGTGCCTAAGAAAACCCTTTGGAACTATTATATTAACACAGGAACGTTTTCTCTTCCAACACAACAGCGCAGATGTTTCTCTCTAAATTATATCTGAAAGTAAATTATTAAGCAGTTTCTTAAAAATTGGAAAATGATATTTGTGAACTCATTTATTTAGTTACAAACAAGTTGATGCAAGCCACAGACCCCTATTTATTTTGTTCTGTTAAAACAAAAAGCCTAAAAATCAATGTCTAAATGCCCTCAAGAAATTGAGTCTAACTGGCTCAGAGTGCCTTCTGTGAAGAAGTGGCAAGAGCACACTGCTGGGCATCCACAGGATGTGAGAGCAGTTAATGTCTCCTAGTTACCCGTGTGTCTTCACTTAGAAAGTACCATTAAATACATAAATTAGTCAAAAAAGCAGTCTCTGCTTCTGTAAGTCTCTGACCCAAATTTCTGCCTGGGAAAGTGCATGGAGAACTTTTTGCCTTTCACTTTCTATTGTGTGTAGAACATCATTATCAGTTAAAATTGAAAGAAAAATGGGATTACAAACCACAGCAGTAAATTAGCTGTGAAAGAGAGGGCTCACTTTGACATGCCCCTTCCCAAACTGAGTATTATCACTGCTTTAATCTTTCTACTAAGTAGAAAATGGTTTATCACCAATGCTTTTATAATTGCAAGATCCAAGAATTCTTGATTTCCAAGTCTGAGTCCCACCACCAATCCGTCCTGCTTCCCACTCCCTTCCCTTCCCTTGCTGCAGCTGTCACTCTCAGACACCTTCTCTCTCTACAGTCCCAGATATAACGTTCTCAGTTTAACATCCCCATAACTTTCTTCATCTCTCACAAAGCATCTTCGCAAAAATCTCTCTTTCTTCACCATGCTCTAGAGTTTCTGACACTTATTTTATTTCCTCATTTCTCCTGATAGAGGAAGGGGACTTCAAACTGCACCCAAGCTGTGTGCTCCAATGAGTTTCAGACAGGTCACATGTCTGTGAACTGGTAAGAAGGTCTACCTGAAATCTGTATGCATGAGGATCTGAGAAGCCTTTCACTTTATGGGAAGGGTTAGGTATGACAACAATTTAGTTGTCAGAGGAGAGACAGTTTGACTCTAACACGGTGGCTACCGCCAGCATAACTCCCTAAACTCTTGTTTTAAGTCTTATGGTGAATAACACTCAGGATAGGATATTAAAAATCTGTCTTTATGAAGAATTTTATTGGGGCACACCCAACAGAGGTTGTTTTTTTTTTTTTGTCTATTTGACAGGAGAAAAGAAAGGTTCTCTGTGACACATCACATCACAAGAGAAGCCATCCCCCGCAGCACAGCCAGGCAGCGTCCGATGAAAGAAGGGTCCTGCAATGCCCAGCTTACTGGTTTTGGGTGGGTATGGAGATCCCCAGGAAAAAGATGGTGGAGCAGAAAGAGAAGATAAAAACCAAGTCAGGCTCATGGAAATCCGAACACAACAGAAATAGTTGGGAAGAGAGGGAGTCTACCTCACAGAAGTATAAAGTCAAGGCAAGAAAAGCCAGTAAAACATGCATTCAGCTCTTACAGGAGTGATTTTCATTCTGCAAAATTAATACATTTTAGAACCGAAATTCTCTTGATTACTGAAAAGGCATTAGAAGTAAATTTTATTTTACTCAAATTTTAAGGCAAATTTCTGTGTGCCAGTTTCTATACCCAGCAAACAAAAGGGAAGCAAAATTATCAGAAAGAAAAGGTTATTTAGAGTGATAAGTAAAGACCAAATGTTTTCTAAAAATGGATGTTTACTTCATTGTAGAAAAGTATTCTCAAATTTGCATTTGTGGCTAGTTATAAAACCTACTGGATCTCTCTGTCTTAAATTCTCATCGGCATCCAAAATTTCATAACATTTTTAGCATGGAACTTTCCATTAAGATTTAGAGCTATTTGCATTTGAATATTCATACTCTTGGTCCACTCTGAAATGAGAAAGTAAGGCAACATAAATATTATATATACAATTCTAATCTTCGAGTAAAAGGTGATCTATTTTATTGTACTAAAATATGCCAATTTATTTTTTAGTATAACAATGCAGATTCATTCCTAAGAAAAAAACCTGAAAATTCTGTAGTATTACTTACCATATGGTTATGCTAAAAAACAAAAGCAACAGAAATTTTAAAGATTGTTCTCATTGGACTCCTTATCTCACAAACAAAAAACAGGGATGATCCAGTGGCAGATCCATTACCAGAATCTTAGCCTCTTCACCATCAGCCCATGCTTTTTCACCCTACTTGAAAATTGAGTCTTGGGGCTTCTCCAACACCAGTGTCTATCTAAGGTGATACTTTAAGTGTTTTTTCCTAGGCTCAGAGAAGAAACCAGGTTCTTCTCAACCCCTATCTCCTTTTCAGTATCTGGCCCAATCATAAGCATTTCCTTAAAGCAGACTGACTTCTTAGCTACTGAGGTGATACTAAGGACAATTCTCTTCAAAAAAAGCAGGAAAGTGAAGCAGATTCTACAGTCTGTGGTGAGAACTGGGTTCTCATTTATTCCCATCATTCGTGTTTGCATTTGAGGGTTAATCTCAAATACTTCTTTTTTCTAAAGAACTTTAAGTTTTATTTTATTTTATTTATTTATTATTTTGTGGTTGCTTAGTATTTGGTGAATTAATGAATTCTCTTAGGGAAGTTCCCTCCAAATAACAACTACTTTTATTTTTTATTTTTATTTTTTATTTCATTGAATTTATTAAGGTGACATTGGTTAATAAAACTATACAGGTTTCAAGTGTACAACTCTATAATACATCATCTCTATATCACATCATGTGCTCACCACCCCAAGTCTCCTTCTGTCACATTTATCTCCCCTTTACCCTCTTCCACCTTCCCCTCCCCTCTTTCTCTCTGGTAATCACCACACTGTTGTCTGTGTTTGTTTTTTGTTATTGTTTTTTTGTTTGTTTGTTTATTTAATCCCTTCACCTTTCTAACACAGCCCCCCAAACTCCTCTGACAGCTTTCAGTCTGTCCTCTGTATCTATGTGTCTGTTTGTATTTTGTTCATTAGATTTCACAGATGTAAGTGCAATCATATGGTATTTGTCTTTCTCTGTCTGACTCATTTATTTCACTTAGAATAATACTCTCCAAGTCCATCCATGCTGTCTCAACAGGTAAGATTCCCTTGATTTTGTCCCTGAGTAGCACTCCATTGTGTAAGTGTACCACAGCTTTTTTGTCCACTCATCTACTAATGGGCACTTGGGCTGCTTCCAAATTTTGGCTCTTGCAAATAATGTTGCAATGAACACAGGAGTCCATAAGTGTATTCTTTTTCTTTTAAAGACTTTATTTATTTATTTTCAGAGAGAGGTGAAGGGAGGGATAAAGAGAGGGAAGGAAACATCAGTGTGAGAGAGAAACATCAATTGACTGCCTCTCAAATGTCCCCAACCAGGGACCTGGCCCGCAACCCAGGCATGTGCCCTGACTGAGAATCAATGACCTTTCAGTTCACAGGCTGGTGCACAATCAACTGAGCAATACCAGTCAGGGCTATACATGTATTCTTTTCACTTAGTGTTTTGGGTTTCTTCAGATATATTCCCAGAAGTAGAATTGTTGGGTCATAAGGCAGTTCCATTTTTAATTTTAAATTAAAGTTTATATTCAATATTATTTTGTACTAGTTTCAGGTGTACAGCATAATGGTTAGACAACCATATACTTTACAAAATGTTCCCCCCGATATTTTTAGTACCCACCTGAACCATAAATATTTATTGCAATATCATTGACAGTATTTCTTATGCTGTATTTTACATCCCACATGACTATTTTGTAACTACCAGTTTGTACTTCTTAATCCTTCAAATACTTCTTAAGAAGAAGTATATTTTCCTCATGCGACCTGGAAGAATTTTAACACCAGTTGGACTTCGTCACCCTTTGCCATACTCCATTCTCTTCATCATAATTGAGTAAAGTTGACCACATATCATTGAATAAAGAATTCCCTCTAGGTTTCAGACCTAGTCCTCCTTAGAGAAATGAACCTTTTTTCACCTGCACTATAATATACTACTGCTTGAGTAAGCAAGTGTCAGAAAGAAAGAAAAGAAGGAAGGAAGGAAAGAAGCCGGCTCTAAATATATGTATTAAGAAAGGAAAAATTATAATACATTAATATTGATGAGTAAAGAAAACTGAATTTTCCTAGTCATGATCATTACATTGCCAAATTTCTAGGAAATATACCAAGTACTGGATTTCATAATTATTAGTCATGAAGAAGGAAACTAAAGTAGCAAAAATGTAAAGAAGCCTAATAATATAATATCAGTGAAAGAAGAGCCAAAGAGAAGACAAGGGGATGAATTATGATAAGGCCTGCTCACCGCATCTGGTGAGTTAAGTACTTGAATGAAAAATTCCATATTAAATTTCAGGTGCCATTGGGTTGAGTTACATAAGAGTGCCAGGAACACACCCAGACTTAAGACTTCCATTGCCTTCTTTAAAAATTTTACTACAGTGCAGGAAGAAGATGCTGTCAGAGAATGTCTGGGTATCTCTGAGTTGTTGTGAGGATACAGGAGAGTAATCAGATGATTCATTACTGTGATTGAACTTCCCATGAAGACCAGTTTTGCAGGTAGTATTTCTAAAATGTCAGGCTGGCTGACATTCCAAGCTCAATTCTCACTCAAGCAGACACAACCTTCAGCATTTTCTATAGACCAGAGTTAGATTTCACCATACCGAGAAATTACCAAATTATTTGTATAAACTCCCATTTTCTACATTTTCCACTTCTCTCCCAAATTTTAAATATGTCAATGCTATTTTTATTCCTTCTTCAGTTTATTTGGTTATTAAAACTGATACTTAATAATCTTTTTAATTGGAAAAAATTTTTTGAAGATGAAACTCTCAGAGAATACTTCCTAGCTAGATTTAATCAATGGAGTTATGAGAGCTGTACAATGCAAAGCTGATATTTTTAAATTTGACTTGAAGAATACATAGATGCAGGATCTGTAAAGTTTGTAATATGAGTCATAGCTATGCCTTGACAGAGGCCTCAAGATGGCCCTTATAGTGGGGCGTTCCAGGAAAACAATGGACAATAGGAGATGGGGCATCTGTCTGAAGTTGACATCAGCAAGGTGGAAAGGACTTTCAGAGTTCAGACAAGGGAGGTGACGAGGGAAACAGTGGATTACATAGATCTTCACTCTTAGAGCCTCCCTTTCTATCACCTCTTCACCCTTGGTTTTTGGCCTCTTCCTTAACACAGCCTGTCCTTCCCACAGCTATTCAAGGATGTCCCAAGATGTACCCAGACACTGACATGTGGAATTCATGGCAGCAGCAAGACCAGGTTTTGGTTTCAGTCAATAACGCATTTATACCAACTGAACAGGAAGCAGACAAGTTCAGCACAAGTTCAGCTTCCACCCCACCCCTTATCTCTGCCTTAAGATAGGCTGTAGGACCTAAACTTAAGTTTCACATTACCCCCACACAAACTGGGATCAGTTGTAAAGTGAGGTCATCAGACAGCATATAAAACATGAGATGCAGATCAGGGTTCTAGTGTCTATGTTAATCACTGGCAAATTCTATCTATCAGGATTAGAATCTCTTGCTTACCTCCCTCGCTGCCTGCCCAGATGGCCGGTAGGAAGGGAGTGCACAACCAGGCCCTGCTACATCACAGGCAGAGTATGCTGATCACGTTCTCAGTGACAAACAGTCTGAAGTGACAGTATGACAGCAAAAGCAGATGGGAGTCATAGCTTTAGTCATTTCCCATATTTCTCCACTTTTTACAAGCCAAGAAGACTGCAGATCAAATGTGAAATGAGATGTCAGTGACCAGCAGGGATGTTGTTCCAGCAGTAGCAATGGAACAGAGATGAATGAGCCCAGCTGGACATGAACAAATGTCAGACCAGTTCAATAGTTGCACACATGATAATAGAAATGGCCAGTGGTGAAGTATAAGGAAGATGGTATTTATATTTAATTAAATCACACCAGCATTTCAGTGGTGCCTGATGCAGAAAAGGATTTCCATGGCCAAGTCAATTTGAGAAAAACTGTGTTAAACGAAGATTAGCTTCTTTGTGAAGAGTTTCTCAGAGCCTTTAGCCAGATATTGTGTAAACATTTTCACTTACATTATCCTTTTTTTTTTTTTAATTTCATTTATTTATTTTTAGAGAGGGGGTAAGGGAGGGAGAAAGAGAGAGAGAAACATCAATGTGCGGTTGCCTCTCTTGCGCCCCCAACTGGGGACCTGGCCCGCAACCCAGGCATGTGCCCTGACTGGGAATCGAACCAGCCACCTTTTGGTTTGCAGGCCAGTGCTCAATCCACTGAGCCACACCAGCCAGGGCTCACTTATATTATCTTATTTGATCCTCATATAACTCCTTATGATAATATTACTTGCCTACATTTTATAGAATCCAAGTGTAGAAACTGAGATTCTAGAAAGACTAAATTGCTCAATCACATTTTGCTGTTAAATAGCACAGACAGATCTTAGAGTAAAAGACAGAAAGTCCCCCCAAAATTATTTATGTTTAAGAATATCAAAGTGCAGAAAACACTAAGAATGACAGACTATTTTCACTTACCTGCAATGAACATTAAAGAAGATTTAATACTTTTATGAGTCTTAAGAAACATTTAATAACTTTGTACCAAACATGAAATTAATCATATGAGACTCCTTTTTGTGCTTAGTAAGACACTAGCATAAAAAAAAAATTATCACTAAGCCAAGGAATTTTTAATACTCTAATTAAAAAAAAAAAAACATCATCTGGAGAGGTCAAATGTACATCACAACTAGACTCAGAAATTGCAGTTTTAGAATTTGATTAAGTTAAATGTTCTCTAACTGCTGCAGATAAATCCAGCATTAACAAGTGAAACAATTGCATATTCTCAGCATATCCCCCAATTTTCAGTATTTATTATACAAGTTCGTTTTGTCATCCTTTGGACTTTATTGCATATATTCATCATTATTGACTATGATGCTGAAAATGGGGCTTTGTTTTTTTCTGCACTTGCTCAGAAAGGGCAGCAACAAACACATGTATGGATCAGAACACCACAATTAATCATAAAACACAATGATTATCATTAATATTTAGCACAACTGGAGCAGGTTTCATTTGCATAATTCCCTGCCATCATTTTCATCTCAGAATTTTGACATGGCACAGAATTCACTGGAATGCTGATTATTTTAGAAAAATGTCTTCAATGGAGATAAGAATGCCGTGGAATTGATCTTTTAGAAAGAGCAGGAAAGATTTCCTTTTTTATATGTATAAGTATGAAAATATAGAGTGCATTATCTGTCCAAATCAATGCTATCATGCCTTCTGCTCAGCTATAGAAGATTCAGAACAAACACAGGCAAATGTGCATGAATGCATTAAATTCAATACATTGCTCTGTCCCAAATCTTTAGTAAGGATAGTTTGTATTTACGTGAAGCAAGTTCACCAAATTGTCCAAACATACACAGGAAACCCAGTTCCTATTTGATCCGAAGGTCCTGATATGTTTGTGATAAATCAAGGAATCATTTCCCCATTTTAATTTTCTGATGAGTATTTATCATGACTAACATGAAAACAAAGAATGTGAAAAACAAAGACAGTGGAAGTTTTAAAAAACAGGATCAAAAACCTCTTTTTGTTATCGCCTCTCTGAGGCATCTAGAAAGATTTTTCTACAATATAACTCCAATCACATCACTCTCCTGGTAAAAAACAAACACTTGATGGCTTCCCGGAACTTCTCTCGTCCAACCAAATTCCCAGCTTATTTCCGGCCATGTGATCCCTTGAGTTAATATTCCCACCAAATGACTACCCACCTGACATCTTCGAATGCACTGTGCTCTTTCTTCTCTTTGTCCTCAGCACCGCTTACTTCTCATGCATATGATGCTCTCTCCCCACTTCACTGTTGAGTCCCTGCTTCTCCTGTAGGTCATAGCTAAGATGTTCCAGGCTCCTGGAGGTCTTGTGTGAGCTTCCTCCTCTATGTGCTTCCACAGCCTCCTCCATGAAACACAGCATAATCACATAGCATATGGCACTTACATGCCTGTTCACTTCTCACTCTCTCCCGATAGGCTGCAAGTCTCTTGAAGGCAATGTCTGGGATTTGTACCATGATTTATTTCCATGGCCTGGCTTAATGCCTGAAATATAGAAACTTCTCATTTACTGAGTGGATAAATGAAAACCTTACTATCCTCAAACTACCTGTAAGTGAATAATGTTTAACAGGGCAATTTTAAAAATTTTTATTCATCTGTGACAGACCAATTATACTTTATTTTCAATCTCCAGTCTGGCAGATGTAGGTTGATTTGTTTGATATCCCTTATGATATATAGCAGCTCAGGATTCTGTTTCCCAGACTCCTGGAGTGAAGCATGACCACATCTGTGACCTTGAGAACTTCCTTCATTGTTCTGTGCCTGAGTTTTCTCTTCCGTAAAACAAAGATGCTTATAAAATCCTTCCTCGTGGTGTTATTGGGAAGATGACATGTCAGTAAAACATGAATGATGCTTAGCACTGGACCAGGAATACAGTAAAAACACCATAATTGTTTGCCATTGTAATTAGTGCTTGTCGCATAAAACTGACTGCCAGTAGTCTTATTTTATTTGGAGGTTTTCATCTGGGTAATTATCTTACTATCCTTTCTCCTCATTTCCTCTTCAATGAAATAATAAAATTAAAATAGACCATCTCTAAAGTCCTTCCAGCTCTAAAATATGTTGTAAAATGGATCCAGAGAACTATTCATTTGTAATAATTCAGAATGAAAGGTGGACAGGGTGAGAGAGGGGTGCCGAGGAGGGCGTAAGATGTATCTAAAAAACAGGGAAGGAGTAAGTTCCAAAATATTTTCCAAAAGAGCAGCTAAGAGACTTTGAAAGAAGGAAAGATGATCAAACAAACAAAAGGCGTCGCATTTTCATTTCTTCCTGTCCATTGTTCCAGCTACTGGAGAGGAGACATCCCTCATGATAACTTCAGCTTTTGTATATTTATAATGTCAAATCTACACACAGATAGAGGCACACAGTAGAACAGTTGGTCTCACCATGGAAGAATCTGAAAGGATCCTATTGTAGAAGTCATAGAACCACCATCTGATTTAGCTGAATCATTTAGAATTGCACTTTGCTCCATGAAACAGATACCAGCTAGAGTAGCTTATAAAAACAGAAGACTATAGACCTCATTTTACAAGGACAATAAAGGCAAATAGTCTAGGGCTGAGACAACTGTTCAGGGAACCAACCTTCTTCTATATCATGCTTTGTCATCCTTAACATGTGACCTTTGTCTTTATGGTCACAAGACAGCTGCTGCACCTTAAGGTAAAACGTTCTTACTCCAGGCAGGCAGAAGGGGAAAGGGCAAAGGACATGATACATGGCAGCTGAGATTTTTCCCTTTTATTAGAAAAAGTTGAGTTTTTCTTCCTGGAAGCCTCACCAGCAGAATTTCTTTTATGTTTTATTGGCTAAAATGAGGTCACATGGCTACTACTATTTGCACATAATTCTGGGCACATTTTCACTCCGAACAAAAGCATGACATTTTTTTACAAAAGAAGATGAAGGAAATAGGCCTGGTAGGGAACTAATCTATCTGCCACTTGCCCCTTGGTCAATAAACTAAATCAATAGGATTGACTAGTACACCATGAAACATATCATGTGTGTGGTTTGGTGACAGCTGAGATTACGTTAAGAGAAGCAAGCATACAATAAGACAGCAATCTTACAGTGCTTAGAAATTAATCAGATCTAACCTTCCTTTCCCTTCTACTCCTTGGTCTCCCTTCCATCTGCTGCCCTCTACCTAAAAGGAAAGTTGCGTTTAGCACATCAAAAAAGCCATTATTACCACTGAGCCAGAAACTTTTCAAATAGAGTCATATGCCATGGTATTTAACATTTTTCAAAGTAACAACTTTCAATTTTTCAACTCATTTTTATCAGATCTTCATAACACATTTCTATGTTAAATTTGTCACATCGTTTCTCAATTCTACCATCACTACTCTATGGGCAAGAGAAGCTAATGGGCCCAGTTGTTAGGATCCTGGAGATTCTCGCTTTACCACAATCGCTCCTTTGTCATCTCAATAGCTTGTAATACTTAGTCTAAAATGCAAGATGGCTTAGTGTAGAGAATACACAGTAAGTATAGAGGAAGTCTCTAGAAGTAAAAATACTGTTGTTGACTTTAAAAAGAAAAATGTGAGAAAAGATGAAAGCCAACAAATTTCCTATGCACATATATGCATTTTACTCAAAATATTTGTACAAAGTCTTCTAGGAGATATTCAAAAATTATAATCAAAGGATATAGCTTTAAATATCCAATGTTCTAAGTTTTTTTAAAGTAAGAAATTATCCACAAAATTTATAGAGTTCTTGTATTCAAAATTGCCCTTAGACTTGGAAAGTCAAAAATAACACTATAAAAACAGGAGAAAGACATGGTGCAATCAGCTGAGAAGAAGAGAATATGACAGCTTACCCTTATATTTTAGGTCACTGAGTATTTCCAAATAATTTAGGCAAAAAATCCAATGCAAATCAGATTGTCTAGACCTCAAGGATTATCCAGCAGTCTGCAAGAGCTTCTCTACACAAGACAAAGGGGTGATGATCACATAGTAATTTGGTCAGGGTCTTAGCTTAGGATAAGGAAATATATTTCATCATTGTTGCAAATTAGTCCTACTAATATAGAAAAAACGTTTTGAGGTTAATAAAAAGGACAAAGTAACCAATAAAACCATAGTTTGAGACCTGGACAGATCCAAGTTACAAAACCACTCAAACCATTCTCTTCAGTCTATGACAAGGTTAGCAAGGACTTGGCGCAAAAAAAGTGTTCCTATGACCTCATGCCTCCAAGGACAAAAAATTGTGTGCATTTGCTTTTTTGTTCTTACTGTCACTGCTGTTGTTGTTATATATTCTCTTGAATTGCTGAGTAAAATGTTTTTAGTTTCTCATTCTGTATTCTGGAAGCAAAGCATATCTGCTACAAAAATATAATTAGTCAACTTCTGGGGTCAGTTAAAGAAAACTAAAGTCACATTTTTCCAGACTTCATGCCAGTATGATTGGTTGAAACCAGTGTCAAGGAAATTAAAGAGCTTACTATTCTGTTAATAAAAGTAGAGAAAAAACAATGGGAGCTAATAATAAGCCACTAGCCCATTTGAAGGGATATATTTAAACAAGACCAAAAGAAATGTCAATCAGTGAAGATAATAATCTGGAGTCATACTTCCAGCCAAGATGGAGGCTTAGGCTGACACGCTCTGTCTCCCTCCACAGCTAAGAAGGAATACAACTATTGCAAAACCAGAAATAACCAGAAGTTCCAGAAAATAAAGCTACATGGAAGTCCAACGTATGAGGTTATAAACAAGTGGTACTTGTATGAATGGGTAGGAGGGGCGAAGCTGGGGCACAGAGATCAAGCTATGCTGGTGGCTGCAGTGACAGACCGCGGTAAGCACAGACACCTGTAATTAAGGAGAGGAGAAAAGCGCCTGGGGACCACCCCTGACTGTGGACTGCACCCATCAGCTCACAAGTCCAACACCGGGGAAGGCAGACCCCCATTGCCTCGGATTGTGAGGCCCAGAGGGCATGGGACAGAGGAGGAGGCTCCTGGTCTCTCAGCGGAGAGTGAATAGCAGGAATCCATCTTGGACACCCGCCCCCACACAAAGCACCACAGTGTGCTGAGAAGGGTCTCCTGGTAGTGATGAGTGCACAGGGCTCTGCCCCCTATAGCGTAGGAGGTGTGAAAGCCCTGCTCAAGAAGGAAAGATGAATGAAAACAGTCAGGATGGTGGGAATCATGATTGAAATACCAATCATGCAGCTAACCAAAAAGCAAATACATGAATTAACCAATGAACAAATAGATAATCTTTCTGAGGCTCAGTTCAGAGCTATAGTCATAAGGCACCTTACAGAATTAACAAAAGATATTGAACAAGATGGGGAAGGAATGAAGGCTAGTCCTGCTGAAATAAACAAAAACACATATGAGACAAGTGGTGAGGAAAGGAAAACCAGGGATGAAATCAACAAGTTGGAACATGGGGAAGGAACAAGCAGTCAACCAGTGCAGAAAGAGGAAATAAAAAGTGAGGAATATGAGGAGAAGCTCAGAAACCTCTGGGACAGCTGTAAGCAAACAAATATTAGAATTATAGGGTTGCCAGAAGGTGAAGAAGAACAACTAGAAATTGAAAAATTATGTGAAAAAATAATGAAGCAGAACTTCCTGAACTCGGGGAAGGAAATAGACTTACAGGTCCAGGAAGCACAGAGAGTTCCAGAAAAACTGCACCCAGAGAGAACCACTCCAAGACACATTATAATCAATTTTCAAAAATTAAAGATAAAGAGAGAATCTTAAAAGCAGCAAGAGAGAAGAAATGAATATACAAAGGGGTCCCAATTAGACTATCAGCTGATTTCTCAAAGGAGGCTGTGCAGGCAAGAAGAGCCTGGCAAGAAATATTCAAAGTAATGAAAAGCAAAAACCTACAGCCACAATTACTCTATCCAGCCAAGCTGTCATTCAAAACAGAAAGGCAGAGAAAGTTCTTCCAGGACAAAGTAAAACTGACGGAGTTCATTAGATCCAAACCACTATTATATGAGATGTTAAAGGGACTGGTTTAGAAGGAGGAGGATCAAAACTATGAACATTAAAATGAAAACTGTATCACAACAAATAACAGAAGCTAGGGAATCAAAACAAAGGCAAACTAACTAGGCAATGAGAGTGGGAAAAGAACTATAGGTATGGGGAACATATTGGGGGGGAGGTCAGCAGGGAGTGGAAAGGGGGAAAGGGAGGGAGATGGTACAGAGATTAAGAAGCATAGTAGGAGGGAATGGAGTAGACAGGAAGAGGTTGAGAAGAACTATATGCACAACCAATGGGCATGGACTAAGGGGAGCGGACAACTAGAGGGAGTGTGGGTCACTGGGTGGAGGGGAGCAGAGGGAAAAGAAATTGGAACAACCATAACAGCATAATCAATAAAACATATTTTTAAAAAATAAAAGTAAAAATAATCTGGAGTCATTTTTCAATTGGCTGAAGAAATAAAATATACCAATATACACTAATGACAGAATCTCACCTGGCCCACTACCAGATTTTCCCCTCTAAAATGAGACAATTTATATTTTAAATTACATAGCAACATCAAGTCTAAACTGCCAAGTTATTGATACCACTGTGGATTTCCCAACCTCTTTTGCACTTGGGTAGAAATCATGTGACTGAGTTCCCACCAATGGGAATGTCAGTAGTGTATTTCTGCTGGCCCAAGACAAAATGTTTGTGAATCGTCCACATTTCCTCTCTGCTATTGATGTGACTAGAAGCAAACCTCTCCAAAATACAGAGTTTAAGGTGAAAGCAAACAAAATCCCAGAGTCACTGTTGAAGGAGAGGCTCTGAACAGGGCTGCCTGAATTATTTGTCTTGCTTATGTCTAGAAAGGGACAGAATTGAGTTGCAATTAGGTTTAAACTTAATTTAAGTGTGTTCTCACATTTCTCTTCATTTAAAGAAATGAACATTTCAGGCCAGAAGGGTTTGGCACAAAATATTCAAAGTGATGAAAGGCAAGGACTTAACCAAGAGTACTCCACCCAGCAAGGCTATTATTTATAACTGAAGGAGAGGTAAAGAACTTCCCAGACAAGAAAAAGCTGAAGGAGTTCATCACCACCAAACCAGTATTACAAGAAATGTTAAAGGGACATCTTGAAAGAGAAGGAGGAGAAGGAGAAGAAGAAGGAGAAAAAAAGGAGGAGGAGGAGGAGAAGTAAAAAATATGAATAGAGAAAAAAAACTCACTGACAAAGGCAAATACATAATAAAAACAGCGAATTAACCAATACTAACACTAGTACATAGATTAAAAGAGAAAAGCAGGAAGATCATGTATAATTACAACAGTAAATTAAGGAATACACACACACACACACACAAAAGTTAAAAAAAATAATAACAAAAACATAAACATGGAGGGATGAGTAAAATGATAATGATTTTAGAATGTGTTCAAACTTAAGTGACCATCAATTTAAAATAAACTTCTATAAAGAAAGCTTTATATATATGGAGCACATGGTAACCATAAACCAAAAATCTACAAGATATATACAAGAAATAAAGAAAAAGGGATCCAAACACAACACTACAGAAAGCCATCAACACACAAGAGAAGAGAGCAAGAGAATAAGAGAGAACTGCAAAAACAATTAGAAAACAATAAAATGGCAATAACTACATACCTATCAATAATTACTATAAATGTAAATGTATTAAATACTCCAATTAAAAGACAAATAAGTAAAGAAGATGTGGTACACATATACATGGAATTTTACTCAGCCATAAAAATGAGTGAAATCTTACTGTTTGTAACAACATGGATGGAATTAGAGGGTATTATGCTAAGTGAAATAAGTCAGACAGGGGAGGGAAAGTACCATACGATTTCACTTATATGTGAAATTTAAAAAACAAAATAAACAAACAAAACAGAAACAAAATCATAGATACAGGGAACAAACTGATGGTTGCCAGATGGGAAGGGGGTTGGGGGACTGGGTGAAAAGGTAAAGCATTTAAGCACAAATTGGCAGTTATAAAATAGTCACCACAATGAAAAGTACAACATAAAGAATATAGCCAATAATATTGTAATAAATATATGATGTCAGGTAGGTTCAAGACCTATCAGAAAAATCACTTTATAAGTTATATAAATGTCTAACCCCTGTGCTGTACACCTGAAACTAATATAATATTGAATGTTAACTGTAATTGTAAAATTGAAAAGTTAAAAAAATAAATAAATAAGAAGTAAATGTTTGGTCACATCGGTGAAAATATAATTTTTTTTTCTCTTTCTAAGAAAAAAGTTAAAGAAGTCAGCAATTTGGCAGGTAAAAAAAACAGATTAAATGCTCTGCACTAAGATGATTAAACAATAATTTCTTCCTTTGATGACTTAATTAATAACGTTATTGGTCATATATAAAATATGATACATGAGTTCTTTCAGCAAATATCTATTAAACTTTGCTGAGTACCAGGAACTCTTTTAGGCATTTGGCACATGTCAGAGAACAAAACAGATGAAGAGCCCTGCCCTGAAGGAGCACACATTTCTACCAATTGCCAAATTACCTTAAATCACTTCCTAGTTTAAAAAATGTTTTTGTCTTGATCAAATATTTAAGAATAAAGCTGTTTCTCCAATAGATCAATTTTTAAACTCAGTATAACCTTAATCAAATATTACCTTCCCCAACCGTACCTCCAAAAATAAACTTGCTAAATATATGTGCCTTTTGATTTCCTGTGAGATCAGAGCTTTGGTTCTGAGTGGTTATAACCATAACTGCTGACCAAAAATTCTTTACAAGTGAATGCTATTGTTGGTTCCCATATGTGTTCTTTTCCATGAAGATGGGATAGCAGCAAATGCTATCAAAGAAATTGAAACAAGCGAAGAGTTTGGGGGATTGATTATGTGCCTTCCTTATAGGCATTTAAAGAAGGAAAAGATGTTTCTAATTGTAACATACTACTTTGCATATTATTAGCTGTCAGATCACATTTTAACATTCTTAATAACTTCCTCGTGTTTTCAATCATAAGCAGTAATATCCTGTTACCAAGTTTGAGTATCTGTTCTCTTTCAATATGTAATGATTCAAATGATCTGGTGTGTGAGTTCTCCTATCTGAAATTGGCTGTCTATTAAGATTGGATTTATAGAATTGCTCTTAATCTCAAATAATAAATCCTCAGAGAAATCTTGCCATATAATTACTCTACTTCAAAGATCCAGGGGGGCTGGGGAGGAAAGCAGTAGAGCAACAGATAATCCTGAATTGTGTACATGTCTTGAGGCATATTATTGCTTGACTTTATTTCTATACACTGATATTAAGACTAGCAAGCAAATGAATTCAGACAATGTATGTGTGTATATGTGCATTTTCTGGGGATTGTGGCAGGATGTAGATATTAGAGGTAATGCTCTCCCAATGCTTATGGAATAACTGTAAGCAAAGGTTGAAAAATTCTATAATATTAATAACAGTAGCTGCCATTTATTGTGTGTCTGCTGTAGGCCAGATACTTTATGCTATCTCATTTAACACCAAACACTTTTCTCACTTTTTAGGTAAATAAACAGGAGCTCAGAGAGGTTAAACAAGCCCTAGGCTCTAAAGCATCCAGCTAATAATCGACAGAGCTGATATTTGAATCTTGGTCTATTTGACACTATAGCCAACACATTATTTTTTTAGATTTTATTTATTCATTTTTAGAAAGGGGAAGGGAGGGAAAAAGATAGGGAGAAAAACATCAATGTGTGGTTGCCTCTCGCATGCCACCAACTGAGGACCTGGCTGCAACCCAGGCACATGTCCTGACTGGGAATCGAACTGGCAGCCCTTTGGTTTGCAGGCTGGTGCTCAGTCCACTGAGCCACACCAGCCAGGGCCACACTTTTAAATATGCAACAAATCCTCCCATTTCAGGGTCATCTGGGCCAAGGCAATTTCTATAAAAGAGATTTAAAAATTGGATAATTGCAAATGGTTACCCAAGGGTTTAGACTTTTGGTCAGAAAAGGGTTAAAGGCAATGTCACCATGTGAGGTTGAGTGAAAGGCAAACTTGTAAACTAATGGAAAAGGAATAATTAGCTACTACAAAGTATCCAAAGAGGAGACCAACTGGGATAGACTGTTTAAAACATTTGAGCCATTGTTGTAATGGTTTAACTCTTGAAGCTTCTAACCTCCTTAAAATAGCATCCAGTTCTCCCTTAGGAAAAAGCTCAACACTTCGATGCCCTAAAGCTTTTCCAGGGAGTCCATAGCTTAAACAGGCCTCTCTTTTAATCTGATTTACAGCATTCTAAAGGGAATCTAAACCTGTTCAACCGGTTCTAAAGATGTAAGAAGCTCAGGAATATCAGGTCAGTTGACCCCATTTTTAAAACTCTGTTCAAAATAACCCTTGTTCTTGTCTTCTTCTTCACCCTCATGGGAAAGGGAGTTGAAATTTCCACACAGTAGAGAACTATGTTTTGGTATCCAGGAGGCCAGGGATTCTACAGCATTCACGGAAAAATAAAGGATATCCTCCTGTCCATACTAGGTTCAGAAAAGGGCTGAGAAACATACACAGGATTCAAATGAAGGATCAGAAGTTCAGTCTTATTGCTGATGGAGCTGGAATAAAATCACTATCTGGACTTACTTAAAAAAGAAGTTACAGGTCCAAAATGGAGTCACTTTGAAATCAGAGCTTTGGTTCTGAGTGGTTATAATCATACTTGCTGACCAAAAATTCTTTACAACTGAATGCTATTGTTGGTTCCCATATGTGTTCTTTTCCACGAAGATGGGATAGCAGCAAATGCTATCAAAGAAATCACTTTTGCTAAGCCTTACCAAGACTTACTCCCTAGCCTACTTGCAGTTTTCAGCCTCTCTCAGGAGTGAATTTTAAACCAATCAGTCTGGAATTTCCTGGTGAACACTAGTCAGGCAATCTGCCTGGTAAGACCACTGTCTTCCCCTAATGGAAGGTAACCTTGACTGAAAAGAATCCACTTCTTTGTTCCAGCCTCTTTCTGCCTATAAAAAAAAGCCTTCCATTTTGGCCCTGGCTGGGTGACTCAGTTGATCGGAACACTGTCCCTTCCCAAAAGGTTGTGGGTGTGGGTTCTATTCCCAGTCAGAGCACATACCTAGATTGCCGATTCAATTCCCAATCCCGTCAGGGCATGTATGTGAGGCAACCAATCTCTCTCTCTCTCTCTCTCTCTCTCTCTCTCTCTCTCTCTGCCTCCCATTTTGTACAAAAAGCCTTCCTGTTGTACAACTCCTCAGAGCACCTTTCTATTTCTAGATGTGTTGCTGCCCAATTCATGAATCATTCAGTAAAGCCAATTAGGTATTTAGATTCATTTAGTTGAATTTCTGTTCTTTAACAGACCCAGTGCCCAAGCAGCTTCCTGAGAGGCAGCCTCACCAAGTCTACTGGCTTTCTAGTGGCTCTCATAGTCCCAGCTGTAGATCTCCTGCCCCCACAGGCAGAAATTGCCTGTGGGAGTTGCCAGATGAAAAAGAAAATCCATTCCTTGGCAAGGCAGCTCCAAAGGGAGAGGGCAGAAGAGGTGACCACACTCAACTGGTGGCCTCTGCCTTTCTAAGTCCCTTCACAAGAGGGTCACAATGAATAAATGTCAGATTCTTGCTAGCTCATCCAGTTAGATAAATCAGTCTTCCTTCCAGGGGAGCAGTAACTGATGGAGAAAAAGGTTAGGACTTTGCTAACTCAAAGTGTATTCTTCAGCCAGCATGATCACCTGGAAGCTTCTTGGAATAGTAGAGGCTCAGGGTTTACCCTTCCTGAATCACAATCTGTTTTAGTAAATCTCCAGCACATGAGTTTCATAAACAGTGCTTAACAAAAGTACCGCCACAGAAATCCCAGGAAAGGGTAAAAGCATATTCCCAAGAGAATTGTAAGAAACATGGGTGGTTGGGAGGGGGGTGGTTATTGGAGGGGCATGCAGAGGCCATCTTCAGTATACCATAGTAAAGCTTCACTTGATGTAGGTAACATAGGATTTTAACAATTTGGAATTTTAAACAAGAGCTATAGCTTTAATTGCCTCAAACTGAATGAATTGGGTAAGTTCCCAGTATGCTTTCAGTGAGCTCCTGTCCAAGTAAAGGCAGAACAAAGACAAGGGAAAAGCAACAGAGTATGATGATTGCATTTCTTCACTAAGGAGGTTTTAGTTACAAGCATTTCAAGAACTGAGAATCACCATCAAATGGAAGGATCCAACTTACAAATCATGCTTAGTGTCCATCACGTGCAGAGTTCCTATGGCCAACTTCTGGCTTTACTGAATGTATGCCATGAGATTTTTTATAGGCAGCTTAGCATTGAAAATCCAAACTGAGAATTCTTGATGGCAAGTTGAGTGCTTATTGGTAGATTTATATAAGCGACCCCCTGTTATATACTATCTTTGATAACCCAAATATTATAATTAATTTTCTATCCCACAGAGCAGTGCAGCAATGCAATCACTTTTGTGACTTTCATATACAATCATAATAAAAGAGTATTTTAACCATTTTTGCCGGTTTCTCTCCCAAATGCCAATGGTAAATTACTGCCACCTTTAGAGGCTCTCACCTCATGGCCACAATCTGCCCTGTGTTTGAAAGATCTCAAGCTCAGGTTTCTGGAGTTGTTTCTATACTCTTTCTAGGGCTTAGCACCCCACTTTGCTCACATCATGCTCTACTTCTTTCCTGAAGTCTGTACTACTTTTGAGCTGTTAGCTGACTTTTTTTTTTTTTCCATACTATTGATGGCACAGGACGAGAGATGGGAGAATAAGTCTTTGAGTCTGGTGTTGCCTATTAGAGAGAGATTGGAAAGAGTGTTTAGTTGATAAGAAGGGAAATCACTACGTCTTGCTACCCAGAACACAACTGATGCAAACTGGCACATTTAAAATGAGCCCTTCAACTTCTGGCCAAGATGGAGGCTTAGACTGACACATTTGGTCTCCCTCCACAACTAAGTAGGGATACAACTACCTCAAAACCAAAGATAACCAGAAGTTCCAGAAAATAAAACTACATAGAAGCCCAACGTATGAAGTTATAAACCAGAGGTGCTTGTCCAGATGGGTAGGAGGGGCAAAAAATCTGTACAGAAAGGTCAGGCGGTGCTGTTTGCGGTAGCAGTGAGGATAGTGGCAGGACTGCAAGAAACACCAGGGGAGCAATCCTGGCTGCAGTCGAGACCCATCAGCTCTCGATTACAACGCTAGGGAGGGCAGACACCCCCCCCACCCCATTGCCTCAGACTCTGAGGCCCGGTGGGGTTGGGGATGGAGGAAGAGGATCCCAGTCTCTCATCGGAGGGTAATGGCAGGAATCCACCTTGGACACCCGCCCCGACACAAAGCGCCACAGTGCGGCAAAAAAGGTCACCGATTGCCGCGGGTCACCGGGTAGTGACAAGTGCACGGGGCTCCGCCCCCTATAGCCCACCCAGGAAGCAAAGCTAAACACAGAACTGTCAGGATGAAGCAGACCACAATTGAAATCCCGGTGACACAGCTCATCAGGCAGCAGACGCAGGACCTGACCGATGAACAAATAGAAAATCTTTCTGAGGCTCAGTTCAGAGCTATAGTCATAAGGTGGCTTACAGAATTAACAAAAAATTTGGAACAGACAGGGAAGGAATGAAAGCTACTCATACTGAAACGAATGAAAACACATACGAGGCAAGTGGTGAGGAAATAAAATCCAGAGATCAAATCAACAAACCAGAACATAGAGAAGGAACAAACAGTCAACCAGTGCAGAAAGAGGAAACAAAAAGTAAGGAATGTGAGGAGAGGATCAGAAACCTCTGGGACAGTTATAAGAGATCGAACATTTGGATAATAGGATTGCCAGAGGGTGAAGAAGAAGAACTAGAAATTGAAAAATTATGTGAAAAAGTAATAAAGCAGAACTTCCTGAACTTGGGGAAGGAAATAGACTTACAGGTCCAGGAAGCACAGAGAGTTCCAGAAAAACTGGACCCAGGGAGAACCACTCCAAGACACATTATAATCAAAATGTCAAAAATTAAAGATAAAGAGAGAACCTTAAAAGCAGCAAGAGAGAAGAAAAGAATCATGTACAAAGGGGTCCCAATTAGACTATTAGCTGATTTCTCAAAGGAGGCCGTGCAGGCAAGAAGGGACTGGCAAGAAATATTCAAAGGAATGAAAATCTAAAAGCTACAGCCACGAATACTCTGTCCAGCAAAACTGTCATTCAGAATAGAAGGGCAGGGAAAGTGCTTCCAGGACAAAATAAAACTGAAGGAGTTCATTAGATCCAAACCACTGTTATATGAGATGTTAAAGGGACTGGTTTAGAAGAAGCAGGATCAAAACTATGAACATTAAAATAAAAACTGCATCACAACAACCAACAACACAAGTAGGGAATTGAAACAAAGGCAAATTAAGTAGGCAACGAGAGTGGGAAAGAATCATAGGTATGGGGAACAAATTGGGGGGAGGTCAGTGGAGAGGGGGGAAGGGGGAAAGGGAGGGAGGTGGTTGCAGGAATTAAGAAGCATAGTAGGAGGGAGTGGAGTAGACAGGAAGAGGTTGAGAGGAACTACATGCACAACCAATGGACATGGACTAAAATGGGGGGACAAGTGGAGGGAGGGGGATCACAGGGTGGAGGGTAGTAGAGGGTAAAGAAATTGGGACAACTGTAACAGCATAATCAATAAAACATATTAAAAAACTTTAATAAAATAAAATAAAATAATAAAAGTAAATAAAATGAGCCCTTCAATTTAGGTACTTAACATTCCACTTGGTTCCCTGCTAAGTGTGCAAAGCATTCTGAAATTGGTTAGGACTCTTTCCTACAAAATCTAATGAAAACTATATAATATCAGGGTGTCAAATAGCATATGATATATGACTTCTGATACAGGATATATTTCCGCAAAGCCTGTCAGAATATTACTGCAAGGTATTTTAACAGTAAACTATTTTAGAAGTATGCAGAAGAGGAAAGACAAACATGTAACTTTAATTTAGTAAATGCTTTTTCTTCTTAAACTGAAAGTGTCAAAAACCCAGATTATTTGAGAAAAAAACATCATTTTCCTTATGTGCTGTTCTTTCTGTGTAAATCTTTCTTTGTTCTGAAACTAATTTTACCTTTGAAGTTATATCAGCATAGCACAAAGATTTGATATTTACTCACCAATTTTCTGATTTATTGACCCAGTATTGGCTGTTTGGATAATATCAGACTCAAAGAGCCTTTTGAATGGTGATCTGATCAGAAATGCAATGAACTTTAATAGGTGGAGTACAGTGTTGTTTGTATTAACTGTCTGGATTTTTCCAGAAAATTTATCCTTTTCCATTTCATTTTACATGGTGCAAAATAAGCTAACTCAAGCTTGAAAGTTGGAAATGATTTTAAAGTTCGAAATGATTGCTTATAATACTGAAATAATTTTATTATATCCAGAGAAAACCATGTTTAGCAATAATAACCAAGCAGCTAATGGTCCATCTTCTAATACTTTGAGAGAATGCATTCCACTTACATTTGAGTAGCTACTTCACTAAAGCTAAGATGTTATATATTTTAGTTCTATTTCTTGTTGGCCTTTATATGCAAACATTGGCAGAATGGCTTTGTTTAACTGTATACTTGAAAAAAATATATACAATATAAAAATCTGTTTTTATTGTAGTCAAGTCCATTTACAGTATAACAAACTATTATTAGTAATGTCAGAGAAGTGATGCAAAACATTATGTTTGAATAGTTTTATTATAGCTCACTAAGTAGTCTCTGTCCATTTTCTTTCTTTCCACAAACATTCTGTTATAAAAACAAGTTTAATAGCAGTATTTATTTTTATTTTTATTTTTTTTAATTGGAAACAAGCTCAGAGAGGTAATAGGACCTGCCCAAAGTCATACAGCTAATGATGGATTTGAACACAGACCAAGCTAGGTCTGCTATCTTCTTATCCAATTCTACAGGGTTGTGACAAAGGCATAGGGAGACATTTCTCACACAGTATTGTTAAAGCTCAAGAGAAATAAATTTATTCTAGTGCTGCTTTGAAATTTTTCTAACCAGATTACCAAGGAATCTTCTTTAAGCTAAAGTAGATACGTCAAAAAGAAGAAATTTAGGATGTTGTCAACTTAGTAAAAAATTCTTATGTAGGCTTTTAACATAATACATAAGATATGATTCACTATACTTTAGAAAAAGAATACCTTACACATTCACAATTTTTCATACCTCAGAATGCAATTTATATATGTTATTTCATTTAATGTTTGTGATAATCCTGTTGGTTGATAGAGCAGATGGAAAAATGAAGTCTCAGAGTGTCTAGGGACTTGCTCAAGGTTTATAGCTATCAGAGCTAGGGCCAGAAGAACCCTGATAGGCTAACTTCAAGGATGGAGTTCTTTCTGCTACCCCATAACTTGTTCTCACCTTATATAAGAAAGGCCTAACAGAAGTTTCTTTTCTATAATTTCTCTTGTTCCTTCTACCCAGATTTTTCTTGTGTCACAAGGAGTCACTCAACAAATCTGATGGTATGAAATGTTAAACAAAGGAAGTTAGGCTTTGGTACTATGCCCAAGCATATGGACTAGCAGCGATATTTTTAGTCCTCTGCTCTGAATAGTCATGACTCTTTACTCAAAAAAGCTCTTCATTGGAGCATAACATCATAAACATTTGCTGTCCTGTTTTCGGAGACAGTCCAAGTGAGTCTCCTACCCATTTGATGGGGGTGGGGGAGATTTGGAATCGGAAATGTCTTAAGAATTAATTTTCACCCTGATTGACATTGTCCTGCAAACTGAAAGGTTGGTGGTTCAACTCCCGTTCAGGGCACATGTCTGGATTTTGGGCCAGGTCCCTGGCTAGGGCATGAGAGAGTCAGCTGGTTGACATTGCTCTCACAGATTGATGGTTTTCTTCCTTTCTCCCTCCCTTCACCGCTCTCTAAAAATAAATAAATAAAATCTTTAAAAATATAAAAAAATTAATTTTCTTTGGCAAACCCACTAAAAATGCCTGGCTTGAAAGAATAATAGTTGAAAGAAATTATTCACATCTTATGTTCAAGCTTCATTTCTTCAATTTTTTTTAGTCCTAAAATATGGTCTGTGATGATTTATAGCTGACAGCAATCTACAAAGTGACTGAAGAAGATAAACTTATTTAAAATAACATATAGTGCTTCAAAATAATGCTGACTTAGACCATAAGGAGGAAATATTTGTATCTCAAGAAGGGGAAGTTTCCAGACATTATCTTATCCATATATAAAGATTTGAGGCAAACAAGACATAATCAAGGAATGTGAAGCAAAACATGTTTGAAATGTCTTTTCCATTTTATTTTTCATTAGCCTAAGCATGCAGGAAGAACGTCTACTATACAGATGATAAATTTGTTAATCAGTTTTCTGCAACAAAGCTTATCTCTATGAGTACATTACTCATTCAGAAGTTCTAAGAACATTAAATGCAAATTTTATTCTCCCACTAATCTTTTTTAAATTATATTTTATTGATTATGCTATTAATGTTGTCCAGATGTTCCTTCCTTTGCTCCCCTCCACCCAGCACACCCCACTCCCTCAGACAATCCCACCACCATTGTTCACATCTGTGGGTCATACATGTAAGTTCTTTGGCTACTCCATTCTGTAAACTATACTTTGCATCCCCATGGCTATTCTGTAACTACCTATTTGTACTTCTTAATCCCCTCACCTATTCACCCATTCCCCCACACTCCCTCCCTTCTGGCAACCATCAAAACACTCTCTGTATCCATGATTTTATCCCTGTTCTTCTTGCTTGCTTAGTATGTTTTTTAGATTCAATTGTTGAGAGATAAATATGTAATTTTTGTCATTTCATTGTTCACAGTTTTGATCTTCTTTTTCTTAAATAAGTCCCTTTAACATTTCATATAGTAATAATTTGGTGATGATGAACATTTTTTCTTGTCTGAGAAACTCTTTATCTGCCCTTTGATTCTAAATGATAGCTTTGCTGGGCAGAGCAATATTGACTGCCCTAGGTCCCTGTTTTTCATGACTTTGAATAGTTCTTGCCAAGCCCTTCTAGCCTACAAAGTTTCTTTTGAGAAATCAGCTGACAGTCTTATAGGAACTACTCTGCAGGTAACTAACTTCTTTTCTCTTGCTGCTTTTAAGATTTTCTCTTTATCTTTAACCTTTGGAATTTTAATTATGATGTGTCTTGGAGTGGGCTTCTTTGCATCCATCTTGTGTGGGACTCTCTGTGCTTCTTGGACTGGCATGTCTATTTCCTTCACCAAATTAGGGACGTTTTCTTTAACTATTTTTTCAAATAGAAAAAATATCCAATTTCTTGCTCTTTCTCTTCTCCTTCTAGAAACTACCATATGATGTGAATGTTGGACCACTTTAAGTTGTCCAGAGACTGCTTATACTATCCTCATTTTTTAGATTCTTTTTTCTTCTTGTTCTGATTGGTTGTCTTTTGCTTCCTAATGTTCTAAGTCATTGATTTGATTCTCAGCTTTATCCACTCCACTGTTGTTTCTCTATAGATGGTTCTTTATTTCAATTAGTGTATCCTTCATTTATGACAGGATCTTTTTTATTGCTGCTGAGATCCTCACTAAGTTCCCTGAGCATGTTTATAACAAGTGTTTTGAACTCTGCATCTGATAAATTGCTTATTTTCCTTTCATTTAGGAGACAAAGAAATGTGGCCTATATGAAATAAGTGAACAAAATCCCAGAAAAGAACTAAACAAAATGGAGATAACCAACCCATCGAATGCAGAGTTCAAAGCATTGGTCATAAGGATGCTCAGTGAACTCATTGAGTACAGCAAATGCATAGGGCGAGAAATAAATGCTACACTAAATGACATTTAAAAAAAAAATCCCACAGGGAACCAACAGTGCCTTCAGGGTTCAAACCAATGATATGGAACATAAGGAAGAAATAAACATCAACCAGAACAAAATGAAGAAATAAGAATTTTTAAAAATGAGGAGAGTATAAGAAGACTCTGGGACATCTCCAAAAGTGTCAAATCTGAATCATAAGGATGCCAGAAGAAGAGGAAGAGCAAGAAATGTAAAAGTTATGTGAAAAAACAATGAAAGAAAACTTCCCTAATTTGGTGAAGGAAATCAACATTCAAGTTCAGGAAGCACAGAAAGTCCCAAACAAATTGGACCCAAAGAGGACCACACCAAGACACATCATAATTAAAATACTAAAGGTTAAAGATAAAGAAAGAACCTTAAAAGCAGCAAGAGAAAAGAAGAGAGTTACCTACAAAGGAGTTCCCATAAGACTATCAGCTGATTTCTACTTTGCAGGCAAGAAGTCATTGGTGGGAAGTGTTCAAAATGTTGAAAAGCAAGGACCTACAACCAAGATTACTCTATCTAGCAAAGCTATCCTTTAGAATGGCAGGGCAGATAAAGTGCTTCCCACACAAGGTAAAGCTAAAGGAGTTAATCATCATCAAACCATAATTATATGAAATGTTAAAGGGGTTTATTTAAGAAAAAGAAGAATATCAAAACTATGAACATTAAAATGACAACAAACAACTATCAACAACTGAATCTAAAAAACAAAGACAAAATAAACTAGGCAAAAAACCATAACAGGAACAGAATCATAGATATGGAGATCATTTGGAGGGAGAGGAAGAATGGAGGCAAAGATACAGGGATTAAGAAGCATATTTTGTAGGTACAAAGTAGACAGGGGGATGTTAATAATAGTATATGTAATAGAGAAGCCAAAGAACTTATATGCACAACCCACAGACATGAACTAAGGGGGGGCAGGGTTATTGCTGGAAGAAAGGTAGGTACCATGCAGAGGGAGACAAAGGGGAAAAAATTAAGGCAATTGTAATAGCATAATCAATAAAATATTTTTTTTAAAGCATAGGTATTTGCAAGTCTCTCAAAAGTATCTTCCATTCAATTATTTATTTAATATCCATTCAAGTACTCATTGAGCACCTACTATCTGCCAAACAAGACTCAGTCAAGGAAATATAATTATGAATTAGGTAAGTTTTCCAGTTCAGAAAAACCTCCACTGCATCCCACATGATAAACCATTTTGCAAGGAGCTCACAGTCCAATGGAAAAGAGTACAATGAATTACAATGCTACTTGATAAACACTAAAGGAGCTATGAGCAGCATATCACTAGTTCAAAATTCTGTTGAATTCACAATATAATCTTAGAAAAAATATATATGTAGTCTACATTTAGAATCTACATACAGGGTGGGGCAAAAATAGGTTTACAGTTGTTTGTATGGAAAAATAATACAATAATAAATTATATTACTAGAATAAACTATGTTTTGCATACTCACAACTGTAAACCTACATAACCCCATCTTGTATATAATTTATAATTTTTATATATAATTTATAAAATTTTATATATGATCATATATAATAATATATTACTCCCAGAGGATTTCTAAAATGAAAACTACAGGTTTGTTCTGTAATCTCTCTAAACCCACCACCATGAAGCTAGCACCTTCGCTTGAGGACTTCTCAGGAAAAGATACTACTAGATATCTTGAATGATGCATGGCTCAATATTTTTGAAACATTCCACCTTCAAAAATGTTTATTGATTTTATTTTTTGATGCAGAAAATGGTCAAAAACCAAGATTACTTGTTAATTTTGTTACATGATTTCCTGTTCTTTCAGAATGTTGAAAATGCCCCAGATACAGCAAATTCTCTCATTCTTAAAAAAAAAAGTATTTATGAGGAAAATCTAATTTAAAATTAAAATTATTTTATCCAAATATGTTTTTTAATAAGTCAATTTTGCTTGAAGACTGCTGTTTTTGTTTTTATGAATTTTAATATGAGGTTAGAAATGACAATATTGTGTCTCTGTGTGTGTGTGTGCGTGCGTGTGTGTGTGAAATCTTTTTTTGAGTATATTTTATTGATTATATTGTTATAATAGTTCCAATTTTTCCCCTTTTGCTCCCCTCCGCCCAGCACCCCCCCTCCCCCAAGTCCATGCCCATGGATCGTACATACAAGCTCTTCTGCCTCACCCTTTCATATATTCTTCTTCTTCTTTTTTAAAAAATAATTAATCAATTTAACAATAATAAATAACAATCCCTCCCTCTCAGACTCAAGACCCTTTATAATCTTACAAAGGACAATGGGAGAAGGGCTCGAGCTCCTCTAGCTGCTTCAAGCTGGACATAGTCGTCATTCTACCTACCCTTGGGTCCAGAAATCCCTAATAAGAGTGGGGGTGTGAAGGGGAGGGTGGCCTTCCCACATGGGGAAGGATCGTGAAGAACTCCAGGTCCGTTGGATGTCCCCAGACAACGGCATGCTTGATTTAACAGGCTGGCATCCTTGTTGTATTCTGGAGGCAACAGATTTGGCAACAGGGTTAAAGGACATCATTCAATCCATAACCACTAGATGACAAAATGCAGGTATTAATTTTTCAATGTCCCACATTAGGGTAAAGAAGGGCTTCTTTGGAGGAAGGTGTGCCAGGTACATCTCACCTGTCCAAAACCTTTTTGCCCATTATACTTAGTTTGGGATGAGGGAAATAGTTTAGGTTTCCCCCCTCTCAGACCTCTGGGCTCTTTCTGTCCAAGCCTTAAGGACAGAAAAGAGAAACCAGTTTTAAAGTGAAGTCCACAGACCACCCCATTCTTCACCAACCCAGCCACTTAGTTCAGCTAAACCATTGAGTCTCAGGAGGCAGCAATGCAGACAGGATTAAGTGAGGCAAATACATACAGACAATCACTCAGGTAATGAGATCATAGGCTTATGCCCTTTGAAAACAGAAAACACCTGTTAATTTAATTTATGTAACATAACCCACATACAAGTCTCTAAATCTGTAGGACTGTCTTATCAGAAAGACATCCAGTTACAAGAAACTTGCCATTCTTCTTGCCTGTAAATTAAACATCTTTGATAATGCCACAGACATAGTTGAACTTTGAAATGAAAACAAATTTTAAATGAAAAGAAACTTTAAAGATGGTTAGCTGCACTACTTTATAGTCTACCACTGAGCATTGTGATTTTCCTTGAATTGCAATTTTTCCCCTAAGATTACCTTCCTTGTCATTAAAGGGACTACATTAAGTCCATTTTTAATTTATCCTGTTCATTTGTATAAACACAACAAGAGCAGAAAATGATCACTTATGATCTTTAGTTCTGCTTTGCTGGAACTTATGCAAGGAACATTTAGGGTGACCTTCAGTCTGCTCTTCAAGGCACAGAAGCAGAACCACATACCTGACATTCAGCCTTGCCTGTAAACGCCTGTCTCTTCCAAGTCTTTCTGGTCTTTCATTGTGCCTTAAGGTCCCTTCTAGCCATCTTACAGGTAAACAACCTTCATTCCTTCCCTGGAAAGACTGCCATGGACAATGCATCCATCCAAGGTACCAGGCCTTTTATCTCATGAACTTTTATTACCTTTGAAAGTCATTCCCAGTTCCTCAGTGCTTTTTGGTAACAACCAGAGCCCAAGCATGTCTCCTTTAGGCATGTCATTCCAGTCAAAGTCTTGGTCAACAAGACCTCTATTAACAACTGGTCTTATTCGTTTTATGCAAAGAAACTTATGTCATTACTTACTTGTTTAGAATGCCAAACTTTGGAGGGATCAGATAGGGAGAAAAATATACAGTGTGAAGGAAAGTCCTTGTCCTTCTAATATTCACTGAACTTGCATTTCCATTCTCTATATTTTCATTTTTCCTCCCACTAAAAATTTTTTTGTTTGTTTTACCATTACAGTCATCCCACTTTTTTCCCCCTTTTGCTTCCCCGCACCCTGGCCTCCCCTTCTCCCACATTCAATTCCACCCAATTGTCCATGTCCATGGGTCATTTATACATGTTCTTTGACTAGACCCTTCCCCTTCTTACCCCCTTCTCTCCCTCCCATCTCCCCCTTTGTTACTGTTAGTTTATTCCTTGTTTACATACCTCTGGTTCAATTTTGCTCATTTGTTTGTGTAGTTCATTAGTTTCCCATAATAGGTGATAGCATAAGGTATTTTTCTTTTGTTGCCTGGCTTATTTCGCTAAGTATAATTCTCTCTAGTTCCATCCATGTTGTTGCAAGTGGTAGAAGTTCCTTCTTTCTTTCAGTACTTCTTCATTGTCATTTCCCCCCTTTGTACTCATGTTCCTCTCTGTCTATCTCTGTTTCTTCATCTTCTTAAAGCAGACCCTTTAGCATCTCTTGCAATGCTGGTTTGGTGGAGATGTATCTTTTTAGCCTTCTTTTGCCTTGGAAACTCCTTATTTCACCTTCCATTTTGAATGAGAGTCTTACTGGGTAGAGTATTCTTGGTTGTAGGCCTTTGTTTTTCATTGCTTGGAACATTTTTTGCCATTCCCTTCTGGCTTGTAGTGTTTCTGCTGAGAAATCTGAGGATAGCCTTATTGGAATTTCCTTGCATGTTATTAGTTGTTTCTCTCTTGCTGCTTTTAGGATTCTCTCTTTGTCTTTGAATGTTGCCATTTTAATTACAATGTGTCTTGAAGTGGGCCTGTGTGGGTTCATCTTCATTGGGACCCTCTGTGCTTCCTGGACTTGCGTGACTCTTTCTCTCTTCATGTTAGGGAAGTTTTCTGTCATTAGTTTTTCAAAGAGGTTTTCTATCCCTTGCTCTTCTTCTTTTCCTTCTGGAATTCCTATGATATGGATATTATTACGTTTCATGTTGTCCTGCAGCTGTCTTAGAGCCTCTTCAGTCTTGTTCAGTCTTTTTTCATTTTGTTGCACTGTCTGGGAGTTTTTGTCTACATTGTCTTCCAGCTCGCTGATTCGATCTTCTGCTCCCTCTAGCCTGTTTTTAATTCCTTCTACTGTGTTCTTCAATTCAGAGATCGTATTCTTCATTTCCTCCTGGCTCTTATTGACAGCTTCTATGTCCTTTTTCATGCTGGTATAATTCTCAGTAAGTTCCTTGTAGTATTTCTGGAGTTCCTTGTAGTTTCCCTGGAGCTCTTTGTAGTTTCCACTGAGCTCATTGAGCTTCTGCATAATCCATGCTTTCAATTCCATATCTGATAGTTTGCTCTTCTCTATTTCATTTAGTACTCTTTCTGGGGATTCTATCTTTCTTTCGATGAGGGGTTGTTTCTCTGTCTCCCCACTTTTGTGACTCCTATTGTTTGTTGGTGCTTCTTAGAATGATCTGCACTTCCTGGATCTGTCCCTGGTGGCGTCAGATCCTGTACCAGTCTGGGCCTAGGCAGCCTGTTGGAGACTTCCAGGGATCTACTGCCTTTGTCTGTCTTCTTTAGTTGTTTGTGTGTAAAACCTTATAAAAACAGGAGGCTACAATGTAATGAATGGTCTAATTCAGTACCATGAAAAAAATACTTTCATCTAGGTATGTGTTGGAGTCAACCAACATTTAGGTAAAAAGCCAGCCTTAGCCAAAATGCCTGGTTCTTGTAATCATTATTACCTTCTTCCTCATTATTATCCTTCTTCTTCTCTTTCTCCTCCTCCTTTTTCTTCCTCTCCTCTTCCTCATCACCACCATCATCATAATCATCAATATCATCATCATCACTGCTATTTATCAAAACTTCGTTAACTCCAGGCACAGTTCTGGACACTTTATACTTACTCCTCACAACAGTCCTCTAGGAAACTGATAGTTAGATCCAGCTGACCATGCAGCTAGCTAGAGGACCAGCGCTAGAATTACAATGCAGTTACATCTATGTACCAGGGCCCTCCCACTAGTTTCTTAGTGGAGGCACAGCTGCCTTGCAACTCAGCCCAGATGTAGGACAGTCATGTGCAGGGCTTTAGTGCACACGACTCTTGAGACCATTGGGCTGCAGACCCCATATGCCAGCACTCACACGATCTCAGCCTTGTGACTTGCTTCTGCATCTGCTGGGGCAGTGTGACAGAAGTCTAGAAGAGGAGCATGTCCTCAGAGAAGGTCACCTTTAATCCTTCAATGGCTTCTCTGTGCCTCTCTGATTCAAAAGCTGATTTTGCATAAGCCCTCATGTTTTCTTCTAACTGCTTCTTTCTTCCTTACTCTTTAAAAGAAAACTTAATTTTGCAGATCAGATGCTGTAATTTAATAGGAATCTAGGAGGTAACTGCAGATGGTCAGAAGGTGCCAGGAGCAGTTTCTACTGGCTCCTTTCCCTCCAATCCTTTAACAAACGTTGTCACCTGTTATCAGAGAGCAGCTCAATAACAAATTCCATGATTGGAATTAAATTGCTTTAGCTTCACTACAATTATTTCTTTTGTTGGAAAAAAATGTATGCAGGTCGTGCAGCTTACTGGATTTTTTACCAATCTCTTACTCTTGTCTTATTTTCCATCTCCTCTCACCTTGCCCCCGCATCGTTTTCTATAAGAACACCCTACCCCTCTGTGCTCTGGAAGAGGTAAGGCCCTTAATATTAGGTTTTTTTTACAGCCTGGATCATCTTTGCATCCTCCAAAGAGTCTAACAATATAACTTGCTAATTAAGTTACTCAACTATTCATTGAACTGCATTCTTTATGACAATAAGACAAGATAACAAGGATTTACTTTCTAGAGCCATATGTAATCACTCTGATATAAATCACTATTATATAGGTTGTTCATTTTGACATTAGTGTAACAGCTCGGACTCACCTGGAGAGCACTTTATACATGGAGCAGTATTGCAGTGGCTAAGGAGCTGCATCCTTTCTAGAGAATAGCAAAGATTCTTTGAAGCATCAAAAACATGTAGTTGTTGTTCATGTTAGTGCTGCCCCTGAACTAACAAAAGACTTCTTGATAGGAATTCTAAGCTACAAGTGTTACCATGGATGCTTGAGGATAATGGGCACAGAATCATACGCCTCCATTTACAGTTGATTCATCTCTTTTATGATTCTTCCTGGTGAACAAAGAAGAAAGCAGACATAAAATGAACATATACTGTGTCATGTGGGGGACATTTTTGCCAAGTTTTCAAAGAAATGGGTTAGCCCACTGAGTTCAAATATAGGGAATGGTGGGAGTTAAATGGATTCAGAAAGCCACTACGGCAGCCCAAATCTGAGTCAAAGAATCCAACATAACTCATATTACACTTTTGTTTTCATTCAGAAAGAATCAAATTATAGTTGTAGATTTCTGAGGGCTTTTCAAGTTAAATTACCTACTTAAAAAAAAAAAGTAGAATAAATTCCAAAGTAAAATATTTTTAAACAAAAAACAAGCCAACACAACAATTTCTATGTCTGCTGATCACTTGTTTATCCAAGCTCCTTACATTGGCCTTTAAAATCGTAGGATCTGGGCTTCGACCCACACTCCTGCTTCACCTCAGTCCTTTTCCTTCTGTCACACAGGCCACCTTGTGGTTTCTTGACTTTGCTAGGTTCTTTTATACTTTGAGCTTTTGCTCATTATGTTCCTTTTGCTCTAGATAATTCTCCCTCCGCACCTCAACTCCAACCCTACATACTGGCTCCTTCGAATCCTTTAAGCTTCAGCCTAAGTATGACTTCCCAAGAGATGTCTTAAAATTTTAATTCAAAGTAATCCAACACCAGCAGGCTTTTCGTGGAAATTTACAAGCTGATTGTAAGGTGTAAGTGGAAATGCAAAGGGTCAAGAATACCCAGGTGTACAAAGCTCTAATGATAAAAGAAAAGAGTGATCAATGGAAATACAATAAAATTAGAACTTCTCTTCACCTAATGATACCATTCAGACTATGAAAAAAACAAGCCACAAATACATGTGTGTGCTTGAGTAGTCTTGTGCCCAGAATCCATAAAGAATTCTTATAAATCCATATGAAAAGGCAACCCAGCAGAAAAATGGACAAAACATTTGAACAAGCACTCCACAGAATAAAAACAAATGGCCTATTAACACATGAAAAGATGTTCAATCACATTGGTCATCAGGGAAATGTAAATTAAAACCACAAAAAGAACACATATGCACATCCTTTAACATAGTGAAAATTAAAAACCCTAACAATGTCAAGTGGTAGTATGTATATGAAAACAACTAGAATTTTCATTAATTGCTGGTAGGAGTGTAAACTGGTACAACCACTTTGGAAAATAAATTAGGCATATCTACTAAAGTTGAGTATATACTATGATCTAGCAGTTTCTTTCCTAGATATATAAACAAAAGAAATGTATTCATATGCTTCCCAAACAGCATGTAAAAATGTACACAGAAACACTTTTTATAGTATCAGAAAATTGGAAACAACCCAAATATACATCAACAACAGAGTGGGAATAGTTAAATAAAATGTGGCATATTCATATGATGAGATGTTAAAGAGTAATGAAAATGAACAAACTACACTCCATGACATAGAGAAATCTCACAAGCATAATGTTGAGTAAAATAAGCCAGACACAAAATAATATATACCATGTGATTTTATTTACATAAATTGAGAAAACAGGAAAACTAATCTTTAGCGATACAAATGAGGGTGGTGGTAATATTCCAAGAACAGGAGGCATATGCAAATTTATTGGGTGCCTTTGCAGCAATAGAGAACAGTTTACTCACATTTATTACTTTTTTAAAGGTAGTGCTGTAAAAGCAATGAAGAATTTACTTTTTTCTTTGCACACTATATTCCTACATCCTTCTTCTCCATTTTCATGTGATTGTTCACCACATTATTTCCAGGTCAGAGTTTCAAAAGCATTGCCAAGAACAAACTCTGGGGGCATGCTGAATTCAGGATGTCACCACACACACACACACACACACACACACACACACACTTATATACCCAAAAAATTTATCTAGAAATCACTAAACAGAAAAACCAATTTGCTAATAAATTTACAGCTTATAATAATAAAATAGCCAGATAGTGAGCATGTGTTTTGTTTTGTCTATCTACTACCCCTTTCTCTTCTGGTAACAGTACGCATCTTTCCTAAAAGAAACATAGTTTATATATTTTCAATGAGGCTGGCCCTACACTTTCTTGGTCTCCCATAGGGAAGGCCAGAGTGAACCTTCCCCTGGCTATTGTGAGTCATTCAGCAATGAATCTATATCCCAAGCAGGATCAGCCTAAGTAATTACAGTAGTCCCTCTCTATATCACAGTTCAGTTATCACGGCCTCACTCTATCGTGGGATTTTTAAAAATATTAAATTTATTTATTGCAGATTTTTTGCTATATCATGGGATTTTGCAGTACTGTATCATGTGTTGTTAAATTTACGTAGATTTAAAAGTGTAGAATATGTTTAAGAACATAACTAGTGTTTATAAAAGTGTGGAAAAGGTTAATAAGGACGTGAGAAAGGTTAAATAAGGGACTGGGAACAGTTTAAAAGTGTGTGGGAAGGGTTTATAAAGCCTTAAAATATATATAAATACTAAAATAAATGTACGGTCCCTACTTCGCAGATTTCACCTATCATGGGGGGGGGGGGCTCGCGTCTAGAACATAATACCCACGATAAGTGAAGGAATACTGTACTGAGATTTCCTATGCAGAAGTAGTATGAGAAAGGGTCTCTCTCCCTTAACAGTGGCCAGTGGTAGAAAGGAAGGAAGGAAGGAAGGAAGGAAGGAAGGAAGGAAGGAAGGAAAGGAGGGATGGAGGGAGGGAGGAAGGAAGAAAAGAAAGAGGGAGAGAAGGAGCTGTCTACATCTATCTTTTCTAACTATAAGAAATAAACCATCTTATTTAAATAATAGATAAAAGTGAGGCCAATATGTTAAGTCAGGAGAAGCAAGATGGAGAAAGAGCTTTGAAAACAAACTTGGGCCCCTGGATTCAAAACTTTTTTTTTCTTCAAAGAGTTTGTACTGGATTTTTGTTATTTCCAGCTAAGAGTCCTTGTCTACTATAGACCAGAAAACAAATACACCAAAAAAATTATGTGAAAATTAAAATAAATGCTTGTGTATACAATTAAATAGGTCTTAATCAGACAGATTTTAAAGATTAAAAAACTACAGTCTTTTTGCATAACTACTAGGGTCCTTTTAAATATTTTATTGATCAGCAGTATCTTCATCAATAGAAGTTTGGAAAAGGAAAAGGGGATAAAATCCAAACCAAACATTTCCACAGTTTTTATTGACTTTCTGAAACTGTGTTAAGAGATGGTAATATGAGTTAAAATAAGTTTTCTGTATTATTTAGATATTTTTTTCAGCCATTACATTAGAGATGGTTAATTCTTTCATAAGTTCACTTCAGATGCATATTTTTGATTCCCAGATCAATGTCATTTCCTTTACATCACTAATATTTAGATAGGCCAGGAATTTTAAAACATCTATGTCATGAGTTCTCCCAAGAAAAGATTACCTATTTCTGGCCACTTTAAGGGATCATGTTAAAATTATTAGCACTTAACTTTGGATTTTTTGATTTAAAAGATTGATTTCTGCCACCTAATAACCTACCATTTAGTTTATAAAGAGACTCTCCCCTCGATGTGTTGTGAGTGATCACCAAGGTAAAAGAGAAAAATTGTTTCAAAGAGCACAGTCACAGGAAGCCCGGTTTAAAGTGTATGTCTGACCTTTGCTAGAAGGAGTGGGAGGCAACACAGGGTCTGATGCTAAATTTAGAATCCAGGAAATATGAAGTTAATTTTTATATCTCTAAGAGAGAATATAAAATAATAAAAATATCCTATGTATGGATAGTTAACCCCTGTTACCTAAGCCAAAACTCAAGAAACAAGCGTAAGGAATTTGAACTTAAAAATGCTTATGTTCTCTTTTTACATTTATTTTTATTAAAGTATAGTTGACATACAATATTATATTAGCTTCAGATGTACAACATAGTGATTTGACATTTCGATATCTTACAAAGTGATCACCATAATAAGTCTAGTAACATTTGTCACTGTACATAGTTATTACTATATATTAGTGACTATATTCCCTGTGTTTCACATTATAGCTCCATGATTGCTTATATCCTTAATGCTCACAATCACTTTGTAAAATTTTACTACGGCGCACTGGAACCAAAAAAATTAGGAACAAGTGAATTATCACTTGAACTCAGCCAGATCATTGAGAAGCAACTCCTGAGGATGGTTGCTCACACACATCAATCATATTTGTCAAGGAACAAAACATATTTATTATTTATCTAGTCAGGAAAATAACCTACTTTACCTTGAAGCCATAACCTTAGCAACTACAGCCATCCTCCCTGCTGAAGTCCTGATATATGTGTATGTGTGTAAAATTTCATTATTCACCATTTGTATTTCCTTTTTATTTTTTATAAACTATAAACAATGGTTTTCAAAACTTCTGAAGAAAACTGAACACCTCCAGGAGTCATAGCAATCCATCTTCAAATAATCTAAGTCCAACAACACATGAGTCATACACCAAGTGAGTCAGTCAGATCAGGGGCTCTGTTAAGCTGGTGAGTAATCATTAAACTGAGTTCATATTCATGTTTTCCCATCACTTAAAAGCAAACACAAGAGATTAAATTCTTTTTTAAGTGCACCTTCTTGACAAACACACCAGACTTGCAAGTGAAAATGTCAACTTCGTTAGATGCCAAGCTTCTCCGAAGTAAATCACATATCTCTGCACAGCACAGACTGAGTCATGTGTTTCAAAAGCCACTGAGAGGTATCAACCTCATAGGGCAAGACAAGAGAGAAACCTGAAATGCCAGGTCTTGGCCTTCTAACACATCAGAGACTAATCAGGGATGTTTAAAGAAAGGAAGAAGGAGAACTAAGCTTCTGTTATCTTCTTGTGCAATGTGGGAAAATCACTGTACTTCCCTGAATCTCATATTGCTGATCAAAACAAAATTATGCAAATCAGTCTACATGTCCCATTAGGAAAGGATGAAGACTGACCATACAGTTTGTTCTCTATACCCCCAAAGGGAGGGGGCAGGGAGGAAAGCATCTCTATTCTGGCCCGGCCCCAGTGCCTACAATTCCCACTTATTACTGCTTTTGAATTAAGGCATTCATTCTCAACCCTGATGCATAATAGCATCACCTGGCGAGCTTTTAAAAATATCATTACCCAAGCCCCATCACAAACCAACTAAATGACTATCTCAGGAAGTGGGGCTTAATCACTAGCCAGTAATATTTTTAGAAATTACCTGGTAATTTTTTTAGTAGCCAGGGTTGAGAGCCAGGAAAACAAATGTTCTCATAGTGTGGATTCCATACCATTAGCTTTTGCATCACCTTAAAACTTGTTAGAAATGCAGTTCTTGGGCCCTACCTCAAAGAGACTAAGTCGGACACTTGGGGACGAGGATTCAGCAATCTGCACCACATTTCAACACGCCCTTCAGGGAACGCAGTTGTAAGCTAAACTTACTAATATTGCAATGGAATAAGGTAAGTTACAACTCACTGTTTATCTATAGAAATGGTAACATGCTAATTCATTGGACTGACACTAGCACTTTAGAGGAATTCGTTTACCATTTCAATATTTTAATCCTTTAAACTATCAAGCTCAGCCAATAATTGGTGAGAGGGGAGCGAGGGCAGGTGGGCACGGGAGCCTGAGACATGGGACTTGCTGACAAGCACGGTACAAGCTCTTGGAGGAGACCGGTCTACTGTTGATAACCATCTGACACATGGTCAAGCTGCAACGATAACAAGTCATAGCCATGGTCTGTGATTAAAGAAACAGGATCCCATATGAAGACCAAGTTCTTAGAACCTGTTACTACTTACATGGATAAAACCCACCTTCATCCTCTACCTTTTGGAAAGCAAGTCATTCCTTTCTTTATACAGAGTAGAGGCTGGGTAATACAAAAGAAGACAGGCATTGCCAAACTTGCACTAGTGACTACAGTGACTGGTGGCTTCCTGAGAATGTCCAGACCTTCTGGATTAGTGTAAATGATTCAGCCTAAACATAAAATGTCATCCTGTCTAGCATAAAGCTACTAATACTAAAAAAGTTATTAAAACAGATCCAGGAGACATTGCTAAGTGAGCTCACTTTACTATGCGTAGGTATGGCTTAAACTTCCTTTGAGCACAAAATTAATGCCTCTTTCAGACACAGTTCATTATGATGAATAAGAGGAAAATATCCATAAAGGGTCTCTCACTAAAAAAAATTACAAGTTGACTTACCGCGTTAATAGTTTGCAGGCTTCTGAAATCAAACTATACAGATTAGTGTGCCAAGTAACAAAGGGACAAGTAAGCAGCAAAGAGACCATGGGTGTGGGGCTCTGTTATCAGGAGAAAGAAAAAGTGACATTTCTACAGCCCAAAGAGAAAAGTCAGCATGGGGAAAATGATGAATTTAAAGTTCTAAACTTCAATGACAACATGATTATAAAGGAAGTAGTAATTTCTAGTCTTCGAAGCAACTTTCTCTTAACTGCTTTAGGCATGAAAATTCTGGATGGCCACCTCAATTTATACTATTATATAAACTCTGGAATGTAAATAAAAATATCATCAGCTATTATGTATTGAAAATTTATCATTTTGCCATGAAGTTTGGAAGTCTAATTTTCTAAGAATTTAGTAAAGACATTGTTTAAATCTCATTGAAGGGCGAAAATATGTTTTATGGCCATTATTCTTTTCATTAGATTTTTTTTTGGGGGGGTGCTGTTCCACTAATAATGATTGTAATTCTTTTCTTTTTTCCTTTTTTTTTTTTTTTTTAAATTTTAGTGCTCATTTTAGTGCATTAAATATTATTCCTGGTGAAAGGAGAACAATTTAATACCATCTAAAATTTGCCTTTGTAAAGTTAATTTTTCTCCAAGGGTGGATCTTAAAGATGCCTCAACCTCATGGATTTGGAGCCATGGCCATGTCAGTTTAACTTGAACGCTCAGTGACCCAAGAAGGGGATTACTAGCAGCTCTCTTAGGCAACAGAATACTGTCCTGAGTCTAATAAAATTCTTACTCTCCAATCAAGTCTTCAGCATTGAAATTCATCCTCATTCTCCTCTTTCCCATTTTATAGCAGGAAGAACAACCTTTAGATGTAGGTCTCCACAGATGCCAGCCGGTTTGATCCGGGGCCTGGCATTGCTATGAAATCAGCACCCCATTTCTATACTTTGCAGGAAAATATGATAGTGGATAGCATTTCCCCTTCTTAGATGATATCACAGTCAGCAATCATAAACAGGTGTGATTATTTGATTAATTTCTGCTTTTCCAACAGAACTTGCATGCCAAAGAGGGGAACACAGAGTTTAGTTTGCACACTGTTGTGCCTTGCACTGTGCCAGGTGCTCATCTGGCACTCACTGAACATTTGTTGATGGAATTAATGAAAATCTGAGCTGGGAACAGAATTGCAAGCTTTATCATGTCTGCCTCACACTTAATCCAAATGATGGGAACCAAAAGAAATGTGGTCCTGGTCCTCATTTACACTTCAGCTAAACTTTTTATTTACCTTTTATATAATATTTTAGTTAGAAAAATATGCTTAGATTTAGTAAGAAGTTAGTGTGTTTGCCACTATTTGATAAACAATGAATATGAGCAAGTCACTCACTATGTAATACTAAGGAGGGTGTTAGCTACAGAATAATAGCAAGGACATAGGACACAGAGGCTTGACCGAGAGCAGGTGAGGGACTTTACAGGACAACAGGCCTCACAATCCCACTACACCCAGTATCGGGAGAACTGCAGTTCACTTGGGGATTCCGCCCCACCTGGAGAATGCCCCAGACACAAACGTACTGCCTGCTCCTTCCCTCTCATCCCCTTATCTTGTGTCTCACACCCGCATCCTCACCCCTCAAACCCTGGAGAGCAGAGGGATGGCCCAGGCTGCGTCTTTACACGAAGAGCTGTGTTTTCCTGTTTCCTGCCTTCATCTCTTGGCACAGAACCTTGCCATTTTTCTCTGTTTCGGTTCTGTTTCCAGTATAGATAAATGACAATCTCCCTCAGTCTTCAATCTTGTAAATAATACATATTTCCAAATGATTAGCTTGTCAAAGGGATTAGAACTTTTTCTCGCTGTAGGAGAATAAACAATCCAGCTAGGTAGTCAAACATGCAGCGCGCACTTAACCATTCCTAATGTAAAGAGTGGTCAGCCCACGGGGAAGTGGGGGGGCAGGGGAAGTGAGGGGCAGGGCACTCCCTTCTGGCAGGCCCACTGCCTCTGCTCTATGCTTTTTGGCCAAGCTCCAGGGTGCACCCGGCCCCCAGTTCTATGCTGATCACAGCACATTGTGCCTACTTTGCCCTGCACTTTCCACATGAAGAATTCCAGGTTCCTAAATTGCCTGACCCTTCCCCTTCACCCCCACCCATTCTCTGAGTACCCAGATATGGAATATCCAGCAAGCTAATTTACAGAGGTGATAAGCTGATAAGAGCTAAAGGAGTTGGTCAGTGGATGTGTTTGGAAACCAGATATACTGCCTTAGGCACAGAGACTATCAGAAACTAACAATGGTGACTATTGAACTGGGGTCCTGCAGTCCTTAAAATACACAAATATATATAAGGTCAATTTACTTGGTAGTATACATAAAACTCCCCCCTGGCTGGTTTGGCTCAGTGGATTGAGCGTCGGCCTGCGAGCTAAGTGTCGCTGGTTCGATCTTCCAGTCAGGGCACATCAGAGAAGGAAAACTCTGACTCCAAAAAACCTCCGCTGCCTTGCGGCATACCTCTTCAGGGGAAAGGCTAAGGGAGTAAACCCCGACAGAAAATCCGGAGCCGGAGTCCCTAAGGCGGTTTGACGTTGTAGTCAACACCGGCAACTCCTGCGGCGCACCTGAAGCCAAGCTGTATTGACTCCGTCTTTCCCTTGGACCCTTCAGCTGCGAAGAGAGGGGGGGTCTGCTGCTTGGGCAACAGCAGACCCTCCATATCACCCTGCCCAGGCTCTGTAGCTTCAGCTTCACTGGAGAGGACACTCCAGCGTCATCGCAAGATGTCGATTCAACACGGGAGGAGACAGATACCGTGTCACTCCCGAGTCGGACTGCACAACCATTCTCGGCGGTGCAGATAGACTCTTAAGAAGCTACACCATCGTCTCTCGAGACGGACGGCTGCCAACGACGATACATAAAACTGGTGAGACAAAAAAAGAAAGAAAGAAAGAAAGAAACAAGTATTGGGGAAACGTGACTGGAGCAAGAGAAGGAGAGCTGGTCCAGTTTGGTTGGCCCATGCCCTACACTTCATGTCCCCATTGAATGAATGTACTCTGTTCCCTCCAATACCTAACTACTCACCATTCGACCCCTCAGCTAGAGCACCCTTCAATCCAGGTCACTGTCTCCTTAAATTTCTCCTCAACTTATGCCTTTTCTTAAGACCTAGCTCTTGACCCTGGCTGGGTAGCTCAGGTGGTTAGAGCATCATCTCGATACCCTAAGGTTGTGGGTTCAGCCCTCAGTCAGGGAACATGTAAGAAGCAACCAATGAATGCATATATAAGTGAAAGAACTAATTAGCACTTCTCTTTCTCTCTCTCCATTCCTCTCTCTCTCTAAAATAAGTAAAATAAAGTAAGTTTTTTCAATAAAACCTAGCTTTCAGTGTAGGTGGTTTGAACTATATTTACTAACTTAAGCTACAGAGAAATGCCTTCATTTTCCATTCTCTGAGGGCATGTTGATTTAACTTCCTTTTTTTGCTTCCCCTTTCTTCAGTGAATTTTCCCAGTAGTCTATGAGGACAGGAAGGGATTACTTTACTTAAATAGCCTGAGAATTAGTTGAATTATTATCTCTGTGATTTTAGCCATGAAGTTAGTCATTACTATTAAGAAGGCCAACATAACTTAGAATTGACAATAGAACTAAACTTTTTCTCAAAAGATCCTAAACATTTTAAACCCAGCGAAGTTTTAGAGCAATCAAGAAAGCTTTCCCTTAGTCAGCAGAGGAAGGCAGGCAACAGGAATGGGCAGGTTCAGGTGGGGTCTCAATGACCTAATTATGGGCCATGCAATATAGGAAAAATCAGCACCACCATTGTTCCAAGACAGATCCCATTTGGTCTTAGGGCTAAATGGCAGTCTAGCACAGCCTTTTATTCACTGTTTGCCACAACTCTACCTTATCTCTCCCTCTTCCTTGTCCCTTTTATTCAGAAGAAAACATTAGTGATGAACCACAACATATCTTACTTTCAATATTTTAGCTTGCAACACATGTATGCTGAGACATGTTAGTGTTTTTTGTGTCATATCTTTCTCCCTGTCTTTGGCCTCCCTGCCTCCTAAATCTAACCCTGCCTCTCTCCCTCTCAAGCTCCCTATCTTCTCCCCCCCCCCCACCCAACCCCCTCACCGTGGAGATTTACTCTTGTGGTGTCTTGTCACCCAACCACCAGATCCTACTTGGTGCTAAGAGGAGCACTCTCAGAGCATCTCATTCAATAGTTTTTAATAAATTTTTAGGAAGTCTTCAAACAAAGCTATTTGATGCAAACAGGAAGTAATTTTATGTAGAAATGTGCCTATGGAGACAGAGAAATGAAATTGTAGCTTTAAGCAGAGGAGAAACCCAGCTGTGTGTGAAATGGCTCTTAGAGTATTAATAGTCCACCTACAGTTGTGATCCATTTAAGATAGAACAGGGATAGGAAGAGGACTGCCACCATTGGCCACATGTGTGCTAGGTATTCTATATGCATTAATTTAATTCCATTCCACAAATATCAAGAGTGAGTCCAGGCCCTACAAAGACATATCTAATTCCTGTCCTCACAGAGCTTACAGTTTAATGGGCAAGAGACACAGTGTAATGTGGCGTGAAAAGAGCTAGGACAGGAGAACAAAGTGAAGTCAAAGCCCACAGGAGGATCCTTCCCAGACAGAGCAGGGAAGACTCGGGAAGGTAGGGATGTCTCAGCTGGGGATGTGAGGGCTGTGCAGGAGTTATCCAAACAAAAGTGAAAAGCAGGAGAGGGGAGGAGAGTGCAATCTTCACTACAACCCTGGGACGTCTGTGTGACTGCTCTCCATTCCCAGTAACATAATAAGCCTTTTAGGGTTTAAATGAGTTACCAGAGGTCTCACATCCTGTCAGCGGTGGAGGTGGGCCTGGTCATCAGAACAATCTTAGCCCAAGGCTGGGCTGGCTCTGTGTGCGATACTAGGCCCCTGGCTGCACCTCACCTCTTTACCTCTCCTAAGCCTGTAGAAAAGCACCTGATGGGATGGAACTGTCTGGCCAGAAAGGAGGTCAGGACAATGCTGACCTATGGGAATTTTATCACTAAGCAGCAAGGCCCTGACAAGGGCATCCTTCAAATCACCTCAGAGTTCTAGAACATTCTGTCTCCTCAGGACAAATTCTACTGTCCAAGCAGCACACAGTAAGTAAACTTGTTCCTGGAAAAGTGCACACAGATGATTTTTAAAAGCAGAAGAGAAGCTTTATTTAGAAGAGATTCGTCATGAGTGCCTTTAAGACAAAATCTTTTATAAACATTATAACATCTCCGTACTCTTAAAATGAGGCACACCTGGATTACTGGGAGCTGACTTTTCATATCATAGCAAGTCCCAGAAGATAAGGCTTGACTATCAGAGACAGACGGAGGGAAAAAAATTTTTAAAACCTCGATAAAACAGTTTACTTTTATTTTGGCCCCATTCATAGGCTCAAAATACTCTGTGGAACAAATTAAGTGACTGACGTAAGTGTCCATTATTAAGTATATTTATTTAAAACCTGAATGGCAAAAGGCAAACATTGTAGATATTAATGAAAAAATAAAACAAACATTCGACTTCTTTCTTCGCTCAAGGACGTGGAGCTTGTTTGGAAGCCTGCTTACCAGATTTGAGGCCAACTTCTTACGGGTCTCAATAAAGGCCTTTCCAGGCAATGAAAATTTTTATTCTACATAAATAAAGATGAGATGCAGAGAGCAGTTCCAGGACATATAGATGTAGAGAAGTCTCTTTATTTGAAGTCTGTTTGCTGTGCAAGTAACAAAAAAAAGCACATTTAATGCTTCACTTTTCATTCGCAGCCCAGAATGTCAGACAAGGCAGTGAAGCCTTCAGTAGTCACAGGCTGTGCTTTCAAAGGGATTAATATAATGTGTGTAATGTGTGCAAGGCTCACATACCTGCTGACTGGCATAGATATTCCTGGAAGCCACGTGAAAGCCTCATTGTGTGAGGCACTTTTTCCTCAGCTCTGTTCCCTTCTTGTACAGCAAAGCTCAAAAAGCCCTCCATCAGGGGAACCATTTCTGACCATGGCCCTTTTGGCCGTTAGCAGGTTGCCAATATGAGCCTGGATCCAGACACACCCCAATAGCCTGCTCCCTCTGCTTTTTCACACTGAAGACATTCACCCTGTCCTAGTGCTCCTCACACATATTTCTGTCCCTGTGGAAATGAGGACTATCTCAAGCTACATCAACGATTAGTTCCAACTCCCCTAAGTCTGAAAAAAAGACACACTGTAATTCTGCCATCCCACCTAGATATCCTATATATGTCTGTTCTTGAAGGTTATCTCATTTGAATTCATCCCACATCAGCTCTCTCTCACCTCCCCACTTCTGCTGCTCACTACACCCCTCCCACAATCATCACCAACACCATCACCATCAGGGTAAACTTGGATGTAAGTCAGTGAGCTAAAAACCAGGCCTGTTATTTATTAAATTTGGAGGGCTCATTTTGATATATGATATTATCATATTCTGGGCTGGCAACTGGTCAAAATAGCTTCTAGTTTTCTGCCTCCACAATCTTCCCACTCCCACCCCCAACACACTCACACACTAGAATCCTTAACCAAAGAATAACAAGAACATTGTGTATCATTTTAGTTCTTATGTTTTAACTTTAACTTGTTTCTCATTTTCAACAAGGCAGAGATAGTGACTGGAAATAAATCAAGACAGGAGAGCAGGAGGGGAACCAGCCCATTTTGCCCCTGTTGCTTTTCCTAGCCTAAAGTAGAGGTCAAGAGCACCAACTCTGGTGCCAGGCTGTCCAAGTTCAATACCCCAAAATTGCACTTGCTAGCACTAAGCCTGTGACCTCTTTACCTGGCCACTGTACCTCTAGATCCTAATCTGTAAAAATAAGGAAAGAAATAGTGCCAACCTCTTAGGCTTGTTATGAGGACTTAATATGTGTGAAGTATTTAGCACATTATAAACCACAATAAACACTAGCTATTGTTACACCAGGCGAGACAATCTCTGGTCTCAACCACTAAAGGCTGCTGCTTTCTAAATTAAGAAAGAAAAAAAAAGCAGAACTTGAACAATTGTTTATTTTTCCTTGACACCGCTTTCAAGTTTTGTTTTGGTTTAATGTTGTATTAGAGGCATGGAAAGTATTTTGAGGTTTATGCTCCAGAAAAGCTATGCATAACTGAGAGACTTTAACAAAGTAAATATAAAGTTGGATGGATCATCCTTCTGTGGATGTCAAGAAACTAGAAATAAAGAAGGTTCTCATGAGATTTCTTTGTGAAAAGATGAACTGTCCAGCTAGGTCATGAGGGCTAGTAACTGACAAATAAATCTCTCTGCAAATCATGTTGGAAGAGAGCCTGTTATGTGTGGCTTTTCTTAGAAATAATCGATGCTGTTACATCTCTAGAATGCTTCATCCTAAGAAAAAGTTTCATCCATAACTTGCCCTCCTATTTACATTCTATCCCCAAATAAATGGTATTAAACATCCACCACAGAAAAACAATCAGTCTAAATGCAATATGCAAAGATGTGCAACCACCATGCCTGCTGGACAGTGAATGCCCAGATTAAAGGTTGAATGAATTGTTGAACAAATGAATGAATGAATGAAACAGTTCACCAATGAAGCAATGAACTGTTGTAGCAGACAATGTGTTTCACTTGGGAATTAATAAGAAGTGATTTTCCAGACAAAGCTTAACCTAACAGTTATGATTTCCACACATGAAGCTAGGAAGTAATGGAAAACCTCTCCCCACCCCCACAGCCATAGTACAATTTTGCAGACATTCACAGGCATCTTATAGCAGACATCCGAGCAAAAGGCACCCATGGCTCTAATTTGCATTACAAAGAGTTATATTTGTAGCATTCCCAGTATTTGTTCACTTCAAGAAGTAGGACAACCAGAAAAACATCACGGAGAAAGAAACAAGATGGCGGAAGAGTAAGTGGAAGCTACACTAACCTCCTCCCAGAACCAGTCTGGATTTACAACTTAATTTTGGAGAACTCATCTGGAATAACCAACCAAACACTGGCTGGAGAGAAGTCTTATAACCACGGAGAGACAGAAAAGGCCACTACATCACAACGTGACCGGTAGGGAGTGCAGAGTTGCAGAAGGGCTGGCTGGGCTCCCACAGGTGGCAGTTAAAGGGACTGAGAAACAGTTCAGCAGCTGGGGGTTCCCCCTGAGAAGGGCAGGGTCTAAACCCCCAGCTGAGCTCCCCAGCCTACAGCAACAGAGTGGAAAGTAAAATAGTATCCAGCTGTGAAAAGCGAAAAGCCACAGAGTTTCTTGCTAGCCGGAGAGAAACAGCTGGAGAAAAAGAGCTCTTAAGCGGATCACATATGAAAATATTTTGGCCCCCACTTACCCTGGGCTCAAGTAGAGGGAAGGCAAAGAAGACTAGAGACGATTGGGAAGAGTTTGGTGTGGTGGCTTTGAGCGGAGAACTGGGGAAGCGGCCAACCGGGTCCCAGTGCTGACTCATCCCCACACTGCAGACAAACCATTCCCCTCCAAGTGGCATCAGCCTGAGGGGAAGCAAAGGCCCTGCCTACAGGAATTAAGCTGCCACACCCACGGTCCTTAAGCCTGATGGTTAATCACAGATTGAATAGATTAACAACTAAAGAAGACAGACAAAGGCAGTAGATCCCTGGAAGTCTCCAACAGGCTGCCTAGGCCCAGACTGGTACAGGATCTGACGCCACCAGGGACAGATCCAGGAAGTACAGATCATTCTAAGGAGCACCAACAAACAATAGAAGTCACAAAAATGGGGAGAGAGAGAAACAACCCCCCTTCGAAAGAAAGATAGAATCCCCAGAAACAGTACTAAGTGAAATAGAGAGGAGCAAACTATCAGATATGGAATTGAAAGCATGGATTATGGAGAAGCTCAATGAGCTCAGCGGAAACTACAAAGAGCTCCAGGGAAACTACAAGGAACTCCAGAAATACTACAAGGAACTTACTGAGAATTACACCAGCAAGAAAAAGGTCATAGAAGCTGTCAATAAGAGCCAGGAGGAAATGAAGAACACGATCTCTGAATTGAAGAACACAGTAAAAGGAATTAAAAACAGGCTAGAGGAAGCAGAAGATCGGATCGGCGAGCTGGAAGACAATGTAGACAAAAACTCCCAGACAGTGCAACAAAATGAAAAAAGACTGAACAAGACTGAAGAGGCTCTAAGACAGCTGCAGGACAACATGAAACGTAGTAATATCCATATCATAGAAATTCCAGAAGGAGAAGAAGAAGAGCAAGGGATAGAAAACCTCTTTGAAAAACTAATGACAGAAAACTTCCCTAACATAAAGAGAGAAAGAGTCATGCAAGTCCAGGAAGCACAGAGGGTCCCAATGAAGATGAACCCACACAGGCCCACTTCAAGACACATCATAATTAAAATGCCAACATTCAAAGACAAAGAGAGAATCCTAAAAGCAGCAAGAGAGAAACAACTAATAACATACAAGAGAACTCTAATAAGGCTATCATCAGATTTCTCAGCAGAAACACTACAAGCCAGAAGGGAATGGCAAAAAATATTCCAAGCAGTGAAAAACAAAGGCCTACAACCAAGAATACTCTACCCAGCAAGATTCTCATTCAAAATAGAAGGTGAAATAAGGAGTTTCCAAGGCAAAAGAAGGCTAAAAAATACATCTCCACCAAACCAGCATTGCAAAAGATGCTAAAGGGTCTGCTTTAAGAAGATGAAGAAACAGAGATAGACAGAGAGGAACATGAGTACAAAGGGGGAAGATGACAATGAAGAAGTACTGAAAGAAAGAAGGAACTTCTACCATTTGCAACAACATGAATCAAACTAGAGAGAATTATACTTAGCGAAATAAGCCAGGCAACAAAAGAAAAATACCTTATGCTATCACCTCTTATGGGAAACTAATGAACTACACAAACAAATGAGCAAAATTGAACCAGAGGTATGTAAACAAGGAATAAACTAACAGTAACAAAGGGGGAGATGGGAGGGAGAGAAGGGGGTAAGAAGAGGAAGAGTCGAGTCAAAGAACATGTATAAATGACCCATGGACATGGAAAACTGGGTGGAGACTGAATGTGGAGAAGGGAGGGCAGGGTGCGGGGAAGCAAGAGGGGGAAAAAAGTGGGACGACTGTAATGGAAAAACAAACAAAAAAATTTTTTTAGTGGGGGGAAAAATAAAAATATAAAGAATGGAAATGCAAGTTCAGTGAATATTAGAAGGACAAGGACTTTCCTTCACACTGTATATTTTTCTCCCTATTTGATCCCTCCAGAGTTTGACATTCTAAACAAGTAAGTAATGACATAAGTTTCTTTGCATAAAACTAATAAGACCAGTTGTTAATAGAGGTTTTTTTGACTAAGACTTTGACTGAAATGTCATGTCTAAAGGAGACATGCTTGGGCTCTGGTTGTTACCAAAAAGCACTGAGGAACTGGGATTGACTTTCAAAGGTAATAAAAGCCCATGAGATAAAAGGTCTGGTACCTTGGTTGGATGTGCGGTCCATGGCAATCTTTCCAGGGAAGGAATGAAGGTTGTTTTCCTGAAAGATGGCTAGATGGGACCTTAAGGCACAATGGAAAACCAGAAAGACTTGGAAAAGACAGGTGTTTACAGGCAAGGCTGAATGTCAGGTATGTGGTTCTACTTCTGTGCCTTGAAGGGCAGACTGAAGGTCACCCTAAATGTTCCTTGCGTAAGTTCCAGCAAAGCAGAACTAAAGATCATAAGTGATCATTTTCTGCTCTTGTTGTGTTTATGCAAATGAACAGGATAAATTAAAAATGGACTTAATGCAGTCCTTTATTGACAAGGAAGGTAATCTTAGGGAGAAAAATTGTGATTCAAGGAAAATCACAATGCTCAGTGGTAGACTATAAAGTAGTGCAGCTAACTGTCTTTAAAGTTTATCTTCATTTAAAGTTTGTTTTTATTTGAAAATTAACCTATGTCTGCGGTATTATCAAAGATGTTTAATTTATAGGCAAGAAGAATGTCAAATGCCTTGCAACTGGATGTCTTTCTGATAAGACAGTTCTACAGATTTAGAGACTTGTATGTGGGTCATGTTACATAAATTAACATGTGTTTTCTGTTTTCAAAGAGCATAAGCCAATGATCTCATTACCTGAGTGATTGTACGTATAGGCCTCACTTAATCCTGTCTGCATCGCTGCCTCCTGAGACTTTATGGTTTGGCTGAATTAAGTGGCTGGGTTGGTGAAGTATGGGGTGGTCTGTGAGCTTTACTTTAAAACTGGTTTCTCTTTTCTGTCCTAATGGCTTGGACAGAAGGAGCCCAGAGGTCTGGGGGTGGGGGGGATCTAAACTATTTCCCTCAGTCCAAACTAAGTATAATGGGCAAAAGGGTTTTGGACAGGTGAGATGTACCTGGCACACCTTCCTTCAAAGAAGCTTTTCTTTTCCCTAATGTGGGACATTGAGAAATTAACACCTGCCTTTTGTTATCTAGTGGTTATGGATTGAATGATGTCTTTTAACCTGTTGCCAAATCTGTTGCCTCCAGAATACAAGGATACCAGCCTGTTAAATCAAGCATGCCGTTGTCCGGGGACATCCAACCGACCTGGAGTCTGCATGATCCTTCCCCATGTGGGAAGGCCACCCCCGCCTCCACACCTCCGCTCTTATTAGGGATTTCTGGACCCAAGGGTAGGTAGGACGACGACCATGTTCAGCTTGAAGGAGCCAGAGGAGCTCGAGACCTTCACCTATTGACCTTTATAAGATTATAAAGGGTCTTAAGTCTGAGAGGGAGGGATTGTTATTTTTTATTGTTAAAATAATTATTTATTTATTTTTAAAAAAAGAAGAAGAATATATGAAAAGGTGAGGCAGGAGAGCTTGTATGTACGACCCATGGGCATGGACTTGGGGAGGGTGCATTGTTGGTGGAGGGGGGTGCTGGGCGGAGAAAAGCAAAGGGGAAAAATTGGAACTATTGTAACAATATAATCAATAAAATATACTTATTAAAAAAAACTTAAAAAAAATAAATAAAATAAAAAATAAATTAAAAAAAAAGAAGTAGGACAACCATGGTCTTGTTTAATCAGTAATTCTGTTTTTCTGAAATAAAGAAAATTGAACCCTGACTTTTCTAAGCCCATGAGTATCTAAAAGCAAAACTCTAGGACTTATTCTTGGATATGATTTTCTTCTACCTCCGACCTATACTGTCAACACTTGGGATGTGGATAAGCTGCAAGGGTCCCAGGTTCTCCACTTTTCAGGTCTGAGCCTGACCTCAGATGCTCTCTGCTATTGCTGTTCTGGCTACCAGCCAGGTCAATAGTTCAGCTCAGCAAACATTTATTTTATTACCCTATGACAGGCTCAGGCTCTCTCATGGGCTTTTCTTTGTAACCTCTCTGAGAATTGACTTTGACCTCTCCGCACCTAAAGACAAATGTCAGGCACCTGGCCGACCAAAGAGCCCTACCATTTACTTCACAGGGTCAAAATAGTCAATGATCAACATTTTCTCCCTTGTTAAACACCTCAAATATTCTAGCTGAAATGCATACATACCATATATTGATCTGTTTCATCTCAGAACTTGCCACACATTGACTGCTGCCTTTTTCTGGTCTGCAAATTTCAACGTTTAGCATTGTCAGTAACTAGTGTGATTCTTCTCTAGACTTTGGATCCCCGTAACCTGCTGAACTCTTCTCAGCTTATTTAGAGGTGCTACTTATCTTGCACCTTTGGATTTTGAGAGAAAAATTAATTACTTCAGTTCAGAGTCTTCTTACAAAGATTGTCTACTCTTTTCTCTGTTTTTCTTTTTCATTTCTTTTACAAAAATTCTCCCTTTGCTCTTACCTGCCAATGGGAATAAGAGACCATTACAGGCTGTGTGTAACTGGAGAAAAACTTGATGACACTTCTAATATCCATCAACATAGTGCTTCTCCATCCATTATTATAGATCACACATAAAATGATGAAGCAGTAACTTCTGAAATGTAAGCTAGAATTACCCAATAAAAAGGAAGGGTCTACAATATTTGAAGTTTTATGGCCAAATTATAATTAATTCATGATCAATAATTAAATATAGTTGACCCTTGAACTACATGGGGTTTAGGGGGACTGATCCCCATGGGGTCAAAAATATGCATATAACTTGACTCTCAGAAACTTAACAGCTAATATCCTAGTCTTGACTGGAAGCCTTAACAATAACCTAAACAATTCATAAACAAATATTTTGTATGTTATATATATTAAATATTGTATTCTTATAATGAAGTAAGCTAGAGAAAAAAATATAAAGAAAATCATAAGGAAAACATACATTTACAGCAGTTATTGAAAAAAATCCATATCCATGGGCAAGTGGACCTGCACTGTTCAAACTCACACTGTTCACAGGCCGACTGTAGTTTGCTAATCTATGTTCTGAGTAGGCTTTCTATTTGTTCTGTGTGGTCTTATGCAAGAATGTAGAATACATCAGGAGGCAGAGAAATCTTCTAAAAGAGGCTTTGGAACAGAAACAGGTATTAAAATCTGCCATTAATGTGCATTAAAGGAAACTGAACTGAAATACATTTTCCTAAAATTTCATATTGGGTACTTCAAAGTGTACCTGAACTAATTTGGAAAGAGGCTAGATTCAGCTACTAAAAAGTTGATGTTCTATCTCTAAGATCCAACCAACTGCACATAAACTGCATTTTTCTTCTGTTTTCCACTATGTTCTTTCCAACTTTGAGAATGCTTAGTACACCAGTGGCATTGTTGGAAGACCAATAAATGAAGATTCTACAGAGGTAAGATCTGGCCATTCATTAATAATGGTAACTTGTTAAAAGCCAGACGCTTACTTAAAACATTCCACCAGAGTACTATGGAGCCCTCTTCTACATGCTACTCAAAATTTAATAGCTAACCACATTATGGTCCAGTGCCTTCAGTTCTGTCCTGCCTTGCAGCATGTACCCAAGCTTCTTATAAGTTAATGGGTCATTCATCGTACTAGATTTTTCTTAGCTGCCCACCTCCTAGAATTCAGGATTTACTACCAACATTTTCACTCTTCCACAAAGTTAATATCGCACTCTCAGGACCTGGTATGCTCAGAAACATCCAGCAATCATAATTCCACATTTAGACTTTTGAATGCAAGAAATGTTAATCACAAAGGATAAAAGCTGAAACAAAGGGGAGCACTATGTATAGTTCTAATTAATCTATTTTGGTTGTTCCACTTCTAAAAACTTAAGAGATAACAACTCAAAATAAATAAAAGCATTAAAAAAGTAGAAAAGAAATGATCTTTTAATGAAGATGTTTAATTTCAGTGGCTTTCCAAAAGCTATCCAATTTAATTCTCCCAACAAACCTGCAAGATAGACATTACTGTCCTCCTTTTACAGATAATAAAATTGAAGCTCACAGAAGTCACTTGCCTAATTTATAATTACTAAATGGATATATAAGCATTAAAATCTATATATAGAATCAAGATGCAAATCCAGGAACACCCAACCTAGACCTTTTCCACTGAGCACATACTGCTTTCCTAAAATCAACCAATAGTGCCATTATTGGAACCATCAATCAATATTTTCCCTTTCGTGTAAATAATAAAGTTAAACATACATTATTAACAGTGCTAGTTCGTAAAGTAAAAATTTTCCAAGACCACTAGTTCCAAACCTCACTAATCACCAGAATTGCCTAAAATACTTAAGATAGTTCCTAGGCCCTACTGCAGAACTACTGAGTCAGGGTCTCTGAGGATGCACCCAGGAATCTTCGTGAATACAAAAGCAATTTTCCTAATCAACCAGTTAAGAAACCATTGACTCATAACAGCAGTAACAAAAACCACACTACTACTTGGAGACACAGTGCATTATATTTTCTCAAAATATTAAAACATCCTTTATTTCTTCTCATACTCATAAATACCTATTGGGAACAATGTGAGGTAGATATTTTTATGCTCCTTAGATGCAAGCAAAAACCATGTTCAATGGGAAAGGGAAATTTGAATTATCTTCTTCCATCTTTTTAGGTAAAAATGGATCACCTAGGAAACCCAAACTAGGTGTGGATTAACAGCATTAAGAATATAAAGATCACTTACTAGATTTTCCACTATTCCCCTTTCTCTGGGATCACTGGTTGGATAGTGTTAACAGATGAATTGACTCTTACAAAACACATATGTGGACACCCTAACCCCAGTACTTCAGAATATTACTTTACTTGGAAATACAGTTGTTGCAGATATAATTAGTTGGGATCACATTGGAGTAGGGTGGGCTCCTAATCAAATATGACTAGTGTTCTTATAAGAAGGGGAAGATTGGACACATGTGCACATACAGGCAATACCATGTAAAGAGAAAGGCAGAGATTGGGATGATCCTATAAGTGAAGGAAGTACCAAAGATTGCCAGCAAATCACCAGAAACAAGGAGAGGGGCACATAAGAGATTCTCCTTCATAGACTGAAAAAGGAGTCATCCCTGCTGACACCTTTATCTCAGACTTCTGACTTCCAGAACTGTGAAACAACAAATTTCTGTGGTGTAAACCACCTAGTGTGTGGTAGTTTGTCATGGTGGCCTTAGCAAACTAACAAAAAAAACAAAAAAACACCTCCCTCCTGGATGATCTAATTACTAGTTAGCATTGCAATTAGAGAAAAAAACAAATACATCAACTCATTTATTAATAGTCATAGCTCTTAAGAGATACAAGTATCTCTACAATGCATTAACTCAGAGAACTAACTTGCTCAATCTAAAAAATATTTCTGGTGTTTTCAAGAAAAAAAATACTTGCAAAAAAAAAAAAAAAGATAAAGTGGGAAATAAATATCCTCACATATCCTACCCTTAGGCTTCTTCTTTCTACTATTTAGTAGAAAAAAATTAATTTGTATGTCTCTAACTGTGATCAAGGGAGATCTATAATACAAATTACCATGAACAAATGCTTCATTCCACTTAATCCCAATGTTATAGCCTGGCACTCCCAGGCTTCAGAGATGAGGGAGCTTCACACTAATCCCATCTCCTACTCTGGGGTGTAGAAGTAGTTATTCTTCAGATATATAGTAAACATCATATTATGGGTCTCAAAGTTCATATTGATGTTTCAGGAAAGAATTTTGCCTCAAAATGCAAACTATTTAATAAAATTAATTGAACCTAACATGTCTTGATTTCTCAAACAAAAGTACTCCACAGCAAAAGATTGAGGAGTGTGTCAGGTATTTGCTAAGGTCTCTCTCTCCCTATTTCAGATAGGTTCGAATGACATCCTCACAACCACAAATGTATTATTTTGGTTGACAAGCTTTTTGGACTGATTTCTCTGCAAATAATAAGCATACTTCCCAGTATTTAATAAAAGATACAAAACCAGTATTTTATGCATATTTTGATCATTATATAAGGTATTTTGGAGGGTGCATCTTATGGGTGATTTTTATGATTCAAAGGTAAGGTATGTGACCAATTAAAAATACCTATAAGTATATGGAAAGTATGCCAACATAACTAGTATGCAACCAATTATGTAATATTCCCAAACATCTGAATGTTTGACAACATGTTGGCCAAATATACATGTGTATTTTCTCTTACTTTGGCATATCATGATCGTGTTGTATGTCAAAGAAACCCAATATAAATTACTAAATCAAAAACACAGTCCAGCCCTGGCAGGATAGTTTAGTAGGTTAGAGCATCATTCTGATATATCAAGGTTACAGACTTGATTGCCGGTCAGGGCACATACAAGAATCAACCAAAGAATGCATAAATAAGTGGAACAACAAATTGATATTTCTCTCTCTCTTTCTCTCTCTCTCTCTCTCTTTCTCCCTTCTTCTCTCTCTCTAAAATCAGTAAATTAAAATTAAAACACAGTCCACTCAATTTACTGTTAGGTCTCAATCAATGGTGGCACTGGGGAGAGACTGCCTAAGAGCCTCAGAACTTGGCTTGAAGTCTGAAGTCACCCCCATAATATCACCCAAGTGCATTGATGGTATTTCATGCTTTACACATACCTGTGTAATAACAGATTAAGCCTAAATTAGGAGAACATGTAGAGGAAAAAATGCCAATGAAATAATTTGGAATTATGCCACAGACTTAACACACAGTTCACTGAACAAAGTAAAACTTTCCCATGAGGGAACATAGGCCATGTGTATACAAGAGCAAGTTAAATCAAACAGAATTACATTTCTGGGTTCTGGCTGATTCATGGCTGCTTATCTACAAAGCCACAGGACAGTAACAGAGAAAGTTCTGGTATGCAACTACTGTCCAAATGGTTTTATGGAAAAAAAAAATGAGGCCAAATGCTTTGGTTCTAGCCCAGTTTCCTGTGATCTGGGCATGTTCATGCTTTAGGGAAGCTCATGCCTCGTGCTGGCTACAGGTGTACACAGCCATGGTTTCTCATGATCTGACTCTATCTTTTTAGCCTCCACTCCCACACTGACAATAGCCCTTTCCTTCCTTCTGTCATGGCCTTTTAAAAATAAACAAAAACAAATCTTCACTGGGAATTTACCAGGAAGAAGCAGGAACCATTCTAATATCTTGGAGTTACAAATGGGATAGAAACCCAAAAGATTGCTTTTCCATGGAGCTTACCTTATAATGAAGACAAGTAAATGTATATCATATGTGGCACAGATGGTCTTCTTTCTACCAACATTCCTAGAGTTGAGTTGTCACTAGCAGGCAGTGGCCCAAACAGGGACTATATTTCCTGGCTTTCCTCACATTCAGCTCTGTTCACATGACTAACTCTTGCCAAAGTAATGTGAGCAGAAGTGATATTCATCACTTCCAGAAAGAATCTGGTGTGCCTTCTCCATTTATTTTCCTCCCCCGGTGTCTGCTGGAGAGAGAAGACTCTGTGACTCTGAAGACAGAGCCTCAAATGGCAGGATATCAGCACCTGAACCCCAGGTGAAGGAAAACCACCCACCAAGCAGGAACAGTAGCATTGAACTGTAAGGAAATGTGTGATATACCTATAATGTGTTACACTGCAAAAATGGTGGAACTAATATTTACAGGTTCTTTCATTAACCCAACTAAACAGTATTCCAGGTGGCCATAGCACTTTGAGAAAAATAATGCTCAGATGGGGAATGAGGAATGAAGCAAATGAAGAGCTGCTAATCTAAACAGAGTAGTCAAAATGGACCTCACCAATAAAGTGGCATGAAGAGACTGGAAGAAAGTGAAGCTCTTGGGAAAAGCTTTGGAGAAAGAAGGAACAGTGAGTGTAAGGGTTCTGAGAAGGGCACCTACCTCCTCTGTTCAAGGAACATCAAGGAGGCCAGGAGGCCTGGAGTGGAGCAGGCAGTAGTAGGCTGGCTGATAGGGCTTGAGGTCAGAGAGGAAACGGGGAACCCAATCAAATGGAGTTCTGAGGGCCATTATAAGATCTTTGGATGATATTCCGAGTGAGCTGGCATGTTTTTCAGGGATTCTAAACAGAGGAGTGACAAGATATAATTTACACTGTGAGAGGAGCACTCTGGGTTTTGAGTTGAAATGATGGTGTGCAGGGTTGGAGACAGCAAAAGTGGTAGCAGTTAGGAGGTTGCTGGGAAACTCCAGGTGAGAGACGCTGTTCTTAGACTAGGGTCATGACAGTGCAGGGGACAAGAAATAATCAAATCTTGGTTATCTATTGAGGATATAGCTAAGAGGAATTGGTAATAAGTTAGATAGAAGGTGTGGGGCAAAAGTGAGGCTTGCAACAACAGTTCTAAGTTTCAGGTACTTCTTGGTGATCCAAATGAAAAAATCAAATAGACAGATTTTTGAGCTTGGAGTTCAGTGGAGAGGTCCAGGCTGGGGGAAATAAAAATGAAGTTATCAGTGTATTATGGTATTTAGATCCATGAGACTAGATAAGCCACCTAAGAAATGAATGAAAACAGAAACCCAGGGACCTCCATCATTTGGAGGTTGGTGGGAAGAAGATGGAGCAAAAGACAGGTGGGGGGAGGGTATATTACCAAGAAAAGGAAAAGCATGAAGAGAATGAGGGTCTGTGAAGGAAATAAGTGTTTCAAGGAGGAGAGATATTTAACTATATCAAATATTGCTGAGAGTTAAATAAAGTGAAGACTGAATCTTTGTATGAGATTTAACAAGATGTGAATTTGGGTTGGTAATGATAAGAGTAATTCAGGGAAGTGACTGCATTTAAGAAAGAATGGAAATAAGGGAAACTAGAATCGACAAATAAAGATAAAACTTTAGTGAAGTTTTGTGTAAAGGGGAGCAGAGTAATAGGGCAGTTTATAGGGATGTGGAGTCAAGAAAGAGTTTATTTTTTTTCAAGATGGGAGATCTTACAGTGTATTTCATGTTGATGGAGATGATTCAGTAAAGCAGAGAAAATGAATGAAAAAGTAAAGGAAGAGGAGAATTACTGGAACCATATCCTTATGGGGGAGGAAGTGCACATAGTAAAAAGAGCCCACTTTTGATAGAAACAGGGTTGACAGTTCTCCCACAGCAGTAAGAAGGAAGAGAGAGAGTCTATGGGCTCATGTGCTGGCTTGTAGGTAGATGTGATGTGGGAGCATGTGGAAGTCTCTTTTGATTGTTTCTACTTTCCCACTACCCTGGTTGGTTTGGCTCAGTGGATTGAGCGTCGGCCTGCGAGCTAAGTGTCGCTGGTTCGATCTTCCAGTCAGGGCACATCAGAGAAGGAAAACTCTGACTCCAAAAAACCTCCGCTGCCTTGCGGCATACCTCTTCAGGGAAAGGCTAAGGGAGTAAACCCCGACAGAAAATCCGGAGCCGGAGTCCCTAAGGCGGTTTGACGTTGTAGTCAACACCGGCAACTCCTGCGGCGCACCTGAAGCCAAGCTGTATTGACTCCGTCTTTCCCTTGGACCCTTCAGCTGTGAAGAGAGGGGGGGTCTGCTGCATGGGCAACAGCAGACCCTCCATATCACCCTGCCCAGGCTCTGTAGCTTCAGCTTCACTGGAGAGGACACTCCAGCGTCATCGCAAGATGTCGATTCAACACGGGAGGAGACAGATACCGTGTCACTCCCGAGTCGGACTGCACAACCATTCTCGGCGGTGCAGATAGACTCTTAAGAAGCTACACCATTGTCTCTCAAGACGGACGGCTGCTGATCGACTTTCCCACTGAAACAGAGGCTAGTCATTAACTGAGAGGAAGAATGAAGCTATGCTACTTTGAGGATAGAATAGGAGGTATAAAATGACCTTTCCCAAGTATGGGGGAATAAACAGGTTGGGAAGAAACAGTAGGAGAGCCTGGCTACACTGAGATCTCCCTTGAGTTTGGTGGTCCCAAATGATACCAGAGCCTACGGACGTGAGTTTTTTTCCAGCCAAGGGCAGCTGTTCGAATGTAGGGTGGAGTAGGCAGTATTGGAGCAAACCAGGGTTGGGAGTCATTGGGTCTTAAAGACACAGTTAGAGAAGGGCAGGAGAATTGAGAGTTTGTAACCAAGAAATGATGCTACTGGTGGTACATGGGATTTAGTTTAGGCAGTTGAGGAAACTAGGAGAGTGAAACACAATGAAAAGCTGTGGGGGTTGATGGCTTTCTGGCTCTGGTGTAATCAAAGATAATAAAGGTATTAGAGGCAGCAATTGGGAAGCATCTGATCTGGGCGGGAGACAGTGTGGTGACTGGCAAGGAGACAAGCCTATCAGACTGCCTACAATTCCCAGAAGCTCAGGGCATTTCAAACTACCTTTAAATTTGCTCTTGCTCTTCCTTCTTGTTGGAATAATTTTGAATCTCCTCTTTGGCTATTACTCATTCTTCATAGCCCAGATCAATCGCTACCCCCTGGTATAGCTTCCCTTGATCCTCCAAGTCAAATATAATTGCCTTATCTGCAGTGCTCACATAATGTCTTTTACTCACCTTTCATATGAAGCTCATGACGTTGTATCATCATTATCTGCTTTCAAGTCTGCCTTGCCACAGCTTGTGATTTTGAATAGGACAGAATAATATTCTACCCACAACCACATTCCCAATTTATGGCTAAGAGGCTGCCCCCACCCTCCAATCACCACTGCCTCTCCAGAGACTGTAGGCACTCTTGCCCTACTCTAATCCATTTCCCAGACTCCGGTCAAAGTGATTTCCTTAAAGGTATAAATAATATCACATTATCCCTGGGCTTAGAACCCTGAATAGACTCTCCAATTGCTCTTAAAAACCAAATTTTTCCTTGACACAGGACCCTGCAGGACTGAACTCAAGCTTATCTCTCTAGCTTCATTGCTCACCAATCTCCCTTTGCCCTTTACGCTCCAGCTACCCTGCCCCCTTGGTGCTTCTAAAGCGCCATGCTTCTCTCTGAAATCCAGGTCTTCTCTAGTTTCTTTCCTTCAATCTGGCACTCTTCTTATCTTTCAAAGATGAGTTCAAATATCACCTCCTCAAGAATGCCTTCCCTGACCCCCAGCTAGATGGGGATGACATCACAAACTTTCAAAGCACCCTGTGCTTTTCTCACAGCACCAAGTAACATTCAAAATTACATAGTCACAGGTGTGGTTAGGTTAATGTTTGCTGCCATTCTAGCCTGGAAGACCCGTGAAGATGGTGGCCACATGGCTTTGCTCTTTAGTGTATTTGTAGCACCTACTACAGTGCCTGCTCATAAAAGCACTTCATAAATATTTTTTCACCGAATGAATTATTAAATTAATAAATCAATCGTTCCAGAGTTTTACTTAGTATTCTATAAAATATAACCAGTTTGATTCTGCTTATATTTCCTGCACCAAAAGAACATAATCAAATACATACACATACACACACACACACACATGCACACACATACACACACGCGACCAGCCTTAATGAATTTTCACACATATCTTTAAAATTCACAACCAGACACATCAGATTGTGGCTTGTAACTTATAAGCTATTCCTACTTATTAAAATAAAGATAATACATATGTAGCTATACCAAGGGTATGAGTTATCCGAAAATCTTGCTTCACTGAATATTTCAGAGTGTACCTTGATGCTGGAATCAAGGCTCACTGGCATTTTCCTGCATGAAGATAGCCAACATAATGAAAGGCAATGTATTTGTGTGTGCAGATTCAATCAAGAGTCATTCCCTAAGCCTATTGCATAAGGTGAAAAGTGGACTCTAGTTGTCCACTGTCCATATCTTAATAGAATTTTTCAGACTATTAGTGTAGTAAGAAAAAATATACAGTCTCTTTAGGGAAACACCCATTTATTCACTTTCTTTCACACATGAGAAATATAAATAATATTTGCTTATTTACAAATGTGTAAAATAAGCAAAATAATAGGGATATAAAACTGAATATGTCTTTTTATCTTTTTTTAGTTGCTTTTCTATTAAGAAAATAAATAAGGATATAAGAATTCCTTAAATTACCTTTTTATTAAAAATAAAAAGATTTCCTAGAAACTACTTTGGAGAAGTATTTTAACTTTTATAATAGAAAATTTTTAATAAAATTAAAGAAAGTATAATGATCCTCTTGTCCCTACCATAAGTTTTTATAGTTGTCAATATTCTGCCACTATTCTTTCTTCTGAAAAAATATAAGGAGGGTGAGATACAGGTCAAATTCAAGTTGTTGTTCAGCAGAGTTGCCCAAAACAATCTCCTCTCTATTCTTCTTCATCTCACCACTAGACCTTGTCTGACCCAACCAAAGGTTAACTGCTTTTTAACCATGGCAAATAGAAGAGGATTTCTCAGTGATCTGCTCAAAAGGATCCCCTCGTTAAAATCTCCAAAATAATCTTACTCTGCAGCACAAGACTCATACAAGAAGCACCTTGAGATGACTGACATGAATATACTCAAGGTCATTTTAGAAATTGACGTGCTGAGAGTCTGACACAGACGTGCTGGTGAGTCATAATCTCCCTTTGTGTGCAGGCTGCTTCACAAATCCATACAAAATGTTATTCAGCTGCAGCTGTTAAAATTTACAGTTAAACTTCTTTTTTTATGATGCTGGGTTTGAACTTATGTTGGAAATGTACTTGTTTTTTATGTTCAAGGAGCAATCTCATAATTTTTAATACTTTGTCTTGTACTTTAGAAATGATTCTGAACCCAGCTATTCTCCTGACTTTTCAATAGCTTTTGGAAGAGTACATAAAAAATCTGACTTAACTAAAGAAAACAGAAATGAATATTTAAATCACTCAAAATTAAAGTAACCCAGGGAGTAGAAAGACTTTGTGCATTGCTCTAAGGGAGAAGAGAGGTCATTGGGCCTTATCTTGAACTTGGTCTTGATAAAAATTGGTTCTGCTCTGACCTTGGAGTCCACAGTCACCAATAGCTGGGCTTGTACCCTCCACTCAGTGTCCTAATGACTGAGCTTGCTGGCAGGCAGCCAGTCTCTCAGCCACTGAAGACCGAGGGTTGTGCCTCAAACCCTACACTCTCCCAAGCTCTTGTGTCACCTCTTGGTTAAATGCTCTGCAGAGAGGCCCTGCACTTATTCCCACTTACACATATCCAGATTTCAGGCTGTTATATTGCCTTCGCTTAAGGCACTGATGTCCTTACCCATTAGAAAGTGCTGATTTGGTATCTACTCCCTTGAGTTGCTGTCAAAAGTTTCTTGTTGTTTACATTCCTACTACTACGCACAGCTGAGCGTTTATTGCCTCTTGAATTTTCCTCTATTTTACACATATGGCCCATCCCACAAGCGCCTTCGTCTTAGATAACATGAAGCTCAGAAAGTCCTAGGTCCTGGTGAGGGTCCTTCTACACTCTGCTTATTTATTCATTCTGTTAATGGAAATAAGTCCAAGGCACTAGGTGGTAGCTGTTCTCCACTTGACTTTCCGTTAGTGACACGGCTCTTTCCCGTGGCCTTTCCTTGACGCCCAGCTCCCAGCATTCTCCTTATGGTCTCTGAGTAAAGCCTGGGCAGCACTGCTTTTTCTGGAAGGTAACCTCTCAAATAGCTGACGGTTCCTATTTCTGCACATTCCCAACTCATCAAGTATGAAACTCCAGAAGTGAATCCTAAATGGCAAGCGTTTCCTCTAAGCAACCCCCAGAAAAATGTCAGAACCCCCCCCCCCGCCCCCCCATTCTACAATCTCTCCTTTCAGAGGTTCAAACACCTGCTTAGTCCCGGTGAACTCAGCCACATTCTTCATCTCCCCGAACCTCAGAGAGCAAACACGGTTTCCAACAAGCGCGGGAGGGGAAGGGTGTGATGGCGGGAATGAAACAGCCCGTGCGGGCTGCCCGCTGAGACTCAGAGGCAGGTGAGGCTGCTGTTTTGACGGTAACCCACGTCCTCATGGGACTGGGGCACCAACAGAAAAACCCAGTAGCACCCTTCTTTATCTTCTCCCCAAGACTGTGAGGGACACACTAAACCAGCTACACTCCGCATCTGGAATGTGGGCTCAACACCAGCCGCAAAATGCTCTCTCCTCTCCAGGCTCTGACTCCCTTTCGGTCAAAGCAGCAGCCGTCCTAAATCCCCCGCACAGCGCCTGTCGCCTGTCCGGGCAGAGAACCAGCAGCAAGGCAGGCTGCGGGTTTTCAGGAGCTCCTTCCTGAGCTCTGGCTGAAACAATCTTTGCCACCTTAAGAGCTCACTCTAGCTCACACACTTAGAAAAGCACTGCCAAGTACATGCAGATTTCTTGGATCATTTTCAGTTACTAAGGGAAGGTACCAATTTTTAAAGAAAACTAAAAAATACCCACAATGACTGTGAAATCTTTTCATTCCCCACTCTTTAGGTAATTTGTTCTGACTTCAATTATTCCAAAAGGCAAGATTACACACCAGGGAAGCAAAAAGGTCTTAAAAAAGACAAAAAGGGAAATGTATTCCCTGCTGAGGCCTGATCAGAGCTCAACTCGTGTTTGGAAGCAAAAGGCAAAAAATTTTCAGCCCTAATGAAAACATGTTAGCTCTGAACACTGAGGCTGAACTGATCTAGTGAAAGGACTTGCTGGGTCGTTAGGGGGTCATTAGGGGTCATTAGCACATCAGGGATTGTTGCCATTTCTGTCTTTCCTCTTAAAGAAAAAGACCTTAAATATTTACTAAAAACTGTCCTCCTTAGGATATATAAAAAAGGAGAAGAACAAAATTGAAGTCTATCATCTTTTCTCAGTTAGAAATATATGTTACGGCATTTGTAAAATAAAAACTCAAACATTCAGGTTCTCAAACCTTGTTTCTTTTTCCCGTTTTGCCAATTTTCTTTGACAGTCAGCAACTTGCTTATCCTACTTGGATAATGTTTTAACGGTGGTATGTAGGTTAAGTGTGCTATTTTGTTTATAAGAGATAAATTTTTGTTACAATTACTGTAAGGAGCAGCAGATAAATGACCTTCAGGACTTGCCAGGAAAAGGAGTGAGCCCTTCTGTCTGTTAAAATGATCCAGGCTCCATCTGCTAAGACATGAAGCTAGATACTTCCTCTGGATCGGGGGAGAGGAAGACTTGGACACAGTTACAGCATTTGATCCACCACCATATTCTTACCTTGGAGTTTAATTCCCCTCTAAATGAAAACATCTGCAGCAAACAGAGAGAAAAGCACTGCGTTTTAGACCTCTGTTGTAAGAGGAGCAAGAAAAGCAGCTCGAATGCTATAGCTAGGTGTTCCATCATTCATTTACTCAGTGATCCTGTGGGTTTTAACCGGGCTTCTGAACTCATGTGTCATAGCTAATAGTCTGCATAACAAAATGCCGTGCAGAGCTGAGCTGGAGCACAAATACATTGTTCTAGAACTAAAGCCGCTGACAGGAAGAGTGATAATGGGAAAAATATAAGATTTCCATCCCCCTTCAGAAGATTATGCTTAGATATTATATATAAAAAGTAAAGGATAAGCCCTGGCAGCCAGGTAGCTCAGTTGGTTAGAGAGATGTCCCAATACTCCAAGGTTGCAAGTTCGATCCCCTATCAGGGCACATATAAGTAACAGCCAATGACTGCATAGATAAGCGGAACAACAAGCTGATGTTTCTCTCTCTCTTTCTCTCCCTTCCTTAACCAAATACCACTCTTTCTCCCTAAAATTTTTTTAAAAATAAATAAATAAAAAGTAAAAGATAGAAATGTGCAATCTCTAAGATTCTTTCTAGCTTTACAATTCTTTGAGTATACAAAGAAACCTTAACATGAGAAATGTTGTTTAGGCCCAGGAAGGACCAGCAGGTGTGCCATTGTTCATTTCATTCTTGCCCCGGGTCTTTTACAGAGTTTAAGTATCTAAGTGAGATTTAGTTAAATAAAAACTTATATGTTAGTAAAAAATTATGTTTACATAAAAGTCATCTCTAAGGCTTAAATTTAAATTAAAAAAAAAAAAAAAAAACCTTTTAAAGGTAATTGGTGAGGCCTCAGAAATCACCCAATCCAGTATTCCTTTGTTTTACAAGTAAGGAATCTCCCAGACTCAGAGGCTGTTCCTCCCAGGCCCTGATTTAATGATGGGCAGAGCTGGAACCAGAAACCAGGCCAAGGCCAGCACTCTTGCTTTTGTGACAGGGGGCCTCCTGGTTGGCAAGTCACATTTGCCTAATGAGGAAACAGTGTCATCTAGTGGCAATTTATTAGAACATTCTAGATGAGCTGTGCTTCAGTTCCATACACAGGCAGGTGAAGAACATCTCACTTCCATCTCTGCTGTCCCTGATTACTCAAGACAACATTTCTAGACCAATTTTCTTCTACTAGGTTTTCCAAAGCCCACGAACTTCCAAGCTGGATACCGTCCAACAACCCCTTTCCCCACTCTCTTCCAGTCTCTCTCATGCCCAACTTTCAACACAGCATCAGGAATTATCCACCTCAAGGATCATACCCATCATGCTGTTGTTTTTTCAATGCTTCCTGATTCAAGTTTCCAGCAAAGTAACACTCTTAACCATGATTTCAGGCCTTTTCCCAATTGGCGTGCTTAATCCAAGAAATATCGTCTTTTCTTATAAAGATTCTGATTTTGCTTTTCATTTAGTCATGCTGAAGTAACATTTGCTTTTCTCCTCCTACCAACAGATCGAGACACTTTTGTTACCTTTCAAATAGTTAAGCATTGCCCAAGACAGTTCTGTGAACAACTATATGGACTCATTTCAGACAAGTATATCATTCATTCATTTTTCCTGTTTCCAAACACTTACCAATCTCTTCCTATGTTCCAGAAGCAAGACATGTTCCCTGCCCAGGGAACCTAACTTTAAAGGTAGAAAACAAAATATATCATCAAATAATTGTCCTATATAACAAATGCTCTATTATAAGTAACTCAAAGGGGAAAAATCATTTTGCTGGGCTTAGAAAATGCTGCACAAAAGAGTAAACATATAGAATTGAGCTTTGAAGGTAGATAGGCCTTTGGTTTCTGAAGAAGGGGCAGGAATGGCATGCTAGGCAGGGAGAACAGCAAGAGCAAATGTCCAGAGGCAGGAGAGTACATAATATGCTAAAGCAAATAATCTACTGTAGTCACAAAAAGGGGTGGTCCAAGAAGATAAATGGGAAGTACAGCAGCTCAGAATGAGAATACAAAGATGCTCAGATGCTATACTAAAGAACTTGGACTTCATATGCAATAATATAGCATCATATTATGAACCACAATCAAAAGACTATGTTTCAAGGTCTCTGGGAAATAAGTCACTTTATTAATTACAGCCATTTTGATGCTATTTTCTTGGTTTAAAAATAAAAAACAGATTTACACAGCTTCTCCAAATGGCATCCTCATTAAATAGTTGGTAAAACAGAGGCCCTGAACATGAATTATGTGTCAATGTTGGGACAAGAACACAGATCTGATGACTCCCAGTCCATTTGTTTATAATAAAGAGATAGCCAAGAAATGAAATCTTTATTAGAAGAATAAAATAATTTTAAATTAGAAACTTTCTGGCTTTTCCTTCGATCTTATTCCTATATAAATCTTCTGAAAGTACACTTAAATATTTACAATTGTCTTTTTTAATAACAACATTCTTATTTAGGTTATAAATGAGAAAATAACTGGGTAAGCATTCTACTTAAAAGCACTCATAAGAGAAATTGTCAGAAATTTTTCAGACTAAAAGATGTGATTAAAAAAATAAGGCAAATATAAATCAACATGAGGAATAAAGAGCAACAAAACTCACCTTCCACATCAGAAAAACACAGCTATGTAAAGATTTTAGAAAAGTCTTTTTCCATTGGCTTTGTGAAGACATCACTCCCACTGTTGTCAGAGGAAAAGACAGTATACTTGCAGGTGTCTTGGCAACCAATTCTAACTTGGTAATCAAGGGGCCCATGATTCTTTTCAAAAACTTTCTGTTTTTAACCTGGTCCACTGTTTCTGTGTCTGCATTGCTTATACATGCAGATAATCTACCTTCTAAAATCTTGACTCAGAAGACATCCCTGCTACTCCTATTATTTCTCTTATTATGTTCACTCAAGTGTCAGGTCTTACAAAGCTCTATTCCATTTTCCATGCCTTTGCAGTAGAAAATATGTGATATGTATCAGAGCTGCCATTTTTCTCCAAATGAATCTCAGACATATAACATAGTGCATTGGCCAATGCTATTTCCATAGTATTTTACATATTTTAAGTCGAGGCTTACATTCCATTCATCATGAACACCCTAGTGGGATAGGGAGCAAAATGAATTGTCATGCTCCTGAGCACCAGACCACAAAGAATAACCAGACTCACAAAGCCTCTCCTTGGCCCAGCTCAGCAATCAGCTCGGGGCTTCTGGTGTGTCATTTCTCAATTCTCCTCCCAGGAAAGTGGTTGCTGGGCAGACCACGAGGACATGGAAATGGCCTATGGCCAGGCTGTCTCCCCAGCTTCCCTCTCTCATAGAGCCAGCTCCCTCCACACTCTGCCCTTCTCAGAGCTCCCTCAGACACCTGGAGCTCTTACATGCCCAGAGCCCTCAGAAGCCTGGATTCTGTACCTGTTGGTCTTCGGCTATGATGGCTCCACACTTGGCCTTCAGAGAGAAAGTGCTTGCTTTATGGCTTTCACTGCCTGATAAATAAAAAATTAAAACTCTAAGCATTAAAAAAAAAAAGAATGGAACTGAGTAGAGTCAGAATCGGTGTCTATTGACAGACTTGGCCCTGGATGCCAGCATACCACAAGGCAGAGCCTCCAGACCTCAAGGGCGGCTGAGACAAGGTGGGTGCCATTGGTAAGTACAATAGTGCCCCCTCATTGTGAATGTGGCTTCTCACATAGGCCATCTTTTGTAAGAAGCAGGCATGGGGAATGAGTTTAAATAATTGTAAAAAAAATATCAAAACATAAATGAACATGATGAGCTTGACACTATGTTAGACAATGATCATCATTCAGTTCCTGTGGAACTTAACAGGTGACATAGAGCAAAAAGAACTACTCTGATCTACGGTTTTACAGTAAAGACCTCCCAAAGAAACTGGTGTTTAAACAGAGACTAAGAGAAAGGAGTAAAGGGAACCAGGGTCCTTAAGGCACAGAAACAAAGGGATAAATTCCAGAAATTATTGGATGTCTTTGACTGAACTAGGCAGGACTGACATTCTGTATACCATTATATGGTCTACTTAAGTGCATAAAATCTGGCCTCAAAGCTCTACTCAAATCTGACTAACTCATTTCTCAGGGGCAGCCTGGCAGGAGTATTGTAAAATCTCAGGTATTTTCAAACTATGGCTCACCCCTATTTTATAAGTAAGTTTTATGGGAACACAGCCATGCTCATCCATTTACATATTCTTTATGGCTGCTGTTGCTTTACAATGTCAGAACTGAATAGTTGCAAGAGAGACAGTATGGTCCATAAAGCCTTAAATATTTACTATCTGGCTTTTTATAGAAAAAGTTTGCCAACCCCTCCAATGGTGTGAAGCAAATTCATGAAATGTTAGGAAGAGATTCTGAAGTAGACCCTTCAGACTAATAGTAGTTCATATGCCAAACACTGGGCTTCAGTCGGTCGAGGCCAACAACTTTATAGAGTCCCATGTTGACTGTAAGAGATGACCAACCTGATAAAAGCCATCTACAAGCAAGCAACCACATATTTGTAGAGAACACTGATATCAGACTCAGAAGAGTAGACCCACTTAGCAGAAAAAGAGGCCATGGCACCCATGATTTCACAATAGCACTCTGGACTACAAGTCAACTTCTCCCTCTACAATGGGAAATGTTTTCCTATGAGGCATATGCTTGACTGGAATCCCTGACATGTTGGTTTCAGTGAGGATGGAAGCTGACTGTAGACAGAAGCACCACTGAGGACAGAAGGTACATGTATGGCTCTTTATAAGATGGATAGGTCATTGGAGGGATCAGAGAGAGCATAGGCAGCTTGCAAAAACACTGTGACTTAGTCCACAGACCACCGGCTTCCTTGAGCAGTAGGGGACCAGAGCCGTGCCTACGAGGAAATAAAAAACAATCTGATTGACCAGACCTTGACTGATGATGCTTCATGAGTCTAGCACTTCAGTGTGATGGGACACAGTTATTCCTGAGACTGAGAACTGGGGTATGATCAAGGGAAGAGCCAGTGAAGTAGGAGAACCTCCAAGGTCTTAGCAATGAAAAAGGGACCCTTACCTAGCAAAGGTGTGTCACCCAACATAGCAGTGGGTCCCCACTGTGGGTGTCAGAAGGTTTTGGACACTTATAGCCAGCAAGAAAACCTCCTGTGAGAAATCAGGGTCAGAAGGCAGCATGCCTGCAGAGCAGTGACTTTCAACCTGCATGCCACAAGCATTTTTAACCCTTTGAGTGCCGTGCATAATTTGAAATTTGGATCAACATGAGAAAAAGTTATATCAATATATAACCTGAGGTACAAAAAAAGAGAGAACAAAACATAAAATACAAATTATCCCATTATTATTTACATTTATAGTCATCAAAAATAAGTTGCTGGGAATGACACTGGCACTTTTGGGAAAAGTTGTCAGCATTGCTCACAGTGATGTTGGCACTCAAAGGGCTAAAACATGCACTACCTGACTACTTAGTCAAGGGCACTAATCTCTTTTCCCTTAGATTATCAAATAAAAAAAATTAAAAAAAGACAACAGCCAGCACAACAATAGCCACCTGGTATGAATGAATCAAAATTATACCTAATCTTTTGTCAGATTGGCAAAAAAAAAAAAAAATTTTTTGGATGTGTTGTAGAATTTTAGTACTTAACTTATGTGTGCCATGAGATGAAAAGATTAAAAATCATTGCTACAGAGAGTGAAAAAGGGGGTCAAGAAACACTTATTTTCATGATGTAGGCTTTGAAAAGATTAGCAAGTTCAGGGCACTTGGGCCACTCTCTCCAAAGTTTTCATGAGGTCTTCCCAGGGCAGAACTGTGGTCCCAATTGGCACTCTATTTTTATTCCAAGTCTTCATACCATGGCAGTGCATCCACATACCCCCTGATGGAGCATGTGGCTGGTTCTGTTAGCCATCTCTTGCCAGGTTGAGCCATTGCATTTTGTGGTCCTAGGAAACAGCTGGCTTCTCTGTAACTGGATGGTGATGGTAAGTGCCTGACAGCAGGAGTTTCGTCCTCACCTCTGGCTGGCAGTGACCGCTATCCAGCATAGAAGGGTGGAGACCACATGCCTTGTATTCCCTCGAGCTTAGAGAACTCGTTGTGTGAGGAGTCAGTCTGTGTTGAAGGTGGATCCCAGGCAAGGAATGCCACAGCAGCCCAGGGACAATGTTCCAGCCATAGCCACAGCCACAGGCAATAAGTTTTGATAAATTCACACAATGTCGATCCAGGAATTGAGTGTCTGAACTCCTCTGCTAGACAAACAAGAGTCTGGGTTGCCAGACGCAGGCGAGGTAGGGCCAGGAGTGATTTGATATTGGCCCACAAATCATGGAGCTGAGGATGACCAAGGCCAACCTGAACACCAATCCACATGAAACAGCAACTGAAATGGGCAAGGTAGAAACATGATCTTTAAATACTAAAGCAAGTGGTAGGAAATCAGACATCCCAGGGTGGCTGGTACATACCTGTGGCCTTCTTCATAGGTGAGCAAGTAGGCTGCTACAGTCAGAGCAGGCCGGACACCTGGGAGAAGCATGATCTGCTAATCCTATCTGACATCCTGCGTATTAGTGAGTAGTGAAATAATAGTTTCCAGATGAGTCCAATATGCAATGTTGAATAGAGTTCTGGACTGTGAACTGAGCTGAGACATTTCCCTATTTACCAGGGACTGTGTATGTCTCACTGAACAATTTCTGAACCCAATCTTCATGGTCTCTGACAAAGCGATTCAGCCTCATGAGGAAGCTTTGTAGAAGATACAGCCAAGAATGTCTGAAGGTCACCTGTAGTGAGCTTCTCGGAGAAATGTTTTTTATTATTGAGCTGTCAGGTTTTTACATCTGCCTTCAAGGTTCAGATTCTGTTGATGACAGATTCCACATATGTTTAGTGTAAAAGGCTTTGCAAAAGGAGTCAGAAAACCTAACTCTGGCTGTGCACCTGATTAGGCCCTCCAGTTTCTAACCTGTGGTCCTGTCCAGAATTAATACCCTACAATTATTCATAAATCAAACTGTATATGGTGATGCATGCTGGCAAAAGACAGGCCCATGTGGCGTTGTACAATCTCCCTCAAACCAATTATTAATGAAGTCTTTGGCTTTCAGACTGTGTACAAGGATTGGTCAGGTGCCCACAATGTAATCTTCTGTTTCAAATAAAGGCTATTGTGACCAATACACCTTGTTAAATATTACTAAGGGAGTGGGCAAGTATGCAGCATTAATAACCAAGAACCCATGCTATCGTTTTTCTCTTGATCCAAAGTAACCCTTTCTTCTTCTGCTACAGCATGCTTGCTTGCACTAAACATATTCTAACTCATTTACCTCTAAAATTAGTTATTGTTTTATTAATTAACTAATTAATTAATTTGTTTGTTTATTTATGTTAAAATTCAAGGAGAGTCGTTTCACACTGATTTCCTGAATTGGCCCCAGTTTTGTTACTAGATTTGGGAGTTTAGCTAGCATGGGTAGATTGGAAAACTTGATTATTTTAGATGAGACCTAGAAATGTTAACTAAACTGTTTTTTGGCTCATGTGAAAACAATTAATTGAATAAAAGTATCATGCACTTCAGTATTTTTTATTAGAAAATTCCCTGTTCACTAATAGTACAAAACAATTCTCTAGTTAGGCATTCTGCATTCAGTCACAAATAGCTGAGGATAAACTCAGTAGAATCTCAGTCACCGGGACGCTGCAATATGTATATGTGGTTAGCTGAACTCCGTTCATATGAAATGATAATCACAGCTAACCACGACAGAAAGTTCTTTTGTGTCAGGCCCTGGTCTTGTGTCTTTGCATGTCACCTTGTTTAATCCTTACAACCCTATGAGACGTGTTCTACAGCATCCTATATGTGGAACTTGAGAAGTTAAGCACATCATCTCAGAAAAAGTAAACTTAACCAGCCTAGTTCCAGAGCCCCACTACTTAGCCAAGTGCCTCCGACGTGGTCTCCTTTCCTTACAATGAAATATACTGCACTTTTCTATTATCCTACCAGCTGGCCAGAACCTCACTCTCTGAAGCCACAGTGAAGACATGTAACCCATCTTTTTCCTAGCACCCTTTAAACACTTGAAAGAGCAATTTATGCACTATCCTGAATCATCCTGGCTCCTCAATCATCACTCAGGTACCACTATTTTAAGATCCAATTATCCTGGTCACTCTTCACCGGGCTTTCTAAGTTTTGGCAAATTCCACTTGAAATGCAGGGGCTGGAATCAAAGACAGTTGTCAGAAGGCCTGATGATGCAAAGGTATTGCTCCCTTGACTAAAAGCCACTTCCCTGGGTGCACCTGGAGACCACCACACAGGACGGATAGTTGTCCCGCATTGTTTTCTCACATCCAACTTAAAACCCATAAGGAACTTTTATTCATGTTAAATTATCATCAGATCACACCTCTCCACTTTGTATATTTTTAAAGTTATCCTTCTAAGCACAAGTGGAGGATTTAATATTTATCACTAATGAATGATATCCCCTCAAGCCTGCAGAGAGACAGAGAGACAGAGAGACAGACAGAGACAGAGAGAAACAGAGGTATTCTGCTCTGTTCTTTTCACCCCACAAACCTTTTCTATGCACAGTAAAGAAATTCAAATGGCCTGTTAATTAGCTCACAGATATAATAAGTTATTTTAGAAGGGAAAGCAAAACAAGGTAGTATTAGCACAGAGCTAAGCTGGACCCTACACTATAAAAAAGCCAGCAAAACAGCTTTTAGAGCCTGGGGCTATTTTCCTATACTGTTTCCCTTGTGGAAAAGTGATCAATTAACTGCTATAATTTTAGACATTTGGTGAAATAAGGTCAGCCCAAACGTCATAGAGGCCGACCTGAAGTTTGTGGTATGCGGGTCACTGTTTTGTCACATGTGACAGTGTTTCCATGAACAAAGGATTGAACGTGGGAAATTGTACTAGTTAACTCTGCCAATCTTATCTAATTCTAATGAAAAAGTAGGCAGAAAACTAGGCTTATAGAGAATAAAATATTCCTTCATCATATCAACAGCACCGATGATTTTATAACCTCTAAGGAAATAAATGATCATTCACAATTTTAGACAATTGTTCTTTATGTTGCATAAACTTTGTTTAAATAATTCATAGCTACATAATCAAGATCTCACACACAAAGTAAAAAAGATTTTATCTGCGCATTCCAAAAAGATTTAAACTATTTGGAGTAGTGCACTCAGAGATCTTTCTCTTTTTCCTTCCAAATCCTTTCATATTCCTTACATCACAAAACAGATTTCAGGTTTAAAAGTCAACAAAGAGAAAATGGAACATAGATATTAAATCATAAGAAATAAACAGCCTAACATTTAGAATAATTCGGCCCCTTTCTTTTATTCTGCTGCAGGATGGAACTGGCTTTTTGCAAAACAAAGCTAACATTAAGTTATGATGTCAGTGGTTTTTATTAGATGTTTTGAAATTCAGCAAGGCAATATAAAATATGAAAGAGACATTATGGAAAATATCTTACTATTGTGTTGAGTATTCAAGGTATCAAAAGTATCTAGATATACAGGTAGACCTTAGACGACTGTAACACCCACTATCCCAGGAAAGAGGAAAACTGAGTCAATTACAATAGCGTTTTCCAAGGATACTTAAGAGATTTGCGAAGGGACTATAATGTGAATCTATTATTTTCTGACAACTCATTGTCTTTCTTCAGGGCATTTTGAATAAAAAATTAGTAAAGCCTAGCATTCCCTTGTTTTAATAATGAAAGAAACCAGATCAGGACCATGTGAGCTGATAACCAGGAAGGGGGTGTGGGGCCACAGAGAAGCAGCTTTTCCCATGTGCCTCTGAGATCAACTAAGACATCAATCTCCTTGGCAAAGATGGACAACCTCTGTTTTCTCTTTTCCTGGGGCACAAAGGCATCCATATTTATGTCATTCCATTGACTACAGGAATGAAAGAAAGAAAAATGAGATTAGTACTTAGTACTTAACACACATGATTCACTGCAATCAGTTTTAGTACAGAAAACTATCTTGCTATTATTTGGAGAACTTAATAATCGTTACATGGGGGGAAGGGTATATTGAAAATTCACAGTATTCAATAAAGGAGATATAAGCAGAGGACTTTTCCCAGGAATAGTTTGTCCACAAGCAGTAAAAGAATACGCACACACACACACACGCACGCACACACACACACACACACCAGGAAATAGCAATGTGTCTATATTTGTATTTTCTCTTTCAGGTTACCCAACTTTCTATCCTCTCTTCTTCCATCCATTCTCTGTTCAACGTCTGTACCTACTAATTCCACAGGAGTGTGATTTTTTTTTTTTTTTTAGATACACTTTTGAGTATCTGAACACTATCCTAAAAATGCAAACCAGAAGTAGATTAGAAATTCAGTTAGACAAGATCTTATTTTTTAAAAATAAATTTGTGAATCGCAGTGTGGTAAAAAATATGTGTTCATTTCCTCATATTTAACAAACATATCTCTTTGAGATTAATGATGTAGGAGAGGTCTGGTTTGCTGTCCAAACGATTCAGGAACCCAGGAAGGAATGACATTGGGGGAGGTTTTGGCAATGGATTTTGAGTACGAAACACAGAAACACACAATGGGAGTTGGAAAATATTTGAAAAACTCAAAAACAACAGCTTGTGTTACTTCTCGGCTGATTTGTGGCTGGCCTTCACTTTTCACCTCATTGAGCCTGATGGCAAAAGAGCAACACAGGCCCTGTAGCCTGCTCTGGGCCCAGATGCTTGATTCTAATTCCTTCGTTAAAAGAAGCACAGACCATTGTGGGTGAGATGTGTGTTTCTTAGGAAACGGAAATATGTGGCAATTAAAACAGCCTTATCCACAATTCAAAACAATCAGGCATAACATACTAGGTTTTTGAATATGAGTCCCATGACATGGTCCACATTTTTCCAAGATAAAAACAAAACAATAAACAAAACCAGAACAAAACAAAGTGACACAGTATAACAAAGAACTGTAGCCAAGCACTTACATTTAAGAAAATATATTGCATGAGTTATTGAGGTTTAGACTAGTGATTTCAGAGATATAAAGCTCCAAAGTTCTTTCTGAAATTCTTGACATCAGCCCAATGTTAGAACAAATAATGGCGGAGGTCCTGTGGGTGGCACAACAGAGGGGTAGCCGGGAGCTCTGCCTGCGCAGGCCTGTCTTGTTCCCAGTGGAGGCTTCATGGGCCCTGAGACCCTATAAATCAAAGAACTGTTAACTTAAGAGAGATTGATTTGATCAAAAACTCTATCAAAACATATCTCTGATAGCAAAGTATTTAAATATCTTAAAAGCAACATATCTGAAAATAAAATAAGTGTTTAAGGGAATGAATACTAGTATAGCATCACGGTTATGATTTCTCCTAAAGAGATGGAACCATACACCCCAAGCTCAGCGAGTGGCACTAAGCACACTTCCCTTTTTCCACATCTCTCTTCAGATTATCAAGTTCTGCTTTTACTACTCTGGAGCATATTTCGTTCTATCCCTTCTTCTCAATTCATCTGGCACTGTCCTAACCCAGGCCCTTACCAATTCACCTACATCCTAAGGTGATCATTCTAAAAGCCAACAATATTGATCACTTCCCTTACTTGCTCCTCCACTGGCACTGCAGTGTTTACAGAGTCAAGTCCACACTTCTTGGAGTATCTAAAATCTGTCTGGACTGGACATCCAGTTCTTCCTGCCCTCCCCAGCAGCACTCCCTGTGTGGCTCTGTGCCTTTTTATTTATGTTCTTGCTGCTTCATATCCCATTCATTCTAAACAGTTCCACAACCCTGACGTCATTCTCCCTCCTACCTTTTTTCATTGGCCTCTACACTTCTTCTTTCAAGACTTAGCTCCTTTGTCCCCTTGTTATTCCCTCCCTGATGTCCTTAAACGGAGAAGAAACTCCTTCCTTTATGCCATCTAATACACTATTTAAAAACCTCTTTTATAGCATACATCTCACTGTATAGTCATCATCTATAGACTAATGTTTTAAACTTCCCTCCATTGTGAGCTCTTCAATGGTAGGAATTAATGTTATTCATCTTTGCATCCACAGAATTTAGCTGGGACTTAGTAGCACTCAATGCATGTTTACAGGATGAATGAATGAGGGAATGAATGAGCACATGTACTGGGGAAATCCAGGAAGGGTGTTTACCCAATAGAAGGTAAATTCCTCTGTCAACTCACTTTCGGGAAGCTGATGGGTGAGTGAGCCCTGACCTGTTCCCGCACTTCTTGATTTGTTCATTTGTTTACTCATTCAGTTATTTAACCAACATTTGTTAAGTGCCTGCCATGTATTAAGGACTGTAGCAGTCAGAGGAGTTCCACAAATAATAAAATATACTTCCTGATCTCAAGGACTATATAGCCCAGAGGGGCATCAGATATGTGAACATAACTGCTGTGAAGAGCAGCAGGATCTACAATGGAAGACAAGTGGGGCAGGATGGAAGGTGAGGACAGGAAGGAGGAGCAGTTTACCTCACTGGAGCAGGCTTCCTCCTGGAAGTGCTCTCTGAGGAGTGTTCTGAAAGGCGAATGTGAGGACAAGGTGGAGGAAGGCACAGCCGGCCAAGGGCCGTGGCTTGTGCAACGCTGTAGAGGGGAAGGAGTGTGCTGAAATTAAGTGAAATGCACATAATTTAAGGCAAAATTGTTATAAACCCAGACTCTAGAAAGCAGCCCTGTATTGGAATTTCAGTTCTCTATCTGTGTGGCTTTAGGAAAACTATACCTGCTGTAAAATGGAGTTAATAGTAGAACCTACCTGACATGAATATTGTGTAAATTAAGTAAAACTAAGTGAAAAGGAAATGAAATAACGATTGAGGGGTCCTTGGCACAGTTCCTAGGGCATGGAGGTGATGATGGTGATTGCTGGAGCTACAACACAGAGGCAAGGGGAGTCTAAACAGGTAGGCATGCCCAGCTGGAGGAGGGTCTTCTACGTCATGCCGCGGAGTTTGGGCTTTGATCTGTAGTAGCTGATTAGGAAAAAAAAAAAAAAAAAAAAAACATGAAAGGTTTTTCAGTAATAAAGTGCTAAATAATCAGGTTTGTATGGCAAGACCCGTCAGGTAGCTGTGTGAAGGATCAAATTAAAAGTAGCACAAAGTGATCACGGAGGGCTGGACTAACACAACGGTTGAAGGAATGATGCAAAGAGGACAGACTGAGGAGATGAAAAAGAAGTAGAACCAACAGGACTTGGTCACCTATAGTTGATGAGGAAACAACGAAAGATAGGGTTGAAGATGACCCTTACATTTCTGGCCGAAGAGACTGAAGTGTGGAAACCATTAACCAAGAAAGAAAACAAGAAGTAGGACCAATGTGGGAGGGAATATTAGTTTCATTTTAGATGGCAAGTTTCCCAGGCTATGGAATGCCCACGTGGAGCTGCCCAATAGTCTATTGATAGATTAATGTGGTGAGGCTGAAGTTAGGGATGTGGAAAGCAATTGCATATTATTTATTGTTACTTGAAACTATAAAAAATACATCTGTTCATCTGGGAAAGCAAGTAAACTCTGAAGACAGAAGGATTAAAAGAAAACAAGGGGAGCTTTTATTGGACAGGCATAAGAAAAAAGGGCAGGGGAAATTACTCTATCTTTAGGTAACTAAGTCATGGGGACAAATATCTTAAGAATTAATCCTCTAAAGGGAGTTCCATTTTTACTTTTTTAAGGATACTCCATATTGTTTTCCACAGTGGCTACACCAGCTACACCAGACTGCATTGCCTTCAACAGGGCACTAAAGTTCCCTTTTCTCCACATCCCCTCAAACACTTGTTTGCTGATTTATTGATAGTAGCCATTCTGACAGGTGTAAAGTGATATCTTATTGAGGCTTTAATTTGCATTTCTCTGATGATCAGTGATGTTGAGCATTTTTTCATATGCCTACAGGCCCTCAGCTGGGAATATACCCTAAGGATCCCCAAACACCAATACAAAAAATATATTCATCCCTATGTTTATAGCAGTGCTTTTTACAATGGCCAAGATTGGGAAACAGCCTAAGTGCCCATTAGTAGATGAGTGGATAAAAAACCTGTGGTACATTTACACAGTAGAATACTACACAGCAGTAAAAAAGAAGAAACTCTTACGTTTTGCAACAGCATGGATGGAACTGGAGAAAATTATGCTAAGTGAATTAAGCCAGGCAGTGAAAGAAAAATACCACATGATCTCACTTATATGTGGAATCTAATGAACACAACAAACTAATGAACAAAACAGTAACAGAAGCATAGATACATAAAACAGACTGTCAGCAGCCAGAAAGGAGGGGAAGGAACAGGATGAAAGATGGTGAAGGGATTAACCAAAGAACATTTATGCACAACCTATGGACCCAGACAACGATATGGAGATTGGCTTGGGGTGGGGAGAGGGTGGGGCTGGGTGGAGGTGGGGAAAGATAGAAAAAATGGGAACAACTGTAACAGCATAAACAATAAAAATAAAATTTAAAAAAAAAGAATAAACTCCCTAAAGAAGAAACTGAGTCAATTTCAAAGACTCTGGAAGGAATCCACCCACAATTCTACGGCCAGTTCTACTGAGAAAATACCTTACAAAGATTATTATTTAAAGTCATTTACAAAATGGTTCAAAAATTGTCCTGACATTAGAGAACAGATCTGAATAAGCCAACATTAAGCCTTCATTATCAGTGAGTGAGGGTAGCCATGTTTCTGTATAAAGATCTCAAGATAATTCTGGAAATAAACAGAATGCTTTATACTACAATATTAAACTTATTTTATGTAGCTGGAGATCACAGAAAGTGGTACGTGCTGAAATGGTTCAAATAATTAAAGTATATGAAGAATGTTAGCCTCTAGAATACTACAAAGGGATGATAATCATAAAAACTCAAGTCACGAGGGGACAATGAATAGGGGAAGATTGGGTTCATTAGTAAGAAGATGATAAAAATAAAGGGAAATAGTACAAAATAATCCAGAAATCTTTTTTCATATTCCTTCACATAGAAACTTACTGTGACTAAGGTTTTTTTAACATATTCTGGTGTATTAAAAATGGTCTAGGACTACAAATACAAATTATATTAATAAATAAGTTATAGTTTTATTGCACATTTGTATGTTAAAGTTCTCTGGGGATTGTCATTCTGCCTTAGAACTCGACACCCATCCCCCTATCCTTCCCAGTCCCACCAAACCACACTCTCTAATGGCATTCCCCCATTTTATCATCTGTTGCCTTTATACACACTTACACTATATAAAATTATCTTGCTTATGTGTTTGTTTATATGTTTATTTCTCCCCCACCCCAAGAATGAAAGCCTTGTGAAAGGGAGGGAATTTGTCGATCCTTTTTTTAAAGTATATTTTATAAATTATGTTGTTATAGTAGTCCCAATTTTTCCCCCTTTGCTCCCCTCTGCCCAGTAATCACCTCCCCCCAACAATCCCACCCCCCTTAGTTCATATCCATGGGTCATGCATTTAAGTTGTTTGGCTTCACCCTTTCCTATATTATTCTTAATTTCCCTGCCTATTTTGTACCAACTGATTATGCTTCTTAATCCCTGCAACATTTCCCCATTTCCCTCCTTTCCCTCTCCCAGCTAATAATCCTTCAAATGACCCCTATACCTATGATTCTGTTCCTATTCTGGTTTGCTTAGTTGGATTTTGTTGTTTTATTTTTTGTTTCTTTGTTTGTTTTTATTCAGTGGTTGATAGTTGTGAATTTGTTGTCATTTTAGTGTTCACAGTTTTGATCTTCTTTTTCTTAAATAAGTCCCTTTAACATTTCATACAATAATAGCTCGGTGATAATGAACTTTTTAAGCTTTACCTTGTCTGGGAAGCACTTCATCTGTCCTTCCATTCTAAATGATAGCTTTACTAGATAGAGTAATCTTGGTTGTGGGTCCTTGCTTTTCATCACATTGAATACTGATTGCCAGTCCCTTCTTGCCTGCAGAGTTCCTTTTGAGAAATCAGCTGATAGTCTTATAGGCACCCCTTTGTAGGTACCTCCACTTTTCTCTTGCTGCCTTTAAGATTCTCTCTTTATCTTTCACCTTTGGCATTTTAATTATGATGAGTCTTGTGTGGTCCTCTTTGGGTCTAGCTTGTTTGGGGCTCTGTGCTTCCTGGACTTGTATGTTTATTTCCTTTGCCAAATTTGGGAAGTTTTCCTTCATTATTTTTTTCACGTAAGCTTTCAATTTCTTGCTCTTCCTCTTCTCCTTCTGGCACCCTTATGATTCGGACATTGGCATGTTTAAAGTTGTCCCAGATGTTCCTAAGCCTCTCATTTTTTTCAATTATTGTTTCCTCATTCTGTACTAGTTGACTGTCTATTTCTTCCTTCTGTTTCAAATCATTAATTTGAACCTCGGTTTCCTTCCCATCACCATTAATTTTGTGTGGATTTTCCTTTGTTTCATTTAGCATAGCCTTCACTTCTTCCCTTATCCGTTTGCCATACTCAAGCATATCTGTCAAGCCTGTGAGCATCTTTATCAGCAATGTTTTGAATTCTGCATCTGTTAGGTTGGCTATCTCCTCATCGCTTAGTTCTCCCACTGGAACCTTAATCTGTTCCCTCTTTTGGACCATACTTCTCTGTCTCCTCATCTTGACAGGCTCCTGTGTTTGTTTGTCTCTGTGTTTTAGGTAGAGCTGTCATTACTATTACATTGTAAGGGGCGGAGCCTTAGAGATTCATCAGTACAGGGCAACCCTTTTCACCACATTGTGGCGCTGTATGTGGGGGAGGGATCAGAGAGGGAACAATGCCTCTTGCACCTTTTCCAGTCACTTCTCCCACTTTCGTATGGGACTGGTGCCCCTCTAGCTGTGGCCCTGGCTGTAGTTCCCAGAGTGGGTGAGTCTGCAGACATTCTAGGGCCATGAGGGCCCTTTAAATAGGCAGACTCTGCTGAGAGACTGGCAGTTTCTTCCTCTGCCCCAACCCCCACTGGTTTGCACAGTCAGAAGCAATGAGGCTTGATTTTCCCTAGTACTGGGACCATGAGCTGCACAGTCTGATCAGGAGCTGGAAGCACTCCCCAGGAGTCCCTTCCCACTTTTTAAAACATGTGACTGTGCTTTCCACTGTCCTGCTGCTGCTGCTGCTGCTGCTGCCACTGCTGCTGCTGCCGCTGCTGCCACCACCACAACACCACATCCTTTCCGCCCCAGCTCTGCCCCTCCTCCCTGTCTGGATGAATATTTCTTCTTTATATCTTTGTTTGTTGGACTTCCATGCAGCTCAATTTTCTGGAACTTCTTTTTGTCTCTAGTTTTGAGGTAGTTGTATTCCTTCTTACTTGTGGAGGGAGATGCAGTGTGTATGAGTCCATCTTGGCCAGAGGTCCTTGGGAATTTGTCGATCTTGTCGAATAGTATGTTCCCATCTCTTAGAAAACTAGCTAATACATAGTAGGTACTCAATAAAGGTGTGTTAAATGAAATGAATAAAAGGAGAAATTTTTTAAAATACTCAGTTATCATCAGAAAGTTTCCCTGATCACCCTGTCTAAAATACCACCCTTCAACACTCCTTATCTAATTTATTTTTCTCTTAACATTCATCACCTGATATATTATATGTCTTTATTGCTTCTTCTCCATTTCCCCCTATTAGCATGAGAGCTCACAGGCAGCAGGCTACGATCACCACTGTGTAACATCTCTAGTGCTCAGAATAGTTCCTGGCATGGAGGAAGCTTTCAAAAGAAGTGTATAAATAAGTAAATTTAAATTAATACCTGGATTACACATTGTAGTGATGCCACATGTCAAGTTTTTTCCATACATGCAGTACATTATTTTTATCCTACCTTAACCGTGACTGATTATCATCTCCATTCTATTAATTCTACAACACATACATCGACCAGGCATTATGACAAGTCTGAGGCTTTACGTCAGTGACATGGTGTTCAGTATCCTTTCTTCTTGCCATATGCTCCCACCACACGCACACACACCCATTCAGGCACCCATGACCTCATGCTGTCTCTTGTCTTTGAGAGCCCTGAGTCCAGGCAGGAGCCCCTACTCTGGACTTTTGCTTTCTTTTATCACAATTTACCTCTCCACTTCTCAGGGAAATGACAACTATAACAGTCAACCAGCCAACTATGTGTTCATATAATTTAATCATCAGAACAACCCTATGAAGTGGCCCATTACTACTGGACCTCATTATAAATAATGAAATAAGCCCCAATAACTTAAATAATTTGTAAAGATAATAGTACAATTGTTTTAAAGGCCCAGATAAGATATCTCTGACCTAAAAGTTTATGTTTTTTCCACCACCCTTAATGCCAAGTGTCAAAGACAAACTGAGGTAGCTATAGCTGGGAATGGCTTAGCATGCTCTGTCTCTTCAAAGGAAAGTGGTAGCAGGGGGGTAATGTTTATTTTAACATGGCATTGCTAGAGACCCAAGACCTGATACACAGGGGGGCATCCCCAATGGTGGAGTTTGTGGACAGATCAGATTTGTGCAAGACACACCCTGTAGGCACTTTCCTTTGAATCTCACTATGTAAGAAACCACCTTGCATGCACTTTTCCAAGTCTGGTGGAAAAATGGCAATAAGTACATAATGAATGATGTGTTTCTCTACCTCCCAGACTGAGCCAAATTATCCTCTAGGTTAAAGTGAGTCTGGTCAGAATAAACTGGCTAATATGAGCACAAGCATTTCCCAATTATGAAATACTTCTATTGCCTTTTATACTTCCTAACTATTTTTTCTGTTTGCCATATAATACAAATTCCTAAATTTCACAGACAGGAAGAGGCCATCATGAGATCTAGCCCAATACTCTAAAGCCATCAGTTCTATTTTACTTTATTCATGGGGGGTCTTGCCCCATTAAAACTTTTTTTTTTCAACCTATTCAAAGAAGACTCAAGGGACAATAAAAAACTTAGTGAGTATTGGACCCTCTTTGTTTCCTCTCAGATGAAGTCTGTGTCTTCACAATAATTACTTGAAGCTTCTGTTCATAGCCAGCTCTTCAGTGTCATATAGGTGCAGACTCCATCAAAGAAACTAAACAACTTCTGGGATAATGTTATTCGAACACTATATGGTCAGTAGCTCTCTTGAGTGTCACAACACACTTATGAGGAAGATTCTCTTTTATTATCCTTCATTTTACAGATAAGAAAACTGTACTTCAGAGAAGTTTAAGAACCTACCCAAAGTCAAACAGATGATAAATGGTAAAATCAGGATTTGAACCCAGGTAGTAGTTCAATGACATAAGAGTTCCAAATCTTAACCACTACACTTAACATTATACACATTACTAATGCTAACTGATTAGCAATCATTTTGCTTTGTGCTCATAATTCATTTTATAGCTTTTATTCATAACTGCCCCATACGTGGATTTCATTTACTGCTGGGATACTAGCAGGATGGGAAGGGAGAAGTCAGCATATGAAGCAAATTGAGTAAGTTCCCCAGTTTACCACCATCTCCTGGATTTCAGATAAGAACTTGCACAATCCCATATGTTTCAAAATGCAGAGTGTTTTATCGCCTGAGTTGCTGGCTTTCCACATTACCAAGTAACCTACCTTTAAAATGTGTTTGTTTTAAAGTGGCCACAAAAGATTAAATCTCTTGAATGAGTCCAAGATAAAACTCAAAGTCACCCAGCTCTATAAAGACCTAAGGCAGTTGCACTCTGGAACAGGTTCAGGGGAAATTGGTCACATGAATTCCCATACTTTTTGAACAGGCAACACATTTGAGCAATGAGAGAGGGGACAGTCAGCTTTCTTCCCTGGAAAGACAACATTCCAGTCTCCACCTACTCCTGGTGGCAAAGAATAAGTTGTATCTGGGATCATAAGCACATGAGTGTCTCCAACTCTTAGGCTGATTGACATTGACATGTGCAGTCTGCGGGGCAGTCCCTCAGTGCATCTATACAGAGTCCCTTCTATGCAGCCAGGACTATGCTCAGAGCTGGGGAGTCCATGACAAGCAAAAGCAGACAAGAACTTGTCCTTCTAGAGCTTACCATTTTGTATTGGAGGCAGAATTTAATTTTAAAAAATCTCACATATGAATATATCATTGCAAATCCCAGCAGGTGTTATGAGGCAAAGAAACAAGGCTCTGTGAGAAAATGGAACACAGACCTCCTGGAATAAATGACACTTTAATAGAAACAAAAGCAAATATCAACCAAAGGGGATGGACTTCCAGGCAGAAGGAATAGCTCGTGCAAAAGCCCTGTAATCTCAAGGCCACCACTGACCCAGAAGCATCTTTGTGCAAATTATTTAAAAAGGCACCATCTCCTCAAAAACCTTTGCGTCTATTGGAAATTTGTAATTTTAACTTATTTTGACAGAACAAGACTTTCTACTGTCAGCTTCCAGAAAACTTGTTTATACAATTTTACATTATCGGGACTGTCAATGGCTCAACCCTATGTCACCCAATAGAGTAGCAACTAGCCGCATTTGGCTACTGAGCACTTAAAATGTGGCTAGTCTAAGTTGAGATGTGCTGTTCAGATGTGAATTTCAAAGATTTAGTGTGAAAAAACATATAGAATACCTCAATTATGTTTATATTGATGATTATGTGTTGAAATGGTACTATCTGGACATATTTGAGCTAAATAAAATGTTTTATTAATTTCACTTGCTTTTTACTTTTATTTTTAATGTAGTTACAAAAACATTTAAAATTACATGTGTGGTTCATGTTTGTGGCTCCCATGACACTTTCTTTGGCAGAGCGGCCTTGGGCACTACACAGCCAGGCAAACTATGCTGGGAGTCCTGCATGGCACATGGACCAGACGAGTGCCAGGAAGTGAAAGAGGGCAAAGAGGAGAGTAATGGGAGATAAGACAGAGGCCAGGTCACACCAGCTTGTGCTTTCTAAGCCAAGAAAGTTTAATAAGGTTCATTCTTTGCTTCATGTGCGCAGATGCCTCCCTTGTTGAATTGTATCATTTGTCTAATCAGTGATTAATTTTAAATGCATTTATTGGACACCCACTGTGTGCTGGGCATTGTGCTGATAGCTATAGCTACAAAGGTGAACAAGATATTTTCTGCTGATAAGAGCTCTTGGGTCTGTGGGAGACACAGATAAGAAAGCAAGCCATTCAACAGAGTGGGAAGCCCTGTGACTGTGCTGACCCCTGGTAATGTGAGGGCCAAATAACTGTGTGTTGTTGATAATAGAGGGGCTGGGCAAGAGGATGCAGAGAACTCAGCAAACACCGGCACGTTGGCATGTGCCTTCTGCTGGTGAGCCCTCTGTTCAAAGGGCATCAAATTGGAAGTATCCAGATTTAATAGGAATAGAAGGCATACTTTGTGTCTTGAGCTAGTTCTTCTCTAAGAGCTTTGCGCCTGTTTGTCATTTAAACGTCAGACCACCTCTATAGGGCAGGTGTTATGACTGAGCCTTTTTACACTCAGAAACAGAAGCACAGAGCAGCTAAGGAAACCTGTCCAAGGCGACACTGCTGCTAAGTGGCCAAGCAGGGCTTCCAGCCTGGATGAGGGTTCTTACCCTACTCTATCTTGCCTCTTAATCCACATGACTTAGAGGTCGAAGTGCTAAATATGTATCTATGTTTCACTTTTTAGGAAAGAAAAGATTCAAAAAATAAACTAGAACACTAGAAATTATATTTTAAAATATTCAACATCATAATGGAAAGCAGCGAGATCATTATTTCTATACATTATTGACTTATAATGAGAATCATTTTAAGATATCCAAGATGACTCATTTTTCCTTCATTCAGAGATCAGTCTGCCTGATTTTAAAAGCATAAAGTAGTATGCAAAATTGCTCTAAAGTTTATTTCTTACCAAAGAAGTGCATTGAGTGGTGTTATGTGCACACATTAACCCTCAAGGTCACACCACTAAGACGGCTGCCAGCATTGCACCGGAAGCTAGTGCCAAGCAGCCTCTGTCCTGCCCTTTGCGGGTATCTGGAAGAGGCAGAGGTGTGTCTGCACAGACCAATCTGCAGCAAGGGGTGCCTGTGTGTCCCAGCTCTGAACAAATGGGGACAATGGGCTGATGTCAGCTTCAGGGCTCCAGGACAGCCAGGGAGGCTAATCTGTTTATGCAGACAGCCTTTGCTGCAGGCTAAGCCGGTGCCAACACTTGACCGGGCCCTGCTGAGTTTCTGCACTCACATGACCTCCTGGGTTTGCCTTTTCAATAACCTGCCTGCAGTGATCTTGCTAGAACCCAGAGTAGTATAGCACTGGGGCCCAGATGCATACTCCGGAGCCAGACTGCCTGGTGGAGAGCCTCCCTCTGCCATGCGCCATGTGGCCTTACACAAGTCACCTGACTTCCTGGTGCCTCAGTTCCCTCATCTGTTAAGTAGGGGTAATGATAGCACCCACCTAGGGAGCTGTTGTGAAGATTCAGTGCATGAACACATGTCAGGTCCTTAGCACAATTGTTGGTACACAGTGAGCATGAGCTGCCATTATTACCATCGAGAGCATTGCAGGACTGGTCACCTCCAAAGCCACTGCTCACCAGTCCTCATCTTAGGATGACACGACTAACTATATATTATTATTTTTTGTTGATATAGTCCCTAATTCACCATTATGAAGTATACAATTCAGTATTTGTAGTATATTTGCTATGTTGTACAACCACCACCATTATCTAATTCAGGATGTTTTTTATCACCTGAAAAAGAAACCCTACCATTGGCAGTCCCTCCCCACTTCCCCTCCCTCACCCTCTCCCACCCACCTTATCTACTTTCCATCTCTGAATTTGCCTATTTGGAACATTTTATGTACGTAAATGGGATCTAGAAATAGGTGGCCTTTTGCGAAGATGACACACTATGAAAGAAGCTTCACACTTCACAAGCAAAATAACAGGATCCTAGCACCCTTCCTACCCCCAATAGTAAAGTGTCAGCTGCGTTTGCTTGCACTACCAGCCTCTCAGTGGGCTGCCAGGAGGAGGCTCAGCTTGATCTGCAGTTTTGAAACATTCTGAGCTTTGAAGCTCCTTTTCCAGCCCACATAACACAGCAGAAACCAGAGCAGCAGGCCTCCTTCCTCTTGTCTACAAAGGTCCCTGGAGTATTCCTGATGACTATGTCTCATTACCAACTAATTATTACCCCTGACAGGCGACTTACTCCTCCAGATCTGACCTATAGGACAAGACTTAAGACAGAAGTGTCATTAAGATAAACTCTGGAGCTCTGAGTAAGCCCCAGGCTAAGGACCCCTGTGAAACAACCCCCACTGGCTGCCCAGATTGAAACAGAACCCACAGGCTGTTCAGTTATGAGGGGCTTGATTGCCTGCCACCAAAAAGCCTAACTTCCAATACCAGAGTTTGGTGAAAAAGAAAGGAATTGTTTATTTAAAGGTTATATAAATTTAGATTAATGGCCAATTTCTGCCATCAAGTCTTACTTTCTTTAAAATACCCACAAACACATAGTTCTGCCTCCCCCTGCCAAACCAGGCTAGTTTTAGAATAGAAAAGTCAGAGGTACCATTTCCCTCTAGGAAAATAGAAGTCCGTGGCTTCGTATTTTCCAGACACAGTTCGGCTTCACTGGCAGCTCCCAATCCTTTCGTGCTTATTGGGGAGGTTTTGCCTGAGCCGTGGTGTTTTTCAGCTCTTAGTTCAGGACCACATGCTTCTCTCTCAACCATGTGGCTCTCTCCTACCTCCTTGCAAACTACTTGGAGTTCCCAGTTAATGGCTCCTGCCTTATTTTTAAATGCCTGACTGCGGCTTGTGACACAGTCAGTGTGTGGTGACCAATCGCGGCCACTTGTAGAATTTTGCGCAGGCCCCATTAGCTTTCGTCACTATTCTACAGTCAATGCCCCTCCTATCTCCTTGGCATGTGGAATGGCCGTAGTTATTTACATATTAAGAAACTAGGTATTTCTTAGGAAAATGGCTGTGCTCCACTGAGTCCCATCCCCCATCCCCAAACCATGGGCTTTGGGGAATTTGGGAGGACCCCGCTCCACAACACCTGAGCTAAAATCCCACAGCAGTGGCTCTTGCTGAAGCCAAAGGGAGTTTTGTCCTGAGGGGTACTATTTAATTGTGAGGAAGAAAATTCCAACATTGCTCTTAGAGACAAATAATGCAGAATAAGTAATATCTCATTCCCAGTTTGAGAAGAAAACAAAGAAACATTTTATTTGTTTCTCAGATTCCTGAAATACTGTAACAAATGCTACAGACAGAGAAGCACAGAGACAGAGGGTAAGAACAGACTTATGTGTAGCTAGAAGTGGATCTACATGTTCAGCCATGAGTTCACAGAAGAAGGAGGCATCAATTCAACCTCTGGACTCTCCCAGTGGCCAGTGAACTGAGAGCCACAGGGAGCAGCCCACCAGTCTGTTCATCACAGTCAATTAGCGGTCTCATTTTAGAAAGGCTCATTAAGGATATACGTATGTTCACAGAAACCATGCTAAACTAAATTTGTATTTTGTAGCTGAGTCTTTTGAACACTTGGGTATAACTTAGAGTTAATTATTATTTTATCATGATAACTATTTGCATGCTTAATTATGGGACTCAGTAATTGTTTAGAACAGTGTTGTAAAAAAGCTATAAACTTAGACCCAAACACCTAGAGCAAATCTTGTTTCTTTTTTCAAATTCTTTATATTATAGTGAGGACTATACTCAGATTTGGAGATTCCATGGCGAGCAAAAACAGACAAGAATTTGCCCTTCTAGAGTTTACCATTTTGTATTGGAGACAGAATTTAATCCAAAAATCTCTCACATTAATATATCATAGAAAATCCAAATAAGTGCTATAAGGCAAAGAAACAGAGCTCTGTGAGAAAATGAACTATGTTTTTTCCATATTTTAATGGGCTGTTTATTTTTTATTATTGAATTACAGGAGTTATTTACATATTCTGAATAAAAGACAGGTATATTTATTGTAAGTATAGTCTCTCAGTTTTATCTTTTTAAAACTTCATTGCTGTACACCTTAAACTTACACAATGTTATAATGTTAATTACATATCAATAAAGCTGGAAAAAAATATTTTTAAAGAAAGCATTGTTTAGAGAAATTGGGAAAAAAAGCTTTATTGGGATGTAATTAATACATCAAAAATGGCATGCATTTTATATATACATCTTGATGAGTCTGGACAAACGCATACACCCATGCTACCGTCGTGACAGTCAAGGTACTAAACATATCCAGCACCTCTGAAACTTCCCTGGTGTCATCTGTGTGTGCTTTTATTTTTGTTTTGTGTGTGGTAAGAATACTGAACCTGAGATTTATCCTCTTAACATATTTAAACTGTAAAATCTTGACTCATTCATTCAGTAGTCTGTGACCCTTAACAGACTACTATTTCTTTGACCTGAAATTCTTCAAATATTGAAATAATGGTGACTGACCCCCAAGACCCCTACAGCTCTAAGAGTCTACCCAAGTTTCTCTTGCTAATTCACTAATGTGAGGAGGTAGCACCAACCTCAAGTCTCTCAGGGCTAAGCACTTTTGCATAGTCAAACCGGTTCAAGAAAGGAAAAGCAAGTGGTAACATCTGGCGTGCTGAGCTCCTGCTGATCAGGAAGGGGTTCAAGAATTAAATAAAAATTCCTGAAGGTCACTGGTCTTCAGTTCAAGTGAAGATATCATTCCATTAGAAAGTATTGTTTTAATGTCACAATGAGAGTAAAGAACACCGGTGTACCTCTCACTCTTGTTTTTTAATTGTCACCAGGGTAGTGAATTTAAACTCCTCTTGAGGAAAACCAGCATCCTTCTGAAAGCATTGAGCTCCAAGCTGGCTAGCAGTCAAGCAGCAGGAAGGAACATGGTACATAAGCTGTGGAACTCGTTCCTGAGTTAACAGAGAGCTAATTATATAATGGACCTAGTGTGGGGCCCCATTGTCGTGGGTCACTCACTGCCCTTCCCCATTGGATGACCTGGAAAAGGCTGCTTTGTTACCTGAGTGGACTCTGCCTTTAGAGCCAACAGCTAAGAGTCCCATTGCCTTTGTGGTTCTCTGATTACATGATTCCTCAGGCTGACTAGGATTTCTTTCTTCTAGATCAGCTTTTTTTATCAAAGGACTCAATGATGATCTCTGGACATTCATTCCTTTACGGTACCAAAGCTATCAATAGCACTGAGGCCACATTACCTTCTGGCCCAGTCTGAAAGGGATAAGAGGTCCCCTGTACATACTGTACCTGCCCTGTTTTATAACTTCTCCGAGACTCCAAAGCACACTGTAAAAACTCAGGAACAGGTCTGTAAATCACACATGTGCTTAGACTACCTTTTGGAATTAAATGCAGTTTGCATTTCCAGTTTATAAACAGTGA